>NC_135228.1:3556904-4156904 GCF_052324685.1 Brachyhypopomus gauderio
TTCACTCTGTGTCCACTAACCGTACGCTTGTTAGAACTGTTCAGTGTGACTCTATTAATAAGCACCTTAGCGGGAGAGGAAGAATGACCTTAGCAAACAGGGAGCTGGAAGGTTTACTGACGGCCATCTGCAGAATGGACACACCTTCTTTGACCTCAACACTATGAGTTGAGAACAGTGTACGAGTGTATAGACAAATAATTATCAGACTTTAAACATTTGTCAGACTTTAAGAATTCACCCTTTAATCTGCTTGTGTCTTCCCAGATCGACTGTCATGACTTTATCAGATAGAGAACTGATATTGTTCAGGTCTGGAGACAGAGACACAGGCCAGGCAGCCAGTTCAAAGAAGAACGCAAGAACACCCACCCACATACCCACATACACCCACACCCACCCACCTACACACCCCCACACTTACATCCACACCCCCACACATACACCAACACACACCCACATACCCACATACACCCACACCCACCCACCTACACACCCCCACACTTACATCCACACCCCCACACATACACCAACACCCACCCACATACCCACATACACCCACACCCACCCACCTACACACCCCCACACTTACATCCACACCCCCACACATACACCAACACCCACCCACATACCCACATACACCCACACCCACCCACCTACACACCCCCACACTTACATCCACACCCCCACACATACACCAACACCCACCCACATACCCACATACACCCACACCCACCCACCTACACACCCCCACACTTACATCCACACCCCCACACATACACCAACACCCACCCACATACCCACATACACCCACACCCACCCACCTACACACCCCCACACTTACATCCACACCCCCATACATACACCAACACCCACCCACATACCCACATACACCCACACCCACCCACCTACACACCCCCACACTTACATCCACACCCCCACACATACACCAACATACACCCACATACCCACATACACCCACACCCACCCACCTACACACCCCCACACTTACATCCACACCCCAGTCATGGCCTGGTGTTAGGGAACTGGTCTTGTGACCGGAGGGTTGTGGGTTTGATTCCCAGACAGGCCATGACTGAGGTGCCCTTGAGCAAGGCACCTAACCCCAACTGCTCCCCGGGCGCCGGGCTAGGGCTGCCCACCGCTCTGGGCACGTGTGATCCACAGCCCCCTAGTAATCACTAGTGTGTGTGTGTGTGTGTGTGTGTGTGTGTGTGTGTGTGTGTGTGTGTGTGTGTGTGTTCTAACTGCACAGATGGGTCTAAAAGCAGAGGACAAATTTCGATTGCGGTGAAAAATCACAATTGACAAAAATATGGCACACTTTACACCCACACCCACCCACATACACAACCCCACACATACTAACACCCACCCAAACTCACCCACCCACACACATCCACCCACCCAAACCAAACCCACCTACCCAGACCCACCCACGAATATGCACACACACACACACACACACACACACACACACACACACACACACACTCACTCAGGCGCCAGTCTATCCTCCCTGATACACACATCTAAAGTTTAAAAGGGCTCCAGAGGGACGGAGAGAGTGCAGGGGAGGGGAGGAGAAGAGATCCTCGCCACACCAGAGACAAACTACAGCAGGGAGTCTGGGGGGCAGCGGCTGTCAGTGTGGAGGGCGTGCGAGGTGAGGTATGTGAGGTGAGGTGAAGCGTGTGAGGTGAGGCGTGTGAGGTGAGGTGTGTGAGGTGAGGTGTGTGAGGTGAAGCGTGTGAGGTGAGGCATGTGAGGTGAAGCGTGTGAGGTGAGTGAGGTGAAGCGTGTGAGGTGAGGCGTGTGAGGTGAGGCGTGTGAGGTGAGGTGTGTGAGGTGAGGTGTGCGAGGTGAGGTGAGGTGAAGCGTGTGAGGTAAGGTGTGTGAGGTGAGGCGTGCGAGGTGAGGTGAAGCGTGTGAGGTGAGGCGTGTGAGGTGAGGCGTGTGAGGTGAGGTGAAGCGTGTGAGGTGAGGTGAAGCGTGTGAGGTAAGGCATGTGAGGTGAGGTGAGGCGTGTGAGGTGAAGCGTGTGAGGTGAGGCGTGTGAGGTGAGGTGAGGTGTGTGAGGTGAAGCGTGTGAGGTGAAGCGTGTGAGGTGAGGTGTGTGAGGTGAGGTGAGGCGTGTGAGGTGAAGCGTGTGAGGTGAGGCGTGTGAGGTGAGGTGAAGCGTGTGAGGTGAGGCGTGTGAGGTGAGGCGTGCGAAGCCGCTGAACCGACCCTAGTCCAGACAAGCACGACAACAACAGAGATACATGATGAATTATACACACAAACACGAGTCACACACAACTGGGGGGAGACAGAGGGAGTGTGGGAAGCAGAGCACACCGTGTGACCTGAACCAAAGACCGGTGACGAGATGACTCCCCACAAGACTACCGCACTACCGCGAGCACACACGTACAAGACATGTAAACTCAGAGCATGGAAACAAAAACAAGAAAGGAGGATGTGTGTGTGTGTGTGTGTGTGTGTGTGTGTGTGTGTGTGTGTGTGTGTGTGTGTGTGTGTGTGTGTGTGTGTGTCTGTGCGCGTGTGCGTGCATATGTGTGTAAGTTAGTGGAGGAGTGTTTGTGTGTGTGTCAGTGTGTGTTAGCGGGGGAGTGTGTGTGTCTGTATGTGTGTGTGTGTGTGTGTGTGAGGGGTGAGAGGGGTTATGTTTTCTTCTTTCTCCCTGCAAACTGCATTTCCTCATCATATGAAACAGCTAAACAAAAGCAGACCACACACCCACACTAACACCCCCCCCCCCCCACACACTCCCCCACTAACACACCCCCCCACACACACACACATCCGGGCCAAGGTGAAGGTGTCGGCAGACATATCTCAGCTGAACACACTCCCCATGTTTGCTGCTCCCCACTAAGAGTGGCCGCTCCGGCTGTAAGCTCCGCCCTCCCCTGACAAACAAACCTCCCCAGCACACTGCTCTGGGATCAGTGGCAAAAACCATGGTACCATCTCCACCTCCCTCTACCTCACACCTGTCTCACATCCACCCCCTCCTCCCCCACCCCCGGGGGTCTTAACACACAGCCATCACAGGGATCCTGTTTACACAGCCTGTGCTACAGTCCTGTTAGTGATACTGCAGGGTTATCTGCAGCCCCCACGCGTGCTTCACAACACATTTGTTAGTGGGTCCTGATTGCAGCCATCATGAGACTGTAATAAAATTTGGATCTGCGTTAGGGGTTTCACAGCAGGGGGGAGGAGTCAGCTCAGTGGTGTGGGGACAGAACGCCCCATCAGCAGGGAACCGCACCCCCGCCTCTAACGTTATTTAATTTGTTGGGACAAAACAAACGCCCCTTTCCTTTCATCTATTTGTACAGCCAATCCCTGAAGTAAAATATCTGTAAAAATCAAATAAGACCATGAGTGATTAACAGTTGACCCAGTTAACCCAGTGGGAAAGACAGATACTGAACTGGGGCACACTGGGCATTTAAATCCAATGGATTATGGTTAAATTATATATATATATATATATATATATATATATATAATTATGTGTTATTTTCATTGATTTGGCATCTGATGACTTTTGACTGGTAGTGTGTATATGTACACACAGACACACAGACAGACAGACAGACATACACACACACACACACACACACACACACACACACACACATCAATGCTGTTCTTTGTGTTTCCACTTTCATGTCAGTTCAGATGAATCATTTTCTCCTTAAATAACAGACAGGGGACATAAACAAGGCAGACTCTGGAGAACTCGAGTCATCCGAATCACAGAAACACCGTAAAATCAGACCGGCTGAAATGACTGCTGGTAGTTTCAACCCGCACGAACCTACAGGAAGGGGAGAAAGGGCGTTTGGATACTGAGGTCACATTCAGCCCTTTGACAATAAACACACAGAGAGCACAGATATGTGAGTCCATAAACAAAGGAAGCTGATCTCAGAACAGTAAATCATAACGTAACATCGCAGGGTTCAAAGTTGTGGTCCACATTCATCGATTTAAGGAGAATGAAGTTCAGAGAACCCTTCACTCCAAAATAAACAGAGTTCAGTTTTGCTTCGTTCCCACCACCAAAGTTCTGATTGTGGGCCTGCGCTTGTGCTGGAGAAGTGCTGATCCTGGATCAGGTGTTCCTGTGGTTCTGCTATATCAGTACTGATCCTGGATCAGGCAATCAAGGCGTATCAGTATGGCAATATCAGTTGGATCAATGCCCAAGGAAAACAAGTAGCTCATATATTTATAGATAAATAACCGAACAGAGTTATATATGTTTATATGTACACAAACTGGGTGATAACTCAACTCTCAACACACACACACACACACACACACACACAAAGACTGATCCACTCACACACTTCACTGAGGGCCCTTCAGGCAGGAAGCTGTAGCTCATCTACTATGAGTCCCATAATCTTACAGCAGGACCACTGACGGCTCTTATACAGAAACTTAAAGCATTTTTCACACAGAGCCTCTGTTATGTGCACCCATTAACAGCCCCTCTTTAAGCCTCTGAACTACCCCCCTGCCCCAAGGGGTCAAAGAGTCACCCGACCAGCCCCTGCAGACGCACTGAAACCGCTGACTGGAACAAATGTCCCTCAAACAGCCACACATAAAAGCAGGTCATAAATATTTGGAGGAAAAAAGTGACAGTGAAGTAACGCTAATTAATTTTTCGCTCAGTAAAACTCAGGGAGAATAATCCTAAAAATGTGTAAATTTTAAAAGTTAACTAAGAGAAACATCAAACAGAGAAACACTACCGAGGTGGACCAGGTGAATGTCTTGAAACTACTTAGAACAGCGTCCTGAACTGTGTTGCAGTCCTGAACCTAGAAAGAATAACATCCAAGACCGGGTCAGTGTCCCAAACCTGTCCTGTTTTTCGGTCAACACACCATACTTTACATCCACTGTAAAGGCATTTACGAGCCTGTAACCATTGTTTCTGTATTCTGTATGTGATGACCAAATTAATTAAAAATAAAAAGATAATTTAAAATAAATCTTTAAAATAAAATAAATGGAAGGCAGTCAACTTAGTGTGAGACAGACAGACAGGGTAGTGTGAGATACAGTCAGGGTAGTGTGAGACAGTCAGGGTAGTGTGAGACAGACAGGGTAGTGTGAGACAGACAGGTTAGTGTGAGACAGACAGTCAGGGTAGTGTGAGACAGACAGGGTAGTGTGAGACACACAGGGTAGTGTAAGACAGACAGACAGTCAGGGTAGTGTGAGACAGACAGGGTAGTGTGAGACAGACAGCCAGGGTAGTGTGAGACACACAGGGTAGTGTGAGACAGACAGTCAGGGAAGTGTGAGACAGACAGGGTAGTGTGAGACAGTCAGGGTAGTGTGAGACAGACAGGGTAGTGTGAGACAGTCAGGGTAGTGTGAGACAGACAGACAGGGTAGCGTGAGACAGACAGGGTAGTGTGAGACAGTCAGGGTAGTGTGAGACAGACAGGGTAGTGTGAGACAGTCAGGGTAGTGTGAGACAGATAGACAGGGTAGTGTGAGACAGACAGGGTAGTGTGAGACAGACAGACAGGGTAGTGTGAGACAGACAGGGTAGTGTGAGACAGACAGTCAGGGTAGTGTGAGACAGACAGGGTAGTGTGAGACAGACAGGGTAGTGCTGCTTTCCCCCCACACAATCGAATATTTATTCAAAATCAAATTTGTTTAATCAAATTTTCACAATAGAATGTCTGGTTTTATATTATATATAATCATATTTAGAATACTTGTTGACAGCAGGAAAACACACAGACACACACACACACACACACACACAGACACACACACACACACACACACACACACACACCAGAACCGCCAGACCCCCCCATCTGGAAAACCCCGCCATGAACCGGCTGGCTGCCGGTGAGGGTGCAGGAAGCCCGATCAGAGAAGAGGTCAGAGACAACAGGACGTGAGACGGAGTCCTATTTTCGTCCTGCCCGTTGGGACCCAGGCCCGTGTTTATTGTTGGAGCGGCTTTTCCTTCTTTCAAACAGCCTTGGCAGGTGGGGCCTGAACAATGTCACACACTACCCCGGGTCCCCTGCACCTCGGGGTAGAGCGGCCCGCTGAGTTGAGCGCTGACCTTGGTGGGCGAGTTATGTGTGTGGGTGAGGGATCAGGAAGGGGACGAGTTGTGTATTGGGGTTGTGAGGCATAACTGCATCATTTTATGATCGATTATGAGGCTCAACTAGTCACTGTCCACCTACCGGTGCAGGTGATGGGCTGAGTGGGCGGAGTTTCAGCAGGCTTCCTGTGGTTCCGTTAGCAGTGGTCTCTCTCCTGCTCACCGCCACGTCCTGGGGGCTCGGCCTGCTGGGGAAACACAGGAGGAATCTTCAGCTCCAGCAGAGCTTTGTGCTCAATCACCAACCCACAGACTCCCATGGTCCTCAGCTCACTGGTCAGGAACCTCCACAGGCCTGGCCTGCTGCCAACAATATGATTCCAACTAAAACTCTGACACACACACATACTCACTCTCTCTCTCACTCTCTCTCTCTCTCTCTCTCTCTCTCCATCCGTCTCTCCCTCCCTCTCCCCCTCCCCTTTCATTCTCTCCTCCATCCTCCCCCCCTTGGTTTCCCAGGAGTGGGGTGAGTCCAGGTGGTGTGTGGTTGTAGTGGGTGGAGAAGAGACGGGGTGCATGCCCAGCTCCATGAAACAGCGGCCCCAGTAGGGAGGGGGGTGTTTGACCGGCTACGCTGTGTGTCTTTATAAAAATAAAACTGCAATCTCTGCAGTCAGTGTGTAACAGGAGTATGGATCCTTCACAAAGAGCCATTGTGTTCATCTCTTCCCCCGGAGTCCGGCTGGCTCGCTCCATGAGTCTGTGAGTGTGTGAGGATGGGGGGGGGGGGGTCGGCATGACTGCACACACACACACACACACACACGCTGCCCGCTACACTGCACTCACAGCGACACCTACCATCAATACTTCAAGAACCACTCAGACCCCAGATCAATGCCTACAAACCACACACTCTTCACAGCACACGTCACACCAGCAGAGAAGAGGAAGACAGAGAGGAAGACAGAGAGGAAGACAGAGAGACGTGATGATGGCTGGAAGCAGTCTCGGAATACTAAATAAACTGATTTTAAAGTACCAAATGATCCGGTGTGGACGAGGAGTGTCATCTGTAATACGACGGTGATCTGTACAGAACAGCAGCATGAAGACTTTCTGTGTCTAACTGTTGGCACATTCTGATGGATGGTGTTTCATAGACAAATAGTTGTATTTTTATCTTCATGTATATCTTTTTACATCTGGTGTTGTCACAGAGCAGTTTTAATAAGAACATGGGGTCCTAAAGAGCACAACATGGCTACAGTGGTGAGGAAAAACACCTCATAAAAAGTCCTGACATCCATTTCCAATCATAAAATTACAGACATTACAAATGACAACTGTTCTCTACCACAAAACACACACACACACACACACACACACACACACACACACACACACACACACACACAAGCAAGCATAAACAAACCTGCACCTGCACACACAGATATGAGAAGTAGCCCCTCAATGCAACAGGAAGAGAAAGACATGAATATTAAAGCCTCACTGAGCAAATGGAGGGAGTGAGAGTGAGAAGGACAGAGAGAAAAAAGAAAGACAGAAAGAGTTTGTGAGAGAGAAAAGAAACACAAAAAGAGTGAGAAATCACAGTATGTGTGAGAGAGAGAGACCTTACCTCTGAGGGCTCCATGAATGATTTTCAAGCTGTTTTCTAACAGCAGGGCAAAAGCCAGCTAATGCAGAAGAATCACACACACACACACACACACACACACACACACATACACACACACACACACACACACACACTCACACACATACACACACACACACACACACACACACACACACACACACACACACACACAGAGTGCTGTGTGAATAGCACAAAGGACTTCACTTAGATATGGAACAGGCAGACAAGAGTATCCGTAGAAAAGGAAATGAAGAAAATAGAAAGAAAAAGAAAGAAAGAAAAAGAAAGAAAGAAAGAAAGACTTAAAAGAAACTGGTGACAGGAAGAATGATGGTTAGAAAGGGAAAGGAACAAAAGAAAGGGACAGAGAGAGAGAGAGAGAGAGAGGGAATGAGTGTGTGTGTGTGTGTGTGTGTGTGTGAGAGAGAGAGAGAGAGAGAGGGAGGGAGCGAGTGTGTGTGAGAGAGAGTGATTGAGGAAGAGGGAGGGAATGAATGAGGGCGATATTATGGGAGAGAGAGAGAGAGAGAGAGAGAGAGAGGGAGACCCTGATCTCCACATGTGCTCTTTAGCAGGACTTTAATGAGAGGTATCTGAGCATACTCTAAAGAGTTACATACACACACACACACACACACACACACACACACACACACACACACACACACACACATACACACACCCCTCTCCTTCCCATGAAACTGCCACAACCCTGTTCCAATGTCTATAACAGCTCCTAGTACTTCCATTACAGTCTGACATTTCAGGTAGAAAGGTCTCACAACCTTCCCAGAGTTTCAATGTTTAAAACTGTTCTTAAACAATGGAGAGACAAATAAATAGAGAGAGGGAGATAGAGAGAGAAAAAGAGTGAAAGGAATTAAAAGACAGACAGAGAGAATCAGAGACAGAGCATAATGAGGGAGAAAGAGACAGAAAAAAGAGACAGATGGCAATGGGAAAGAGACAAGAGTACTGAGAGCGAAAGCTGAGAGAGAGACAGACAGTAGTGAGAGAGAGACAGACAGTAGTGAAACAAAGAGAACTCAGTTCAGCGTCAGCAGCAGATCAAAGACAGTGAGAAGGCCTTCCAGAACCTTCCATTCAGAGCCACAGCAGTGAGGAGGCCTTCCAGAACCTTCCATTCAGAGCCACAGCAGTAAGGAGGCCTTCCAGAACCTTCCATTCAGAGCCACAGCAGTGAGGAGGCCTTCCAGAACCTTCCATTCAGAGCCACAGCAGTAAGGAGGCCTTCCAGAACCTTCCATTCAGAGCCACAGCAGTGTGGAAGCCTTCCAGAACCTTCCATTCAGAGCCACAGCAGTAAGGATGCCTTCCAGAACCTTCCAATCAGAGCCACAGCAGTGTGGAAGCCTTCCAGAACCTTCCATTCAGAGCCACAGCAGTGTGGAAGCCTTCCAGAACCTTTCATTCAGAGTCACAGGAGTAAGGAAGCCTTCCAGAACCTTCCATTCAGAGCCACAGCAGTGTGGAAGCCTTCCAGAACCTTTCATTCAGAGCCACAGCAGTAAGGATGCCTTCCAGAACCTTCCATTCAGAGCCACAGCAGTGTGGAAGCCTTCCAGAACCATTCATTCAGAGCCACAGGAGTAAGGAAGCCTTCCAGAACCTTCCATTCAGAGCCACAGCAGTGTGGAAGCCTTCCAGAACCTTCCATTCAGAGCCACAGCAGTATTGAAGCCTTCCAGAACCTTCCATTCAGAGCCACAGCAGTATCGAAGCCTTCCAGAACCTTCCATTCAGAGCCACAGCAGTGTTGAAGCCTTCCAGAACCTTCCATTCAGAGCCACAGCAGTGTGGAAGCCTTCCAGAACCTTCCATTCAGAGCCACAGCAGTGTGGAAGCCTTCCAGAACCTTCCATTCAGAGCCACAGCAGTGAGGAGGCCTTCCAGAACCTTCCATTCAGAGCCACAGCAGTGTTGAAGCCTTCCAGAACCTTCCATTCAGAGCCACAGCAGTGTGGAAGCCTTCCAGAACCTTCCAATCACAGCCACAGCAGTGAGGTGGCCTTCCAGAACCTTCCATTCAGAGCCACAGCAGTGAGGTGGCCTTCCAGAACCTTCCATTCAGAGCCACAGCAGTGAGGAGGCCTTCCAGAACCTTCCATTCAGAGCCACAGCAGTGTTGAAGCCTTCCAGAACCTTCCATTCAGAGCCACAGCAGTGTGGAAGCCTTCCAGAACCTTCCAATCACAGCCAGGGTAGCCATGCTGCCTTTGCTGCCTTCTCCACCTCTTTGCGGCCTTCTCTACATCTGCACTCTTTCTTTTCTCTCTCCCTCTCTAGCCCTCTTTCACTTCTCCTGCCTTCATCTTTTGCCCTCCTTTCTGTGAGGTTTATACATAATGAGCACACACACACACACATGCAGAAGCAAAAGTAAATGAACACACACACACACACATCTGCAAACAGAATCACTGCCTCACAGATGGACAGGCCATGAGTTAAGGAATCCAAACCTTCAGAGGTTGTTTTATTCAAATGAGAGAAAGTATAAAAAAGGATGCATTCAGCTCAATGCACTTGTGAAATGACAACTGATATTTATGCCAACACACACACACCACACCCCTACACACACATGCACACGCACACACACACACACACACACACACACACACACACACACAGACAGACAGCTATTCCTGTTAAAGGGATGCGGTACACCCCCTTAGGTCATTAGTGGAATTACAGAAGTGTCCAAAACTATAATTAAAATTTTAAAATTGCTGTGTGTCTGTGTCTGTGTGCCTGCAGACCATACACCAGGCATGACATCATCATCATCATCATCATCATCACAGCTGACTCATGTAGCCACATAGCAGGACCTCGGCAGGACCATCCTGCTTGATGCCTGATCAAAAATAACCCAACTTAAGCACAGCCTTAGGAGAGGAACATTACGCTTATACAACATCCTTATATGGCAGCCGTATACTGTTATAAAACCAGCACTACAGCTCTGTATCACACACCAGAGGAAGAGTGAACTATGTCAGCTCTGTATCACACACCAGAGGAAGAGTGAACTATGTCAGCTCAGTATCACACACCAGAGGAAGAGTGAACTATGTCAGAGGGTGCAGGACACAAATCACAGGGGTGACCAACCTGCTTAGATAATCTCACAGGTGGAGGAAGGCCAGCTGGAGTTCTGGTGAGACCAGTCCTGACCACAAGTCAACACTCTGTGAAGCCCAGCCAATCACTGGAGTTCTGGTGAGACCAGTCCTGACCACAAGTCAACACTCTGTGTAGCCCAGCCAATCACTGGAGTTCTGGTGAGACCAGTCCTGACCACAAGTCAACACTCTGTGTAGCCCAGCCAATCACTGGAGTTCTGGTGAGACCAGTCCTGACCACAAGTCAACACTCTGTGAAGCCCAGCCAATCACTGGAGTTCTGGTGAGACCAGTCCTGACCACAAGTCAACACTCTGTGAAGCCCAGCCAATCACTGGAGTTCTGGTGAGACCAGTCCTGACCACAAGTCAACACTCTGTGAAGCCCAGCCAATCACTGGAGTTCTGGTGAGACCAGTTCTGACCACAGGTCAACACTCTGTGAAGCCCAGCCAATCACAGGAGTTCTGATGAGACCAGTCCTGACCACAGGTCAACACTCTGTAAAGCTCAGCCAATCACTGCCAGCCTCTAAGAAAGTCACACAAGCCACTTCCTGGTCTCACACTACACCAGACGTCCAGTCAGACACAGCGGTGTGCTAATGCATCTGGCACATGGATCAGGACTGTGTGTGTGTGTATGTGTGTGTGTGTGTGTGTGTGTGTGTGTGTGTGTGTGTATACGTACGTGTGAAAGAAATGCAGGAACCGAAGGAAAACACCTGAACGCCTTCACAACGGGTATTTCCTCTGGGATTATGATGAAAAACAGAGGCAGCACATGTGAGAGAGTGAGAAAAATGGAGATGGAGAGAGAGAAAGAGGGAGAAGAAAAGGAAGAGAGAGAGAGAGCATTCATATGTAGGTGAGTGTTAGGTAAACAAGACCCAGAAGCGTCTCAGATTAGCTCATCATAACACATAATTCACAGTGCCCCAGTAGACATGCAAAGGTTGAGAGGAACTTTTCATAAAAGTATGAATATATGCACAACATATATACATATATAATATAAGTATATAAGTGTACAAACTAAACCTATAATGCACAATTGATCCCTGTAATCACTCTGTCCTCATTATCACAACATATATACATATATAAGTATATAAGTGTACAAACTAAACCTATAATGCACAATTGATCCCTGTAATCACTCTGTCCTCATTATCAAGTAAATAAAAAATCTGCGAAATGTCCATGGTTAAAAAAAAAGAAAAAAGCAAAAATAAAACATATTTTTATTCCTAAATACGTTGCACAGGCAACAGAGAAAGGATTTCAACTAAAGAGATTTTGAGGGATTTTTTTCCAAGACTGAAGTACACTGAAACTCTGGCAGAAGCTGGAATTCAGCCTCTGCTCAATCGTTTACGGTGTTAGTGTGTACTGTTCAAACACCCAGCGACAGAATCATCAGCTTCATATTTCTTGTTTTTCTGCTCTACAACTGACCACAGAGGGCTTCTCATAACACAGACACAATCACAATAAAAAAAAGCTCATATGAGTTTGTCTCATAACACGCAGTGTAAACACAATCATAATAAGACTGGTTCACTGTGGTCTCCCCTGTCTGATCCTGGACAGGCGTTCACACACCTGGGATTTAGATCCGCACCAGCAATACTGAAGGGGTTTCTCAATCACACTGAATTCTAATTTAAATCTTTTGGAATAGCAATTTTACATGTGAGAAAGCAAGTTTGTAGAAACCTTAACAAATCCTGCATTAACACTACAAGTGTAGATGAAGTTAGCAGGAACTCCAGAAAACCGTGACTTTGCGTTCCATCATTGTTGGAATCATTCTGACAGGACAGAACTGCACAACAGAACGGGACAGAACAGGACATAACTGGACAGAACAGGACATAACTGCAGAACGGGACAGAACGGGACATATCAGGACAGAACAGGACATAACTGCAGAACGGGACAGAACGGGACATATCAGGACATAACTGAAGAACAGAATGGGACAGAACAGGACATAACTGCAGAACAGGACATAACTGCAGAACGGGACAGAACGGGACATATCAGGACATAACTGAAGAACAGAATGGGACAGAACAGGACATAACTGCAGAACAGGACAGAACAGGACATAACTGCAGAACGGGACAGAACGGGACATATCAGGACATAACTGAAGAACAGAATGGGACAGAACAGGACAGAACTGCACAACAGAATGGGACAGAACTGCAGTGATATGGAACATAAGACAAGCACGGAATCTCCTCATTAGCAGCCAGTGAGCCCAGAAAATGGGCCGGAACATATGTTAGCATTCCACACAGACACTAAGCCCTGGATATGGGGGGTAGAGAGGAGGGGAGACGGGGGTCTGACAGGGGCAGAAGGGGTTGTAGGCAGGGGGCAGGAGGGGAGATGGGGTATAGAGAGAGGCAGGAGGGGAGACAGGGGTCTCATACATTAAACATGCAGCTCTATAAAATAAACAAGAATAGCCATCTGCTAAGGTCCCGGGCAGACGGAGAGGACCCAAGAGAGAGGGCAGATGTCCGAGCTCTGCAGCTGCCCTGCACACTGCTGGACCTCATGGCTGAGCAGTGAATCAAAGGGACTCCACACCCCCACCCCCACCCACCCCTCCACATTATCTCCCTTTCGTCTCTCTCACTTCCTCTGTCATTATTTTCTCATCCCCCCGTCCCCTCCCACTGGCTATCTTTGAATCTACACATCTATTCAGTGACAGTAATCTTCTGTACATCTCACTGTATCTCTCTATCTCTCTCTGTCTGTGCATTCAAGTCTTTCGCATAGCACACTCTCTCTTCTTCTTTCTCCGGGTGTTCGAATCTTACACAACTCATTCTCCTGTGGGTGTGTGTGTGTGTGTGTGTGTGTGTGTGTGTGTGTGTGTGTGTGTGTGTGAGAGAGAGAGAGAGAGAGTTACGATCTAACACAGCATGTACATGCAGTTATGGGGAAACCCAGCACCCTGCAGTCCTGAACTGTGTCACTGGTGTTCTGGGGCTCTGGAGAAAACCGTGAAGATCCAGTCTGCCTCTAGAACCCGTTCTACAGACCCTTTGCATCAATCATCGGCTGACAGAGGGAGCAAGCTGAAACAGTAAATCAAAGGTTAGCAAATGATTACAGCATAAGCACAACCAGGCCCTTCAGAGGCCGTTATTCACCTCCTCAGATGTGGGTGAACAGATACACCTAGCAGGGTCAAGGCCAGGAGAGTAGCTGCCAGAAGCCAGCAGGATTAACCCTAACCCCTAATGCCAACATCAGCTCTTTCACCTCACCCCAGTTCCACTGCACCGTCAGCGGTTTACCGCCCACCTCGGGCCTCCCAGCCAATCACCTCCTTCCTGTCCAGCAGTGGGTGGGGTGCAGAGGTCAGAGACAGGCATTCGTTGGACCCTGGTGCCCAAGGCTTCCTCTTAGAGACACGGAGCCCTGGAGATGAAATAACTAACACTGCAGTGCACCAATCACAAGCAAGACAACTGCAGGAGGCTCTGATCATATCTGACTACATTTGGATATGATCAGAGTGATGGATTGATGCCTATGGAAAACAGTAGGGGGTTGGAGAGGTGTATGGAACGTTAGAGAGATGGAGAGATGGTTGGAGAAGTGGAGACGGTTGTGAAGGGTCAGAGAGGTTTAGAGCTGGAGAGAATATTGGAGAGGTACAGAAAGAGTTGGAGAGGTTTATAGAGGGCTAGAAAATAGAGGGAGCATTAGAGAGGTGGAGAGAGGATTAGAAAGGTGTAGAGAGGATTAAAGAGGTGGGGGAGGATTAGAGAGTTAGGTGGAGGGGTGGAGAGATGGAAGTTGTAGGGAATAAAGGCCTAGAAATACAGGTTGGTCAGGACTCAGCCTGAACACAAACCACTCAGCCTGGACACAAACACTGTCTGAATACAAATTCCAGACAGCCAGTACTGTTTATTGGTCCAAAAGCCACTATGGAAAATGTATTTTGGGAGTTTGGTAGATGGTGCCAAGGTCAAAGAAACAGACCACTCCTCCATCACACAGACCACTCCTCCATCACATAGACCACTCCTCCATCACACAGACCACTCCTCCATCATATAAACCACTCCTCCATCACAAGACCACTCCTCCATCATATAGACCACTCCTCCATCACACAGACCACTCCTCCAACCAATAGACCACTCCTCCATCACAAGACCACTCCTCCATCATATAGACCACTCCTCCATCATATAGACCACTCCTCCATCACACAGACCACTCCTCCATCATATAGACCACTCCTCCATCACATAGACCACACCTCCATCATATAGACCACTCCTCCATCACACAGACCACTCCTCCATCACAGTGACCACTCCTCCATCATATAGACCACTCCTCCATCACATAGACCACTCCTCCATCACACTGACCACTCCTCCATCACATAGACCACTCTTCCATCACACTGACCACTCCTCCATCACATAGACCACTCCTCCATCATAGACCACTCCTCCATCACACTGACCACTCCTTCATCACATAGACCACTCCTCTATCACATAGACCACTCCTCCATCACATAGACCACTCCTCCATCACACTGACCACTCCTCCATCACATAGACCACTCCTCCATCACACTGACCACTCCTTCATCACATAGACCACTCCTTCATCACATAGACCACTCCTCCATCACATAGACCACTCCTCTATCACATAGACCACTCCTCCATCACACTGACCACTCCTCCATCACATAGACCACTCCTCCATCACACTGACCACTCATTCATCACATAGACCACTCCTCTATCACATAGACCACTCCTCCATCACATAGACCACTCCTCTATCACATAGACCACTCCTCCATCACACTGACCACTCCTCCATCACATAGACCACTCCTCCATCACATAGACCACTCCTCCATCCCATAGACCACTCCTCCATCACACTGACTGCTACTCCACACAAACACATACAGCAGGAAACGATCACAGCATCAGCACACATGGAAACAGGACGGGTTCCACATCAAAGGAATGCGTTTACACCAGAAAAGCCTGAGGTTGATTTAATCATTTGATGGCCTGAGGTGGAGTTAGAACCAAGAGGAAGAGAAGCAGAAACTGAAGCTCTGGACGAGAGTAGCATGTGCAGTTTGATGTGTTTCATCCCTCTCTTATCGTCACAGACGCGTATCAGATTACATCTGTGTTTTTTCTCCCTCCCTGTGTGTTGTCTTAGGCAGGACTTGCTCTTGAACACACGTGAGTATCAGACAGGGCATCTTCATTTACCTGTCTGACTGACGCTAGGACAGACAGGAAATGATCCACACATCTGTATGGGGTTTGTAGTGTATGTAGTGTCCTGCACAGCTACTGACCTGAAGCCAATCACAGAGAATATTCGCATATGTAAATGTGTGTGTGGTCCATACTTGTATAAACTCGTACCATAAGGTATGTGTTGTGTGGTTATAAGCACTAGTGGAGTGTGTGCAACTCAGTGTCAATGTGTCAGAGTCTGTCCCAATTTAATTACAACATTCTTCATCACCCCTGAGTAAAAAATACACAAGACTACATGAGCATGTACACACACACACACACACACACACACACACACACACACACACACAAAGACACACTATTTGGCTACAGGTCATAAAGATGGATGATTCATGCGGGATGTCAAAATACTACAGGACTTCTCCGCACATCTGCCAGGCTTCTTGAAAACAGTCGTGATGACGATGAAGATGACAATCTATTATGTAAAAGGTTAACAGGTTGCCTTGGTGACAATGAAAGCCCAGTACAACAATGTCTGAGTCACTGTAGGCTGCTCTGTGGTAAAGCTGTGTGGTCTTTCCATTACTAACCACAACACAGTGGCCAATGGCATGAGGAACATGCACACTGGCCAATAAGGAGAAAAGCAACATTCACAGTGGGCAATGGTGTGAGGATCAACCTTCACTGTGTCCAATGGTGTGAAGATCAACTTTCACAGTGGCCAATGATGTGAGAACTGACTGGCATGGCGTGACCAATGGCATGGCCAACTTTACAATAACAGCTGTAAATAACACGAAGCTCCTGTACTAATAACGAAACACATGTACTGTAATACTGATAAATAAGTGCAAATGGGAGTGTCTGACAAATACTTTAAATGTAAAATTAAAAAAAGAAACAGGAAAAGAGTGAAGTTGCTACCTGTTGAAATTACACAAACTTAGGGTTAGAGTGCAAAGACTATACCGAGCTGCTAGACGTCATGAAAATAAATCAGCAAAGTCATATTTATACACAGTAAGAAAAACATGTCTCTTCCATAGAGACAATGAAGCACTACAGTAACTCAGAATAAGATTGCCTGCTAAATGCTGTGAATGGAACCGGCACGAATCACTTAACATGCAACTATGTGCTAGTGCATGTGTAACGATCAATGAAGTAAAAATGTGCTAGAACCACATCAGGAACTAGTGGAAAATAAACATCAGATATCCACCACCTGTCCCAGGCTGGGACACTCAAGTTCTGTGATTGGGCTTTATGGCCCCTCATTTACATACAGCTGAGGGCCAGGGGCCCTTGGGGCCTCTTTCAACCAGCCAATCAATGGCCACAAAATAGCAGCATAATATCTGCAACCAAGGCAACCTGGCCTAAGTGGGGAGAGAAAGCCGCTGTGATTTTCTCTGGAACTCCGTTGTACTGAGTACAGCTTTCCATTAAAAACAGTGATCCGCTTTGCCAAAGAATTACTTGTACTGGATCACACAAATGTGCTGAATATAACTAAACATGGAGATCATTTAATACCATATCTGAACATTAAAAACAGAAAAGTGGCCATGGTCTTAAGGTTCTCAGCCAACACATTTTTGATTTTATTTATTTTATTGTTTTTTTTTGCTGTGGAGTTTGAGTGTTTCAAGTATAAAAGATTTAAAATTATTAATGTTTCCTGCACTGATAAATATATTTCAAACTTTAAATTCTTAATTATGTTACTTTATAAAACAGTTTATGTTACAATCATACTCATAACATAACATTTTGATGATTTCATGAGTTTTCACTACAGAAGAATTTCAAATGTGTATTTTACCATGCGGTTTGCAAAATATGCATACCGAACATGGTTTGGCTGCTATTATTTGACAGTATTTAAAGCACGTGGAAAATGTGTGTAAATATTACAGTGATATATACAGTGTAAATATATGGTGTTAGCACTGATGAAGAGCACTAACAGTTTTCTTTCCAGGGGAGCAGAGGGCCTGGAGCTCAGGGTGGCCTTGCAGGGACCACTCTTCAGACAGATTAATAATGCAGGAAGGCTGAGGGGGCCCAGAATACAGCCCTGTTGCACACCCTCCCCAGGGAGGAGGCCCTGCTCTCACAAAGCAAGATAGAAATTGCCGTTAACTGTTCCAACAGAGCCCAGAGGGGGGGCTGGGGAGAATGGGGGGGGGGGGCAGTACACCTCCCCCTGACAGCTTTGCAAATGTCTTATTCCGGTGGAGGAGCCAGTGGTATTCTGCAGGAACACACCCTGCTGCTTTTCACAGAAAGGAACATGCTGGGAGTTTGTGTACCATCCCTTCATACACACAGACACACACAATAACAATAAGAGACCTGTCTTTATAAGTGAAGCTTTTGAAGGATACAGACAGCAGAATTGAGGGGAGCAAGAGTAAAAATGTGCTTAACGTGGCAGTGAGTTACAGGAAGAATGAGAAAGCAAGACAGAGATAAAGGGAAGTGGAAAGGTTATCCAAGCACCGCCTGATCTGATCAGTCTGCATGACTAGAGTACAGCTCATCACACAAACTTCCAGAGGCCCACAACTAGAGGCATGGGGGGAAGGGGTGATCTAGAGAGTGACAGAGTGAGTGAGGGGGTGGCAGAGTGAGGGTGAGAGAGGGGGGGAGAGGGGGAGCTAGAGAGAGATATACAAAGGGGAGTAGAGGAGGATGACACAGGTAGGCACATAAGAAAGAGAGAGAGAGACAGATGAAAAGATAGCATCAGAAGAGGATCTAACTTATAGGGAAAAAAAGTCACACACACTCACAAAGTCCATCACATTTTCAATCAGATCTTTCTTTCCCATTACCACTCTTTTATCAGTCAGTTATTCTCTCCAAAAACTCCATCTGATATCACCTCAAAGTATTTACTCTCTGAGCAATTAAACCTCTGAGTATTTACAAAACATATCCAGGACATTAGAGGAGGCCCCACTGCTGAGGCTTCTGTGACTCTTTGGAATCTACGAGAGACACGGCTGGTTTTAATCCAATCAACCGTGCTCCTTTAGGGAGAATCGGATGGAAAATCTCCACCACGTAATGTGACCCACTTACAACCACTCCTGTTTCAGCAGAACCGGCCGCATCCAGATCCTGTCAGTTTAACTGCCGAAATTTGAATTTTCTTACTGTGGGCGTTCACGCAACTGCTGGAAATCCACATTTCACCCTGCTGAAGTTGACCAAAGCAGAGCTGAGCAGCTTGTGACCGCGTTGATAATTACCAAAAAAGAGGAACACAAAAAGTGCGGAGATAGCTTAGACACGACCTCTGACCTCTTTGATTCAATTAACGTTCCAAACTTCTCTCTATTTCACTGTGGCTCCTGGTTTGGGTTTCAGTTTTACACAAATACACTCACAGACACTCACATACCCACTCACAGAAACACACACGCACGCACACACACCCACACACAGATACAGACACACTCTTGATGGGTGACATTGCTGCTGATATAACAGCAAAGCCTCACAAGTGAATCTCCCTGAAACTGATACTGACACTGTACTGTAAAGGCTAATCTCAGACAGCTGTGTGGGAGTGTGAGCAGCTGTGTGTGTGCTGCGGTTCAACACCACCGTAAAGCAGCCTGGTGCCTTCAGACGGCGATCAGCTGACGCAGGCGTATTATTTTTAAAAAGGAGACGAAGAAGAAGAAGAGACTTGAAGAAAAAAAGAGAAAGGGCTGAACTCGCGGTTGGCGGGGCAGGGTGTGTGGTCTCGGACCAGAGAGGCCCGGGATCATCGCTCTTTATCAGGCATTTCCAGACGGACCGGGGTGGCAGGCGCAGGAGGTTCTCCGACTGCTCTGATTTTTCCGTTCTGTGATACGGCAGCCGCTGAGCTCGGAGGGTTTGAGAGAGGGGAAAATAACCAGCGCCATGAAAGACTCCTCTCCTGGTCCCCATGAAAGATTCTCCTCCTCCTTCTCCTCCTCTCCTGGTCAGCTACATCTCAGGTCAGGCCGGCCCTGTGCTGGCCAAGCCTGGGAGTATGGGCAGGGCTGTGGGCGGGGCTATGTGCGGTGGGAGGGGCCATGGGGGTAGGGAGGGGCTAGGAGAGGTGGGAGGTGCTGGAAAAGGTAATGCTCCACCCTAAATGCGTTCAGTGCCAGGACGCCACCAGCTGCACTTTGTGACCACAAAGCCACTTTATTCTTAGTTTAAAAACATACAGCCCAACGATGACCTAAGTGAAGTCGACAACCTCAAACAGGCCAGAGGCATAAAAGTCAGCAGCCAGGCATTCTGGGATACATACAGTCACACCGCAGTACGGCCCCAGAGTCGCTGCTGTAAAAGGGACAGTGTGTCCACGCTGCCAGAGCCTCAGATGACCTGCGACCTCATTTAAACAAAGGTCATCAGGTTCTGGGGGTTTTGTTTCTCTCTCTTTGCATGAAGACCAGTTTTTAACACTAAAAGCAGTATAATAGAAGTAGCACTTAAAAGACAGAATCTGCAGCCCACAAGAACAACGGGGTGTAACAGGACTTAGAAATGCAAGGAAAAATCAATAACTAATTCAATGAGCAGTGCTTGACTGGGGGGTAATTGTACTTTTCCTCTGCAAACTCAACCCTGCCCCCAATCACAGAGGGGAGGGGGGAAGGGTGACATGGGCTTATCACGTAGGTAGATGCAATTAGTTTGGTAAACAACACCGCAGTTCTACAGAAATGCCTTACCCTGAGAATGCAATTCTTCTGCACGTACAAGAAACTATAATTAATGACCCCTAGGGATGTCCCAAACCACGACTCCCATGCACTCTGATTACAGGTACACGGGTTATTCTGGATACAAAACAAGGTCTCCAGACTGCAACCTAACACGACCCTGTGGAAGTGCGACCAGGGTGCGCTCTGAGGGGCAGATTGATATATTTATGTCCTGGTGATATACGGTTATTCCACCCACTTCAAAGCAGCGGGTCGTCTGTCTCCTGAAGAGGTATCGTTACTCTGATCCAGGTAATATGACAACCCAAATATCAGCCGCGCTGCAAGTTAGTGAGTGAATTAAAGATTACACAGCGAAACCAACCGTTCAAAGTTGTGAGTAAAAGCACATCAACAAACAACAAACTGAGTCAATACGATGTAATCGGATGTAATATGTGTATTATTCTGTCCTCATTCTAAATAAAAGCTTTGACTGCTGCTTCTGATCTGTGTCCAAACCCACCTAGTGCAGCCAGAGGCGCTTAAAGAGGTTAACAGACACACGGTGGGTTTGATGAATAACCTGTGCGTAAAACGGATCTCAAGTCAGCAGCATAAAAACGCGTTGAGAAAACTCGGGGAAAATATTCTCCTGCTTGTCTTGGCAATATCTCTTCAAAAGAAAAGAACACACTGGGCTCCACGACTGTCCTGGTCTTCTGGCAACCTGACTGGGGTTTGAAGAGTAGAAGGACACACACTCAGTACTGACCACTTTAACCTTAAATCTGAAGAAGAACTCCAGAAAGTGGAGGAGAAACCGGCGAATTTCATAAACGGTTACTCACGGAGTACTCACGTCCGTGCACGGTGACCGGGCGAACTTCTGGTGGTCCGCTGAATGGAGTAAACCGGTCGGTCAAAGATCCAGAGACGTGAACGTGTTCGGCGCTCTTCTCGTCTCGCTTTTGAACCCCGTTACTTTCGCGTGAGTGGCGTGTCTTCCTCCCCCCGCGCGCGCTCGGCGGAGCGGAGATCTCGCGCGTTTCTCCGCGTCTCGTGCAGCCTTCGTCCAGATGTGTGACGTTACACACTACCACACGGTGAAAGTGTCCTCGCGCCGTCGTTCCTCAGAGCCAGCCTCAAAATGTCATTTACTCACAATAGTGTACGATTTTGTTTGTTAAAAATCTCTTAAAACTCTTAAAACAAATTACAAAAAAGTTTTTAGAATATTTAAATCTCGCTAAACAAACTATATGAAACAAGTATTTCACTCAGACATCATGAGTGGGTGGAGTGGGCTTCTTAAATCATATTTATCACACAATAAAAACAAACAAAAAAACACCCCAGATCTGAGGGCTCGATCAAATGATTGTGAATTGGAGGAACAGGAGGTGTTGTGTGGTGTATGGTGGTCGGCCCTGACCTCTGTAAACCGCGTCTTTAGCATGTTATGACTGGAATCAAGGCAGTTGGTGGTATGAACAGCTGCGGGAGGCTAGGTGTCTCTCTCCTCACATTACTCCTGTCTGACCCAAACTAACGAACTCAGAAACTGATATGAGATTAGAAGCAGTGCCCTTCGTGCCTGATAATCTTTTTTTAAAGATTCTGGTATGGATGGCTAAAGCCGAAACTTTTCTATGAATTTGAGATTTGACTATGTCTGCATTGTTTAATAATCAAAGCCCTCGATAGCCTGAATACCCACTGGAAAGCCTCAGATGTTTGGTGGTGATGTCAGTAATTTACAAAAAGTAAAGGCTGTTGATACTTTACAAGGCTGTTGGTGTTGGTACTTTACAAAGGCTGTTGGTGTTGATTCTTTACAAAGGCTGTTGATGTTGGTACATGGCTGTTTGTGGTAGGCTATTACTTTACAAAGTTCAAAAGCTCTGTGTCTTTGTCCTTTTTTTAAGTTGTCAGTTAATAAAATGAAACTTTGTGTTCTTAATCCAAAAACATGTGCACTTTTGTCACATATCAAGATGTCCCCTGCACTTTTCCAAGTAAAGTTACGCCTGTGTACAGTTGGCTTGGTGAACTTTTATCCATCATGTGATAAACTGATCAGAATTTACTCCGTGTTCTTCTTTTCCTTCTTCTTCCAAGACAAAGGAGCGCAGCCTTGTTGATGGCTGGAGGTTTTCAGAAGTTTCTGGGTGTATTAATATGCAATGGTTTTAGTTTGTGATAATGTGAATGTTTTATTTACCTAGGGATCAGCATCTCAGGCAGTTCACCATTCTAGTCCTGCTTACATGGACTCTAAGGAACTCTGTGAAGCATTCTATCCATAATCATTTTCCATAGTCATTTTTATATCTTCTTCTTCTTCTTTCGGCAATTCCCGTTTAGGGGTTGCCACAGCGGATCAAACTCCTCCATCTGGCTCATAGTCATTTTTATATAAGAAATCTTTTTTAAGGAAATGGTTGGTATTAATGACATATGATCCTAACCTGTACAGCCAGCAAACACACACACACGCACACACACACACCACACAACCCCCTTGTTTGGAATACCAGTCTGGAGTAAGAATTATGAGCTTGCAGACGGCATTCCCGGAGCCGTATCCGTGTGGACATGACGAATCATGGTACACGTGTTCCTTTCTCACTGTATCCATGACAACCCCCCTGCAATCCACCATCAACAACTGCTGCACTCAACGCTGGGGCGAAGCTTTTTTGCAGGTCTAAGATCAGCTCTCCCTTCACAAAGACTGGCCTGAACAAATCTAAAGAGATACCCTAGAACTGAACTCAGATCAGAGTCAAAGGGCAAAGTCTGTCAGCGCTGAGGCATCATCTCTCAGGCACGCCAGTGATTCGTCCCTCAGCCCCAGCTGAAAAAACAAAGGCAGACAGTGAGTGTCAGAGTGAAAGGTTACGGCTGAGACTCATGTTAGGGTCAGCTGTGCATATCGAAGTGGAGACCATCCGTTACACCCTGGAAGGAGTGCATTATGGTTGGGGAGAGTTCGGCTTTCAGTTAGAGGCAAAAGTGGGAAGATGAGACTGAACAAAGCCCTATACCCTACGCCCCACGCTGAGCCTGCATTTGGTGGAGATGATAGAACTGTTTAGCTACATTTTGCTGTTTGGTGGTTTCCCTTACACTGTCTGTCTTGTAATATCCTAACACACTTCATGAGATAGTGCTAGTTTAGGGCTAGTTTAGAGCTAGGGTTAGTTTACACCTAGGGTTTGTTTAGAGCTAAGTTTAGCTTAAAGTTATAGTTAATTAAGCGCTAGGGTTAGTTTTGAAGTTATTTTAGACATAGGGTTAGTTTAGACCTAGGTTTTCTTTAGAACTAAGGTTAGAGGTAAAGTTAGTGTAGAGATAAGGTGAGTTTAGATCTAAGGTTAGCTTACAGGTTAAGGTAGTTTTGAGATAAGGTTAATTTAAAGCCAGAGGTAGTTTAGAGCTACTATAGATGTTTCACATGAGATTCAGTCCAGGGACATTTACCAGTGGGTCCAAAATTTTCCAAATATCTTTCATCTTTACTGAGAAAGGATTCAAGGAGAGTTTACTGTGATATATGAGAAAGTGTTCACCAACAATTTTACATATGCTGCAAAATGATTTACTAAACAGAGAGGCCAGGAGTCATTTCCTATGGTCTCGTGTCAGACAGGTGTTACATGTGAATTACAGATGAGCTGATTCAAGCCCTGTGGACCAGTGACCAAGCAGTCGAGTTTCTGAAAATGTGTGATGTTGTGAAGCATTACTTGTAGTGATTTGGTTTGATTTGACTGGCTGTAGCCAGTCAGGAAACATGAATGTCTGGACCTAAAATGTCCACGCCATCGCTCCTGAGCTTTTGGAGAGGACCAAAACAGAGGACCAAAACAGAGGACCTAACGGAGGACCTAACAGAGGAGTGGCTGTCTGAAATTCCAAGTGTGCACAGCTGTGATCTCTTCACAACACCCTGGATTTTCTTTTATTCTGTCAGAAGCGTACACAGGGAAGCATACGTATATACAACTGTGTGTGTGTGTGTGTGTGTGTGTGTGTGTGTGTGTCTGTGAGTTTACATCTGCAGGTGTGATCAAGTAAGAACTATGCATGCATATACTTCCTTTACCCAATTAGTTCTCTTAGACAACAACTGGTACAGCTGAATCAGATGAAGCAGAATGAACAGATAAGGCAGATGGAATGGTTCCATGTTGCAAGAGGTCCAAACCCCACTTTCCTCCACTCTCCACCACTCTGCTGTCAGTCATGCCAGATCCCGAGACAAAGGTCGTTTCCCACTTTGGGTCGAGGTCTTCCACCCTCTGTAAGGGGAGTTTCCTGTGGAATACAGCAGGCTTCAGGTCACAGAAGCCAAAAGGTCATCCATCAGCATGCGACCATATGTGGGTCGACCAAATGTAGGTATGTGCTCTGAGAATGTTACTGTAAACCACAGTGTTTTTGACTGGTCTAGATATTCCACCAGGCAAAACAGAAATTGAAAAGTATTAAATGTCTGCTTTCTGCATGTGTGTGTGTGTGTGCGTGTGTGTGTGTGTGTGTGTGTGTGTGTGTGTGTGTGTGTGTGTGTGTGTGTGTGTGTGCATGTGCAAACAAGAGGTACATGTCTCTTCTGCTGTAAAGGACTTTATGTACAATGTGTGACTTACTCATGTAATATGGTCACGGAGGTCATTGAGAGGTCATTGAAGAATTCCTCAAGTGCACATGTCTGAGATCTGATAATGCAGCTCTTTAGGGAACAACCTGTTCTTGGGACCGCAAATCCCTTATCTCATCAGTGCTTAGGTTAATAGTCCTGGTGGTCAGCCTCACAGGCCACAGCCTCTATGTGTAGAGTAAGGCTGGTTAGTGTAGGCCCCATCAGTGTGATGATGGTGAGCTTAAACAACTCCCCAACCTTGGACCCCCTGGAGAAGCTATCATCCAGCTGACGCTGGTCTACCTGTATGGACTATATACTCTATTGTCATAAAGTATGGACTGGCTATTAACTGGGCCAAACACATTTATCAAACGCTCTTATCCAGAGTGCCTCGTGTCCTGACAGTGCGTACAGCCGTCCTGCGGCGTCCCGCAGCTGGGACACAGTTCGAAGAGATGCCATAGCTGGAGGCACGTGTCTCTGAGTGGTCATGTGGTAGGCCTCACTGTCCCAGGATGGTAGTTTATAAAGGGATACGGTGGGAACGGGCAACCACTAGAATGTAACAATATGTATATATGCCCTATATGTGACAAGCTGTAGTCTTAGGGCAGTCATCCAATGGTTAATTTTCTTAATGAACATACAGTAGACATTGTGTGTACATGTAATGTTTTATGACTTCCTTTGGAATGGACTGTCCCTTAAAAATATGTCCTGAAGGAATATGTAAGCAAATGTTTATTTACAGTGAACTGCTATCCACTTACATAGGATTATTTTAGTTAGGCTGTTCTCAACACATAGCCACAGCACACAAGACTGGGTGCTTGGGATACCCTGGTGTTTCAAAGGGTGTGTCCTTCATGTCTCAACAGCAAATCCTACAGAGACACACATCCATTAACCATTAACCAGAACAAGGTGAATAAGGGGTCGTAACCTTTTAACAGCAAACCCTAAAGCTGAGATTGTTTATGTTTTTGCATTTTTCTGTGTGACTGTGTACTTTCAGCACTGAGAAGCAGAATTTGGTCTCATCACCATCTCTACAGTCACTACCCTTCATCATCATCATCATCGTCATCATAATCTCTAGTCACTACCCATTATCACCATCATCATCAACATCATCATCATTATCATCTTTACATTCATTACCCTTCATCACCATCATCATCATCACCAAACACTGCAGTGTGATTCCCAGTATGCACCATTCTGTGTGGAGTTTGCATGTTCTCCCAGTGTTTGAATGGGTTTTCCCTCTGGTTTCCTCCCACAGTCCAAAGACATGCATTGATCGGTTGTATGGTGAGCTGTCCTTTGCCAGGTGATGCTGGCAACTCCCCAACCATGGCAACCTCTCCAAGTGTCTGAACAGTGCATGTCTGATAGAAGATGTCTGAACAGTGGGTGTCTGATAGAGGGTGTCTGGACAGTGGAGGTCTGATAGAGGGTGTCTGGACAGTGGAGGTCTGATAGAGGAAGTCTGATTAGTGCAGGGGTGGCCAACCCGCGGCTTGCGAGCCGCATGCGGCCCTTTGCCTGGTTTCATGCGGCTCCCCAGCCGGTCCGCGGGCTCACCTGCACAAACGGGGCGACACACTGCTACATTTTCGTGGTGCGCGGTTAGTTTACAAGCCTAGCGAGCCGCTAATACTTTTAAAACCGGCGTAGTGGAAAACACGCATTTGACTGTCTTCACAGCTAATAATTTACACTCGCCACCCCCCCCGCTCAACAGATTACACTCGCCCATGTACGATGTGGCTTTTGCCGTAACACAGTAAGAAAAGTGGCTCTTGGTCTATGACGGGTTGGCCACCCCTGGATTAGTGAATGTCTGTTAGAGGATGCGTGGACAGTGGATGTCTGATAGAGGATCTCTGAATGGTGGATGTCTGATAGAGGATCTCTGAATGGTTGATGTCTGATAGAGGATCTCTGAATGGTTGATGTCTGATAGAGGGTGTCTGGACGGTGGATGTCTGATAGAGGATCTCTGAATGGTGGATGTCTGATAGAGGATCTCTGAATGGTGGATGTCTGATAGAGGATGTCTGAATGGTGGATGTCTGATAGAGGATCTCTGAATGGTGGATGTCTGATAGAGGATCTCTGAATGGTGGATGTCTGATAGAGGATCTCTGAATGGTGGATGTCTGATAGAGGATCTCTGAATGGTTGATGTCTGATAGAGGGTGTCTGGACGGTGGATGTCTGATAGAGGATCTCTGAATGGTTGATGTCTGATAGAGGATCTCTTAATGGTGGATGTCTGATAGAGGATCTCTGAATGGTTGATGTCTGATAGAGGATCTCTGAATGGTGGATGTCTGATAGAGGATGTCTGAACAGTAGTCTGATGAATGCCAGGACTGCTCCAGCTTCAACAGTGGTGAAACAATGAAGCAGTAAAACACGTACTGAGTACAACAGCCACGGTGTAGTAGAGGTGAGAGACAGAGAGGTGCAGAGAAATGTAGTGACCAGAATACATCTCCTCTTACCTCTGTACAGTAAACACAAGTTTAACCTGTCAGAGTTCTCTCTCTCCCTCTAGAACTTTTGGCAGTATAATTATGGATCATATAGAACCAATCAGTGTTCTCTGATCTGAACTGATTAGGGCTTTGCCTTTCTTCTGAACCAATCAGTGCTCTTTCCTGACTCTCCCTTTGTCCTGAAGCAGGACTCTCTCTTAAACTGAACTCTCCTGGCCAGGCACAGTCAGGCATCTGCAGGGAGACTTTGTTTTTTAAAGCTAGGGTGTGACATTTCAGTGGTCAGACTGTTTAATGGAAGGAACACTGACTATGCGGATCGTGGCATTTCTGCTGGTGGTTGGAACATGAGGAGGAGAATGTTCCACATGGTGTATGCTTCAGGTAAAATGGGGGGGTCACATCATGCAGGGCGGACCGAATGTCCAGTCTTTGGAGAGATCTGTCAAATCAGCCGCCAACTCTAGTTGGTTAGTTATTACGCTCATGGCAGCTTCATGAATGTCATAACTCCAACATTTGTCAGTGACCTTCAAGATACATAGTTTCTCCTATAGAAGTGTCCAAAAACATCCTGACAGATCACAGACGAATGACAGTATGTCTGCACTGCAGCCTTCTGGGACACTGATGGCATCGTATATTAAAGACAATTTAATGTCTATGATAAATCAGCCTGAAAGGGCAGCTTTCATCTCTCTCTCTCTCTCTTTCTCTCTCCTCCTCTTTCTATTTTTCTCACTAGCTCTCTCAATTCAATTCAGTTCACTTAAATGGAACTTTAAGTTCCACTGGTATTGCCAAAGCTTTGAAAGCTTTGAAGAAGTAAGCTTTGATGAAGAAAGAAACTCTCTTTGTCTCTATCTCTGCCTCTATATTTCTATCTTTCTCTCTCTCTCTCTTTCTGTCTCTCTCTCTGAACATCAAACACATTTCTTTGTGAAGCTCCTTGACTCTTCCCACTCTTCCATTAAGACTGCAGCAGTGTAGTCCTGTCAGCACTCAACACGCAGTGATCTGATCTTCATAAACACGCAGTGATCTGCTCTTCATAAACACACAGTGATCTGCTCTTCATAAACACACAGTGATCTGCTCTTCATAAACACGCAGTGATCTGCTCTTCATAAACACGCAGTGATCTGCTCTTCATAAACACGCAGTGATGTGATCTTCATAAACACGCAGTGATCTGCTCTTCATAAACACGCAGTGATGTGATCTTCATAAACACGCAGTGATCTGCTCTTCATAAATATGCAGTGATGTGATCTGCTCTTTATAAACATGTAGTGATGTAATCGGCTCTTCATACGCAGTGATGTGGTCTGCTCTTCATAAACATACATAAGTGTGATATGCTCTTCAGAAACACACAGTGATCTGGTCTTCTTAAACACAGTGATCTGGTCTTCATAAACACAGTGATCTGGTCTTCATAAACACAGTGATCTGGTCTTCATAAACACATAATGATCTGGTCTTCATAAACACACAGTGATCTGGTCTTCATAAACACACAGTGATCTGGTCTTCATAAACACATAATGATCTGGTCTTCATAAACACATAATGATCCGGTCTTCATAAACACACAGTGATCTGGTCTTCATAAACACAGTGATCTGATCTTCATAAACACATAATGATCTGGTCTTCATAAACACATAATAATCTGGTCTTCATAAACACACAGTGATCTGGTCTTCATAAACACACAGTGATCTGATCTTCATAAACACATAATGATCTGGTCTTCATAAACACATAATAATCTGGTCTTCATAAACACACAGTGATCTGGTCTTCATAAACACACAGTGATCTGGTCTTCATAAACACATAATAATCTGATCTTCATAAACACACAGTGATCTGGTCTTCATAAACACATAATAATCTGATCTTCATAATCTGGTCTTCATAAACACATAATAATCTGATCTTCATAATCTGGTCTTCAACACACAGTGATCTGGTTCCTCCCACTCAAAACGTTTGCACTGCTCCCCCCGCCCCTTATGAAACTAACAAGGAAAGAATCCATTGTTTCTAACACTCAAAGACTTTTTTGTTGTTTACATAATACAAGTTGTGAAGGGGATGGGAGATTAGTGGGAGCCTGAGGGAGACACATAATCAAAACCCTCATAATCTAGCAGTGTAATCTGTTTTGGTGGAACAATGCACTAATCCCTCCTAATCTGGAAGTGCTTTAATGTTTGTACCTGCAGTTATAATCTCCACCCCTGGAGGGACATTGTTGCGATCCGTCACCATCGCATCAAGATTTTCTCTTTCATATGGATGTCTCTCATACACTTCCACCGTCACGCTGGGAAAACTCCTCAACATGATCGAGGAACGGGGAACAGCTTACATTACTGTCTAACCATTCACGGACTTCAATATACAGATTATTTTGACTCCTATGGTGAAGTGATATAGAGCACTGAAGGTAATCCCCCCCCCCCCCCCCCCCCCAGGCTAACAGTGGTATGCCCTGGCTAATATTAAGCCATTCTGGGAGAATATGAAACATTCCACTGTGTGTCAGTGGGGGGGAAGTCCTACAGTCATAAGACTCATTGTCTGGGATTTCCTGAGGTCTTTCCCAACGTGGAGTTTGGCCTCGTCAGCTAGATCACCATGTATTCAGTTTTTTTCGGGTTTTTTCAAGTTTAATCAGTTTTATTTCAGTATTAATAGTAGTATCTGTTTACCAGAAGGTTATTTTTGCTTCACTTCTAGATAATGTATAACATCTTTTTAAAAGCTTGCAAATAATGATGACCCAGAAATCCATGAGCACAATACTGCAACGGGAGTATAGTGTGGAGATATGGTATGGGAATTCAGTGAGGGAGTATAACATACACATAATGAGAGAGTATAGGGTGACTGTAGCAAGGATGTAATGAGGGAGTGTGAGTAAAGTGAGACATAGGGAGAATGAGAGAGAGAAAGAACCTGTAAGAGGTCAAGAGATCAAATCATAATTTACCAGTAGTGTGCGTGTAACAGGACTCCTCCATGTACAGATAGGCTTGATTTATGAAAGTGTGTATGAATGTGTGTGTGTGTGAGAGAGAGAGAGAGAGAGAGAGAAAGAGAGAGGGAGAGAAAGAGAGACAGATAGAGAAAGAGACATAAAGAGAATCAAATGCTTCTGTTACCCCTGTGTGGGGCAGATTTGTGCCTGTCTATCCTCAGCATTGACTCTTCTGTTGAGTGTTATACCCTCCCAGTCATTTAGTTCTGACACACAGCATCTCTTCTAAATGCTCCATGGAGGTCAGACCCAGGTGAAGACCTTCATCACCATCCAGCAGCTCAGGGCAGATCCAGGTGAAGACCTTTATCACCAGACGAGCTCACGGGTGTTTGTCACTCAACAGCACCTCTTTACTGTAACATGCCAGGTGAGGCAGAGACGGCCGTACAGGAGAACACGTCATTTATCGAAGTATTTAAAGCAGCGTATCACTGGTGTTGAACACAGAACACGTATCAAGCTCACAAAGACGCGCACGGGACAAGACGCACACAATACATACTTAACACACAATGAGCACCTTGTGTAGCACTTTGGATTAACAAGACGGGAGAACACATACACAAACAGCTACACCCACAGGAAGTACATATATAGACACAGACTAGGGAGGGGTCCGGGGCTGCAACGTGACTTTTACAATATTTGGAGAACCATGATTTCCATGTAAGTGCTGATGACCGGAAACTTACACGTACACACTTGCACAAGATCATCTCTAAAAAATCTGCCTATTCATTCAGCCATTTCAGTCCCTTCACACAGCTGAACGCTTTGGGAGATTTATCTGCAGACATTCCCAGCGAGGAAGAAGACTGCAAAATTCACACATGATGTGGTGTGAATGCACGTCTGTCCCATGCTGTATATGGAGATCCACCAGAGTGTTCCTCTGCAATTAACGCTCGTTTTAGCATCAGAGAAAAAAAAGACTAACCAGTTACTCTAATCTCGTTCTCACCACCTCCTGTCAGTCTTACATCCCTTTAAGAAAAGTGTGAGATGTTTGTGAGAAGCGTGAGAATTGTGAGAGAAGCAGGAGACGTTTGAGAAAAGCAAAGCCACGGTCTCAGACACACACTCTTACCACAGGCATCATGAGACATGAAGCAGAATGCAGCAATGCATTATTACAGACAAAGACACACACAGACACACACACACACACACACACACACACACAGACACACACACACAGACACACACACACACACACACAGACACACACACACACACACACACAGACACACACACACACAGACACACACACACACACACACACACACACACACAGACACACACACACACACACACACACACACACACACACAAACACTTACCCCAGTGGTGAAAGGAAGGGACTTCAGTGGACACTGGTTGCCGTTGGTGATAGACTGGGTGGTGATTTGTGGGCTTGGGCCGTGGCCGTGGGCTAATTTTAGCCAGAGAGAGTGCTTTTACTCACACCACCTACATCAGCTTGTGTGTGCGTGTGTGTGTGTGTGTGTGTGTGTGTGTGTGTGTGTGTGTGTGTGTGTGTGTGTGTGTGTGTGTGTGAGAGAGAGAGAGAGAGAGAGAGAGAGAGAGAGAGAGAGCGAGAGAGAGAGAGAGAGAGAGAGAGAGAGAGAGAGAGAGAGAGAGAGAGAGAGAGAGAGAATTTGAAGCACAAGGACATAAATGGCAGAGATCAGTAAAGACTGAAAGTGTGAGGAAAAATGAACTTTTCATTTTATAAAGTGAACAGCTGTGGTCTGATGTGAACTCCCATGTCCTGGAAGTAGAACATAAGTATCACTAGTAAGTTTTCAGTCTGTCTGTCTCTTACATTAACTGGAGATAGCATACACGGTAATATCTCACTTTAAAAGATCATAGATAACAAGTTTTCCCTGACCAGTCAGAGATCATTATCTTTGTGATGTTAGGCTCCGTCCGAAATGCCGTACTTCCCTCCTATTCAATACGCCAAAGCAGTACGTGATAACAGGTAGTGTGTCCGAGGTTATGAAAACTGACCAGTCACCTGCTGAAAGAACACGCTGCTTTAACGCTTGAGCAGAACGTACTGCATAGAAATCTAGTGCCTACTATACATAAATACTGCATTTCGGATTCAGCCCTAGTCTTACTGCAGGTCAGAGGTCATAGTCTCTGTGATGTCAGGTCAGAGGTTATGGTCTGCAATGTCAGTAATACTGCAGGTCAAAGGTTACAGTCTTTGTGATGTCAGTCTACTTTAAGGCTTTTAGAAAAGTTTTATTTGAAAAAACTATCCATGTTTACCTCTGTCTAAACATTCAGAACTAGCTTTCCAAATGTGCTGTGTGATACTTTCATCTGACTGATAAAATCATCTGTTCAAGGATATCTCTAGCTGTTGCAGTCTCTCTCTAGCTAATCCAGTCTCTCTAGCTAATCCAGTCTCTCTCTAGTTAATCCAGTCTCTCTCTAGTTAATCCAGTCTCTCTCTAGTTAATCCAGTCTCTCCAGCTGTTCCAGTCTCTCTCTAGTTAATCCAGTCTCTCTCTAGTTAATCCAGTCTCTCTCTAGTTAATCCAGTCTCTCCAGCTGTTCCAGTCTCTCTCTAGTTAATCCAGTCTCTCTCTAGTTAATCCAGTCTCTCCAGCTGTTCCAGTCTCTCTCTAGTTAATCCAGTCTCTCCAGCTGTTCCAGTCTCTCTCTAGTTAATCCAGTCTCTCTCTAGTTAATCCAGTCTCTCCAGCTGTTCCAGTCTCTCTCTAGTTAATCCAGTCTCTCTCTAGTTAATCCAGTCTCTCTCTAGTTAATCCAGTCTCTCCAGCTGTTCCAGTCTCTCTCTAGTTAATCCAGTCTCTCCAGCTGTTCCAGTCTCTCTCTAGTTAATCCAGTCTCTCTCTAGTTAATCCAGTCTCTCCAGCTGTTCCAGTCTCTCTCTAGTTAATCCAGTCTCTCTAGTTAATCCAGTCTCTCTCTAGTTAATCCAGTCTCTCCAGCTGTTCCAGTCTCTCTCTTTAGATATTGCACTCTCTCTTTATGTTCTGGTACTTTTTAACTGCTCTAACTCATCTGGCTGTCTGGGATATTCTCTATGGGAAAAGAATATAAAGAGCAAAGCAATGCGGTCAGTGTGGTGAGTATGAGGCAGTATAAACCCACACACACGCACACACACACACACGCACACGCACACACACACTCACATCGCACACACACACACACACACACACACACACACACACACACACACACACACACACACACACACACACACAGCCCAGCCACTTTATTAGGTTCACCTTGCTAGTACTGGGTTGGACCCCCTTTTGCCTTCAGAACTGCCTTAATCCTTCGTGGCAGATTCAACAAGGTACTGGAAACATTCCTCAGAGAGGAATTGACATATTGACATGATAACATCACACAGTTGCTGCAGATTTGTCAGCTGCACATCCATGATGTGAATCTCTCGTTCAACCACATCCCAAAGGTGCTCTATTGGATTGAGATCTGGTCACTGTGGAGGCCATTATAGTACAGTGAACTCATTGTCGTGTTCAAGAAACCAGTCTGAGATGATTCGCGCTTTATGACATGGTGCATTATCCTGCTGGAAGTAGCCATCAGAAGATGGGTACACTGTGGTCATAAAGGGATGGACATGGTCAGCAACAATACTCAGGTAGGCTGTGGCATTGACACGTGCTCAATTGATACTAATGGGCCCAAAGTGTGCCAGGAAAATATCCCCCACACCATTGCACCACCCCCCACACCAGCCTGAACCGTTGATACAAGGCAGGATGGATCCATGCTTTCATGGTGTTGATGCCAAATTCTGACCCTACCACCCCACCAGACCAGGCAACTACAACTGTCCAAATTTGGTTAGCCTGTGCAAATTGTAGCCTCAGTTTCCTGTTCTTAGCTGACAGGAGTGTCACCTGGTGTGGTCTTCTGCTGCTGTAGCCCATCTGTCTCAACGTGTTGTGCGTTCAGAGATGCTCTTCTGTATGCCTCAGTTGTAAACAACTGGTTATTTGACTTACTGTTGCCGTTCTATCAGCTCGAATCAGTTTGCCCATTCTCCTCTGACCTCTGGCATCAATAAGGCATTTAGCCCACAGAACTGCCGCTCACTGGATATTTTATCTTTTTCTGCCCATTCTCTGTAAACCCTAGAGATGGTTGTGCATCCCAGTAGATCAGCAGTTTGTGAAATATTCAGACCAGCCCGTCTGGCACTAACAACCATGTCATGTTCAAAGTCACTTAAATCACCTTTCTTCCCCATTCTGATGCTCGGTTTGAACTGCAGCAGATCGTCTTGGCCATGTCTACATGTCTAAATGCATTGAGTTGCTGCCATGTGATTGGTTGATTCAACATTTGTGTCAATGAGTAGTTGGACAGGTGTACCTAATAAAGTGGCCAGTCAGCGAGTGTATATATATTATATATATACACAAACATACAGTACACATAAACTCATAAACACATAAATGCACACATATTCCTCACACACACACACACACACACACACACACACACACACACACACACACACACACACACACACACACAAACACACACACACACATTCGTCCAGGCCAGAAGAGGCTGGCTTGGTGAGCTCAGCTCTGCAAACCACAGAGCAAACACACAATCTGGACCTCATTTAGGTGCCTTTCTTCTCTGTCCCTCTAACTCTCTCTCTCACACACACACACACACAGTCACACACACACACACACACACACACACACTCATAACCTTTCCCCTTTTTCTTTAGTTGGTCCATTAAAGTGAAAGCCATGCTGCTTTCTTGCTTCTTTGTGCTGTCAATCCAAAACCAAAAACAAAAAGAAAGTTTTGTATAAAAAAAAATGAATAAGCCATCAGCACACCAAGCTTCTGAGTGCCAGATGTGGAGCAAGAATGGAGTGAGGGACGGACACACACACACACACACACACACACACACACACACACACACACACACACACACGTGGACAGTAAGCCTCCCCAGAGAGATGGAAAGCACAACCTACCAATCAGACAGCTGCATGTACAGGAAGTGGAGAGGTGGGGGGGCGGGTCTGGCTGGAGGAAGCCATGTCTATAGACTCCAGCCCCTTTCTGGAAAAGCCCTTCTCATCTTCCCTCACTCCCCTGCTCCCTCTCTCCATCTCTCCCTCCCTCCCTCTCTCCATCTGTCTTTCTAGCTCTCCCATACAGTTAGCCTCTCTCTCTGTTGTCACGGCAGTGTGAGCTCCCTCTGAGTGGAACAGGGCCACGTTTTGGGGCTCTTCAGGGCTTCAAACATCCCTTCACCTTTCAGAAATCTCTCTGAGCTCATGGGGCCTCTTCCTGCGCACCGACGAGCCAACAGCGAGAAACAGAGTCACTAACGAGAAACAGAAATGTAGGCCTGGCTGGAACACGGCGGACGTCACAGTTAAACTAAACAAAAGACGTCAATGCTGCAGTGTACCGATGAGTACCGTGTAATGGAAATCAAGGACTGGATGATGAGAACTTTCTTCTGGAAAGTTCTTAATTCAGATTAAGCACTGCCACATGACCTGAAGGCCTGTAGACGTGAGCTGTCTGAGCATGTCTTGTATTAGTACATCTGACCAGGCCGTATGTTAGTACCCATTGTATAAGTACATCAGAACATCAGACAACTGTCCTGACTTTGCCGAACAAGCTCCAGGTGGTCCAGATGTACAGTCTTCACTTATATCACACCACCATACCCACCACTGAAAGTCTGAATTCGTGTCCTGAGACCTGATACACTACCCCGTCTGTCTTCTAACATCCTCCATGTCTGCTTCCATCAAAGGTTCAGCTGCAAGTTCGTACTTACTATCTAGAGCTATTCAAACTATGGCCTGGTTCTGACAGACGAGGTTGCCATACAGAGATAAAGTTTTTACAATGCACAGGGTACCTTGTTGCAGTGATGCAGTGACACGCACAGGAAATACTTGGAATTACACCAGTTCACTTTCCAACGTACTGTTTAAATAAGTCTCTTATAGAATAAAAATCCAACCTTATTTAAGAAACAACGCGCCAGGTATTTTACATAGTTAGGCCTATATATATTTATTTCTTAAACAGTCACCTTTATGGAGGGTTAAGGAAACGAGAAGAGCTCAACCGACTCAGGTGTTCAAATGAATTCAGAACCAGTGCTGTATAGAGAAGTTTACCATAGCACCCTCTAGCGGTACAGGAGAGAACAGCAGCAGAAAGTCCTTTGTCGAAGATATATGGGCAATAAAGTAACACTAGTTATTAAATTCAAGCCTGACTCTTTTAATATTTAATATATTCTTTAAGAATAGTTTAACGTTTTAAAATAAAAAAACACGTTAACGTTTAAGAATCTTTAACGTGTGTTTTTATTAAGTTTTGGTGCTGTTTGTTGAAAAAGCCTATCTTTATTATTAACTCAGAGCAGATCTATGTGCCACTTATCAAAAACATCCGGATAATTTCAAACATCGTAAACTGATTTTAGCACTGTACAACCAAATCATGCGCAGAATTCCCAGGTGAACCGCAGGGGTTTTTAAAGCAATATGTCAGAATCTCACACCTTACTATGTAGAGATGTGAAATATTCAATCCTCGTTGGTTAACTCAGAGACCTGTTTCGTTCTAAATGTAACACATTTATCTATCACAGGGTCCCCAACCTTTTGCAACTCGCGGCATACTGAATTCACCACAAAATGTTCCCACATAGCCTAAAGATTTAATCGACCATTTAAAAATCTACAGCACAGCAATTGTGCGCAATTGAACAGAAACAAAAATGAACACGCATACCATAGACGAGTACTACCCAGGCCAAAAGTTTGAAAATCTTGTAAAAGATACATTTTCTCCCCGTCGGGGAATCGAACCCCGGTCTTCCGCGTGACAGGCGGAGATACTGTCCACTATACTAACGAGGAAGATACTATCCGCTAAACTAACGTGGAAGATAGACTAACGAGGAAGATACTGGCCACTAGCCTATACTAACGAGGAAGATACTGTCCATTATACTAACGAGGAAGATACTGACAACTGTACTAATGAGGAAGATATTGTCCACTATACTAACGAGGAATATACTGTCTGCTATACTAACGAGGAAGATACCAACGAGGAATATACTGTCCATTATACTAACGAGGAAGATACTGGCCACTATACTAACGAGGAAGATACTGTCCATTATACTAACGAGGAAGATACTGACCACTATACTAATGAGGAAGATATTGTCCGCTATACTAATGAGGAAGATACTGACCACCATGGGCGTGGGAGTGGGGGGAAAAGTGGACCTGACTTCCCAGGGCCCGTGTAGGGAGAGGGGCCCATTTTGCTCATGTGCCTCATTTATAGGGGCTCACTGACATTGAGAAGAGCGAAGGGACCCTGCTACGATATACTTAGAAACTCTGCACAGTACACTAAATAAAAACAGCAAATAAAAAACTGAAAAAAGGTTATGATTATTACAATCTCATTATTGTAAACAAGGATTAAATGTTGTTTTACTCACTAATCGTTCAGCGCGTTATTTAGACTGTTTAAAGGGTTTGAATGACCAGTAACAAACACAGCAGTTGGTATCACCGGCTGTTAATGCTGATAAGTTATATAAGTAATCAGGCCTGATAGTTTTCAGGCGCCACGCCGGAATTCCGGCGTACCTGTCCGCGAGAAAAAAAAAATTGAGGGGGGGAAAAATCCGTCAAATCATAATGATAAACCACACGCGCGCGCATGCTATCTGTTTTGAGGCCGAAATATGATCCTTATGATCCTTACGAGGTTCCCAAGTTACGATTTTTCGTGGTTACTACACATCTCCCATTTACTGTATAAAGCCTCGTTTGGACCTAAGTGGTTCTGCGTCGTAAACGGAACTTGGTGTTTGGTGTGCGCGGCGTCAGGATTAGTTAAACGCAGCTATGGATAAAGGTATTGGCCAAAAGCCTAGCTTTAGGATAGGATAACTGCGTATAGTACCTTATTTACGTACAGTATGTACGTATGTTCCGATTTACACCGAAAATCGATTTACGACGGATCAACGTCGTAACCCGGGGACCGCCTGTATTTCAGACATCGGAAGAGCTTCAGAGGTAGCTACAAGATAAATTCAGTATTTTATCTTTATTCTGATTAAGTAAAATTTTTATCAGAAATATAAGAGTGCTTTTTTTTGAGCCGGTACAGGTGGTCAGATGATCTGGTTCATCCTGGCCGCCTTACGGCGTAAGGTGTAATACATGAACAAAAGCACAAAATGTATGTCCTAATAAACCAACACAAAATATTTATTAAATTTATTAAATTATATATATATAAACTAACTATAATCATAATACTTGTAATTCTTTTAAACTTTATTTGCATAATTTCTTTGAGTTGTCTGGTATCCTATAATTTACTAACAGTAATGAATAAATAATTAATCATGCCTGTTTTTAACATATTGTGTCTAATATAAATCTTTAGGTTACAGCATTTTCTCAGAATATTAATAGAAATTAGTTTTTATTTCACTATAATGAATACCTGACTTATTTATTATTAATTAATTTAAATATTAATTATTAAATATTCTAAATATGGTACACTAACACTCCACCCCCCCCCCTTCCCCCCCGCTCAGAAAAAGTTCAGGCTCAGGAATTTTTCCCACTATCACCCCTGAAGTAATTGTTTGATGTATTAGGTATTGTGTGTGAGCCACTTCCGGATGTGTGTAGTATGACAGAAGTGTGACTACACTATGACTGTAATGTGGTCTTACACAGCGACAGATATGGCTCGGTGAAACAGATCGTATAACAGAAAGTTTATTTACCAGCAGGAGGGCGCATACAACGGTTGAATGAAACTCATTTCGATATGTCCTGTTTTCATGCTGCTGTTAAAAGTAACTCTGACATGCTAAAGTTGTTTCACTAGAGCTCTCCAGTAGAGAACAGCTGGATGCTACACTGATCATACAAATATCTGCACTAAATGCTACACTGATCATACAGACCTGCTGTACATGCCATATATTATTCCATACTGATTATTTCACCAGTTTCATTTAATTAAGTAAGATGTAAAACTGTTCTCATAATGTGCTTGTGCATGCATGCACACACACACGCGCGCGTGCGCGCGCGCGCACACACACACACACACACACACACACACACACACACACACACACACACACACACACACAAACGCAGTGGCTATATCCCTGAGCTGTCCAGCATTTGCGCCACACAAGTATCATTAGAAAAGTGCATCATCTCTCCATCTGCGAGACCCAGAAGACGTCAAGAGACTCCACAGGAACGTTCTTCTGAAGGATGATTCTTTATCACTCCCAGGGGCCCCATGCCCCCAAGGGCTCAGGGTCGCACCCAGGGTCATCGGGGGGGAAGTTGATGGGCAGTGCCTCCTGTTGGTAATGCTGCAAGCGTTTCAGCAGCAGGTTGACCACATCTGGGTGTTGCGCGGAGATCTCATGCCTCTCTTCAGGGTCGCGGCTGATGTCGAACAGCATCACTTGTTTGAGAGGCACAGGTGTGGGTGTCGGCCCTACCTGGGCCACACCTGGAGGCGGGAACCACAGGGGACAACCTGCAGAGACAGAGCAGCTGTGGATCACAACTGGGATCTGGTAGATCCATCAGACAGTATCCAATAGAGCCAACTGATTCATAAATCAACACTTTGGCGATCCAAGCTTCAGTGAGATATGACAGAATGACTTAAGCACACAAACCAAGAAAACAGTTTAATTGGTGGACTGTTTAAAAGAGTCAGAAAAGGAGGGAGAAGACAGGAGATGAATGAAGCATGTTCAGTGAAGTACTGACTGACACAGCTGTTACCTGGGTAACCTGTCAGAAGCTTAAAGTTGCCATAACGAATGGCAGCATGTATGGAGATGTTAAAATGTGGGCGCGAGTCTTGGTGAGGCCCCAAAGAGACGCGTCTCAGTGAAGTTAGCAATTCCTCTTCAGAGCCCACATTCTCTGCAGTACCTAAGGATGAACAGAATAGAACAGAATAGAAATTATGGTAAAGATAACTGATGAACTGCATTCATTAGGATATGATACGGTAGACAAACGAGCACACCCCAAAACAGGCACACTGTTAAGAAACTGAGCAAACAAATGATTTAGTGAGTTTAGATGCTGAATAAATGTTATTTTTTATTTTTAAAATGTACATTTTTGTTAGCATGCTACTGTTTATTGTTTTCGGTTTTATTCGGTAAGATTCCCTCCCTCACTTACATGGTGCAATGTCATCATACAGAGGGTCGATATTGTGCAAGAGCTCCACTCGAGGAGACGCTGTCCCTTTACTGACACACACACACACACACACACACACACACACACACACACGTTTGGTTTTCATGTACTAATAGACTATTGGCTGATACAAATATGTTAGATATATTTATTTTATATATTAGATCTGCTTCTGTCACCTGATGGCGTTCCAGACGTTAAATCCATCCAGTTGTTTTGTGCCATTGGTTGATCCACCAGCCAGCGCGACCAGCGTAGGCAGCCAATCAGAAATGTGTATCAACTCTCGGCTGATGGTTCCCGGCTGCTCCACCAGGGGGCCAGTGACAAAGCCCACACCCCTGACTCCGCCCTCCCACAGTGACCACTTTCTGCCCCTGAGGGGCCAGTTGTTGCCTCCTTCAAGCGTTTGCCCGCCATTGTCTGTAAGTTGAATTGAAGAATTACAGATACAATACAGAATTGAAGTATACAGAGAGAACCAGTGTTAAAATCTGGGATACAGTGACATATAGTGGAGAGCTGGAAGTTGCCTTACAATGGAAGTTGGACGCTCTAACAGTTTAATCTGCAACTAACTCTTTCTTTAGTTACGTTTGGCTCAAATGTTTGAAACTGAGTAATATCTGGGAAACTTTAGCTGCTCCAGAGAGACTTGCTGTGTAAATATTATGTGTTAATGTGTATGTTAATGTGTACGTTAGCTTTAGCTCCTGAGCTAAGGAGTCAAACATCAGCTCTGGTTCATGTCTACAGTGTCAATAAAAATGTTGTTGTTCGGTATAAATTATCCACAGGCTCGTACCTGTAGAGAAGATCAGGACGGTGTTGTCCCACAGTCCAGCGTCCTGGAGAGCCCTGCTGATGTTCCCTACGGCCTCGTCCATTGCAGACACCATGCCAGCGTACACCCTGCGGTGCTTGTCCTTGATGGACACGTAGGGGGCGATGTAGCGCTGAGGCACCTCCAGAGGAGAGTGGACCGCCTGCAGGGCCACGTAGAGGAAGAGAGGCTGCACGCACAAATGAGAAGAAACTCAAGGCCTTAGTGCCACCTTGACACTGTCAAACCACAGTGAACCAACCAATCAGTTCACGCTGCACTTATCCATCCAGATCACAGCCAGCTAAACGGATGTTTTACAACAAGCCCATTTTACTCCAGTCATTACTGCAATCATGACTCTTCTCTGTTGAGCCACTGTAACTGACAGCGTTTCTCAACACGTCTCAGTAATGACACCATTGTGGTAGACTGGCAGTACTGCGCTCAGGAAGCCAAAAAGGAAGAAATGTGATTGGCCAAATCACATGCAGTTCATCTTGCAAGCAGATGTAGCTTAGCCTGCTTTCAATGCATTTTTAGGAGATGGGCTTCTGTGTTATGGTGTTCTTAAGAAAAGCAGTTTTACAACCAGCAGTCAATATATGCTGGATAGTGACTCAGTGTTTCAGTGTAACAGCCTGCAAGGCATGTGTTTGGGTACCTTGTTGGCTTTGTGCTGCTGTATAATGCTGGCTGCCCTGTGCGTGAAGAGCTCAGTGGAGTAGGACCCACTGTAGCCAGAGGCCACCTCCTCTCCCTCTCTCAGGTCCAGAGCACAGCGTGTGAGATTCAGAGGGGTGATGAAACTGCACCGCTGGTGAGTGTAGTAATCCTCAGAGCCCGTCAGGTAGCCTGGTGGGACAGAGGGTCAAGACACGGGGTGAAGACACAGCAGTGGAGGAATCAGACCATGCAGATCTGCTCCTGGACATGAAGAACCCAGGCTGATCTTCTCAGGAAAGCACTTAGCTAATCAGAACACGGCTTCCTTATGTCATCCTCTCACAGAAAACAATTTGTGCAGTAAACTCTTTGTAAACGTGTTATTTTTTGCCTCATAGTTTAACAAGTCAAATAACGTAAGCCTGCTGTGTATGGTAACGTCTCTTCACAGAGACGAGTCATCTGGCCACATTTCAACCCACCAAAGTAGGAGTCGAAGCCGCGGCGGGTGGGCAGGCAGTCTTTCCTGTACATGCCTAGGTGCCACTTGCCCACCATGTGGGTAGCGTAGCCCGCCTCCTTCATCAGCTGAGGAAGCATCTTCTCCCCCAGGGGAACGCAGTACGGCTGGCATGGCCAGATGATCTGATGCTGCATACCTGTGCGGATCTATCACACAAACCTTTACAATTAAGAGTGGAGACTCTTTCTCCCTCAAACCTGCAGCAAAGTAGACAAGCCACACTTAATGTTTAGAGTTGATCACCACTCACCTGATACCGTCCGGTCATTAGCTGGTTTCTGGACGGCGTGCACAGCGGCTGCACATAATAGTTTTCTAGTCTAACTCCTTTGGCTGACAGACTGTCCAAGTTAGGAGTTCTGATCTCGGATCCGTGATATCCGATGTCATTCCACCCGAAATCGTCAGCAAGTACGAAAACGACATTTGGAGGCGGTTTGGCTTCCACACGCAAGGCATTTAAAAGCAGTAAGAGAGCTATAACGACCGGAATAACGCATGTAAATGTGTGCATGTTTGAGTAGCTGGACGCCACACTGTAAACTTCACTTCCTTGCTTTATTTACACTGTAAACTTCACTTCCTCGAAAGGCGCGATTACTGAACGTGAATTGTTTGAGTCCTCAGTTGTAAAAAAACATGTAAAATATGTATCTCCATGGCAGATATAATGAATATAAAACACAGAAAATCCCTTCTATGCGATCGCCAAGTTAGCGAAACACATTCGTGCATCCACGGTGTAAACGTTATGAGTGTAAACTCAGACCCACGTTGATCAGTCGGGCGACATTTGGTCACATGAGTTCGTCATATGTTCAGACGTCATGACGAGTTATTTTTCTTTATAAGGCATAACAAGTTTTTTTGAAGTTGTTCCCTATGATTAATTACAGATAAGCATTTCTAAATGCTTTGCTGATATTGGTCGGTTGTTGATGAAGAGCATAAACAACAATTATTAATACTAATAATATTAACAATTAATATAATTAACAGAGTACTAATAGCAGTAGTAATAGTAGTAGTCATTATAATAGTAAGTAATAGTAAGAAGTAGTAATAATGGTGTTTTCAGCGTTAAACAGTTAAACATTCATTCAGTGTTTGAATTTGACAATGAATAAATAAATATCACAATATAAATAAATTTGTCACGAAATAAATGTGAATAAAAAATGTAAATATTTATGTGGAAATTGAAACGTTTGGTTCAACAGTTTTGATCTGCCTGTCCTTAAAATAACCTAATGTAGGAAAAGACCTGCAGCAATTTTTCACTTGCTTCATTAATGTTCATTATCTGTACATGTTTTTAAATTCGTTAACATTGATATATATAATTCTACAGGATCCTGTAATCAAATTCGTAAGAATTTGCGAATCCGAATTACTGAAATTATTTTGACGAAAGCACGCCGACCAATCAAATCGAGCGCTGTGGGCGGGGCTGAGCGTCGCGCACCGTGATTGGTCGGTTCTGTGGGGCGCGACGTTTGAACGGGTCGTTGATTCAAACCGAGTCGGTGGTGGTGGACGTGCGGCTGAGGGGGCTTTATACCACGGGTTCAACGATACAGACCGAGCACGCTACAGACCCTACAGACCCTACAGACCGAGGTAAAACACGTAGTTTTAACCACGTCTGTCATACTCCGTGTCGATGTGTGTATTTATCTAGTGATCTGGGGTAGATAACCTAACAACTACCGCAGGCCTGCGTCTCTAACTGAACTACACGGATATAAGTTATGATCTGTACACTCGTAGTCTCTATACATGTTCTAGTAGAGTTATATGTTTATAGACCTTTAATATCAAGTGATATGGTGCTAATGCTGGAGACATCCAGTGTTATGAGCTAGTTAAGTGCTGATATTACTGTAATATTACTATAACTGCTCTATAAACACGAGAACATGGCTGTGGTTATCTTAGTTCAGTGTGATGACCTCTGTGAGGCCTGTGAATGTGGACACCAAACATTTAGGGGAACTGGACACACTCAGCAGTCAGAAGATCTGCTGAACACACAGTTTGTACAGTATATTAACTAGATTATTGGGCTCGTTTAAATACGCCCATAGTGTAGGTGCAGTTGGGCTGCTTGCCAGTTGTCTTAATAAACGGTTAGTCATCTTTATAAATGAGTAGTTATCTTAATAAACTTTTAATTATATTTAAAGACATGGTTGGTTAACTTAATAAATGATTAGTTATCTTAATCAACGGTTAACTGTCTTAATAAATGGTTAATCTTTAAAACGTTTAGTTGTCTTACACACACCCATCACATAGGTATGTTATATAATTGGGCGGTTACAGACTTGTTCGTCCACTGGTCTTCTACCGCCTACAGGATCACTGCCAACTTAAACTTAACGTACTGTTGTGTTAGCAGCAGTTTGGATGTTTGTGTCCCTGCTGGGTTAAGCTTGGTCTGCCCTGGGTCTGAAACTGCCCCTTGATGAAGAACTGGAGGATAGCCAACACAAACCGCACAACAGCCATTGATAAACAGTCTCTAACCATAGCCTGTGGTTTTTAAATATCTTAAGTTATCTGTACTCTTTTATTTGTAAAATTTGTGAACTCCATGTAATGTACAACGAATGTTGGATGAGTATGGATGGATATCTTGACTGTTATTGGTAGGTGCCGAGATGTCAGCAGTGGTGCCGTCGCCGGGTGCCGTGTTCTCCGATGAGGACGAGTGTGGTGCGGTGTTTGAGTCCACGGCGGCAGACCTCAGGGGCTCCGTGCGGGTCCAGCTCTTTGGGGCACCGCTGCCGGAGCTGTCGGTCATCGCGCCCACAATGGAGCTCAAGACTCCCGCGAAGGAGGCACGTTCGTCTTTACGTTAACTTTAGTTTACTTTAAAATATACTGCCAGGTTACTTTTTTAAACGACAAATTTTTTTCTTACATTTTTTCTTACGTTACATTGGTTAATGATGTAATTGTGGTTGCAGAGATTCTTAAAAAGCCCCTCTGTGTTGAGCTGGTCAAATGTGTGAATTCTTTGTGCCTCTCCTTTGGGCAGAGGGGGCAGTCCAAGCCTGGCCTGAACGCAACAGCCAGCGCAGACCCAGCCGACAAGCTGCAGGTGTTCCTGCGCATCCGTCCTCTCACGGCGGCGGAGATGGACAGAGGAGAAGACCAGGTGAGCTAAATTAGGCTTCAGTGGGTTTGAACTTCTCCTAAGTAAACGGACTTCACTGGGTTTGAACCTCTCTTCAGTAAACAGGCTTCAGTGCACATCTGACATCCCAGAGACATGGGGGTTACAGCACTGAAGGGTTGAAACTCTAGCATTTCCACCAGATTCCTGTGGTTTAGTAACAGCTGATACCTGAGCATGCCGTGGAGCGAGATTCATGGAACTGGTTCTTGTGAAATTCTTAAATACATTCTGGAAGAAAAGGTGACTTGACAAACGTACTGATGGAAAACACCTGCAAGGAAAGATGACCTCAGTGTTGCGGAGGCTTCATAGGGAGCTGAGAACTGAGGACACTGTAGCTTCCACTGAGAGTTTGTGGAGTTGGGGACTGAGGGGACTCTGATACACCCCCTTCCCCCAATACTACCAGCCTGAGGAGACTGGTGTTGGGGGGGGGTGAGACCGAGGACACTAGTGGTGTTGTTTTGGGAGGTATCGGTCTGAGGAGACTCTGTTGTATTGGGAGTTATCATCTGGGGAGACTCTGTGCTGTTGCGTGTTGATATAGGCCTGTGTTTGTGCATTCGCAGGGCTGTGTGAGTGTCCAGAGTGAGGACACTCTGCTCCTAAAAGCCCCTAAAGACTCCCACAGCATGAAGAGTGCTGAGAGGGGCATCGTGCCCAGCCTGCACAGATTCAGCTTCACACAGGTAAGCAGCCAATCACTGCACAGATTCAGCCTCACACAGGTAAGCAGCCAATCACTGCACAGGTTTAGCTTCACACAGGTAAGCAGCCAATCAATGCACAGTATGTGCTGACAGTGAAGTTATTTGCATCTTTCACCAGAGTCTTTTGCTCTGTTCAAATCTGTTCAGATTTTAGGCCCGGAGGCCTCCCAGCAGGAGGTGTATGACCAGACCATGAGGGAGATGGTGCGGGATGTCCTCCGTGGAGAGAACAGGCTCCTCTACACCTACGGGGTGACAAACTCTGGGAAGACCTACACCATACAGGGTAAGGAGATGTATGACGTGCCTTGGGTCTACAGGAAATGTACGATATACAGGACAGGGACACATATCTACAGGACATATGGGACAGGGACACATGACTACCAGCATCTACAATGTCTCAAAACATTAAATTCTTATAAACTCAATTTGGGGTAGTCTTATAAACTCTTTTGAGTGTTCTGAATGGTGCTCACTAGCACCACCTTGTGTCTGATGTGGTCATCTTCTCCCCTCCAGGCTCGGCCTCAGAAGCAGGCCTGCTGCCCCGCGCGCTGGTCTCCGTGTTCCACAAGCTAGCAGGACGGCTCTACCCCGCCATGGACCTGAAACCCGTGCTGAGTCAGGAGGTCCGGCGGCTGGAGGCGGGCGAGGTCCGTGCCGAGAGAGTGCGGCGCGACGCCCTGCTGGCTGAGGTGAGTGTGGGGTGTCCGTGTCATGTGGTGTCACCTCTGCGATGGTCACCTAACCCTGCTGTTTGTAGTGAGGTGCGCTCCTGATTATTGTGTGTTGCCTTGCAGGTGGAGGCGGTGAAACCACGTGGAGGCGTCACGGCGGACTGGGACAGTGGTGTTGCGGGCCTCTCCACCGCCACATATCTGGAGGGTGAGCACCTGTCCTCCATGTCACATACACATGATTCAAACACACAGCTGGTTAGGAGAGGTCTTGCAGACAGCACATTCACAAGTTTAGAAATCTAGAACTTAGTTTGCAAAAAGGTCACCTGTAGATAAAATAAATCTAGTGAACTCCTAGGGAACCACGTGATTCTTTTGAAGGAGAGGATCTTTCTGGCCATCACTGTCAAAACTACGTGATCTCCAAACTAGACACAGCCATGGGAGAACAGATGCCAGCTATAACGGAAACGGTTTATCCATATTAAACTCTAATACTGAGACACAAACAGCTCCCAGCTGTAGAGTCGGACCCTAAGCACACGCACATCTTCCCCAGATTCGGATGCTGTGTGTCTGGAAGCGGACGGACTGTCTCTCAGCAGTGGGAGTGATCTGGAGTCTGGCCTCCAGTACTCCGTCTGGGTCTCCTTCTACGAGATCTACAACGAGTTCCTGTACGACCTGCTGGAGGTGCCACCATCTGTCCACAACCGCAAAAGGGCCACGCTGCGTCTGAGCGACGACAAATATGGAAACCCCTATGTGAAGGGTATGAGTCCACACACACACACACATTTGTGCATTCACACACAGAGACATGTATAAACACATGGAGTGATGGGTTAAACAACATCTCCCTGTAATTTATTCCTACATTTCTGTGTGAGCCAGAGCTCACTGTGCTGCTGTCCTTATGGCTCTTCTGTTCTCTCCTGTGTGGACAGACCTGACGTGGATTCAGGTGCGCAGCGCTGAGGAGGCGTGGAAAGTGCTCAGGGTTGGACGCTGTAACCAGAGCTTTGCCAGCACACACCTCAACCACAACTCCAGCCGCAGGTACCAGCACACACCTGAACCACAACTACACACTTACCAGCACACACCTCAACCACAACTCCAGTCGCAAGTACCAGCACACACCTGAACCACAACTACACACTTACCAGCACACACCTCAACCACAACTCCAGTCGCAAGTACCAGCACACACCTGAGCCACAACTACACACTTACCAGCACACACCTCAACCACAACTCCAGTCGCAAGTACCAGCACACACCTGAACCACAACTCCAGCCGCAGGTACCAGCACACACCTCAAACACAACTACACACTTACCAGCACACACCTGAACCACAACTCCAGTTACCTGCACACACCTCAACCACAACTACACACTTACCAGTACACACCTGAACCACAACTCCAGCCGCAGGTACCAGCACACACCTCAACCACAACTCCAGCCGCAGGTACCAGCACACACCTCAAACACAACTACACACTTACCAGCACACACCTCAACCACAACTACACATTTACCTACACGCACCTCAAACACAACTACACACTTACCAGCACACACCTGAACCACAACTACACTGTTACCAGCACACACCTGAACCACAACTACACACTTACCAGCACACACCTGAACCACAACTACACACTTACCCAGGGTACCCGCGGGTCCTTAAAAAGTCTTAAAATGTCTGGAATTTTATGAGGGGAGGCATTAAATTATTATAAGTGTGTGTTGTTCAGTTGTTCTGGCGCGATGTGAACTTTGCCGAATCTAGCACTAGGACCATGCAGAAAATAACCGCTCCAGGGTCCTAGTGCTAGATTCCAAGCGTTGGAGTATACGGCCTCAACAACATCAACAATTTTCGTCCCCCGCGGTCAACAATTCTCGTTCGCCACCCCCCCAAACAACGATGTGGAACACACCTGCATCCCCAGTAACAGTATTATTTTTTCTTGTGAGAGGTATTAAAAAGGTCTTAAAAATCATTGAATTTGAGATTTAAAAATGTGCAGATATCCTGCTTACCAGCACACACCTCAAACACAACTACACACTTACCAGCACACACCTCAAACACAACTACACAGTTACCAGCACACACCTGAACCACAACTACACATTTACCTACACGCACCTCAAACACAACTACAGTTACCAGCACACACCTCAAACACAACTCCAAGTACCAGCACACACCTCAACTACACACTTACCAGCACACACCTCAACCACAACTACACATTTACCTACACGCACCTCAAACACAACTACACAGTTACCAGCACACACCTCAACCACAACTCCAGGTACCAGCACACACCTCAACTACACACTTACCAGCACACAACTCCACACTTACCAGCACACACCTCAACCACAACTACAGTTACCAGCACACACCTCAACCACAACTACAGTTACCAGCACACACCTCAACCACGACTCCACACTTACCAGCACACACCTCAACCACAACTCCAGTTACCAGCACACACCTCAACCACAACTCCAGTTACCAGCACAAACCTCAACTACACACTTACCAGCACACACCTGAACCACAACTACACACTTACCAGCACACACCTCAACCACAACTCCAGGTACCAGCACACACCTGAACCACAACTCCAGTTACCAGCACACACCTCAACCACAACTCCAGTTACCAGCACACACCTCAACTACACACTTACCAGCACACACCTCAACCACAACTCCAGTTACCAGCACACACCTCAACCTCAACTACACACTTACCAGCACACACCTCAACCACAACTCCAGTTACCAGCAGACACTTCAACAACTACACACTTACCAGCACACACCTCAACCTCAACTACACACTTACCAGCACACACCTCAACCTCAACTACACACTTACCAGCACACACCTCAAACACAACTACAGTTATCAGCACACACCTCAACCACAACTACACACTTACCAGCACACACCTCAACTACACACTTACCAGCACACACCTCAACCACAACTACAGTTACCAGCACACACCTCAACCACAACTACACACTTACCAGCACACACCTCAACTACACACTTACCAGCACACACCTCAAACACAACTACAGTTACCAGCACACACCTCAACCACAACTACACACTTACCAGCACACACCTCAACCACAACTCCAGTCACACACCTCAACCACAACTACACACTTACCAGCACACACCTCAATTACACACTTACCAGCACACACCTCAAACACAACTACAGTTACCAGCACACACCTCAACCACAACTACACACTTACCAGCACACACCTCAACCACAACTCCAGTCGCAGGTACCAGCACACACCTCAAACACAACTACACACTTACCAGCACACACCTCAAACACAACTACACACTTACCAGCACACACCTCAACCACAACTACACACTTACCAGCACACACCTCAACCACAACTACACACTTACTAGCACACACCTCAACCACAACTACAGTTACCAGCACACACCTCAACCACAACTACACACTTACCAGCACACATCTCAGCCACAACTACAGTTACCAGCACACACACCTCAAGATTCTTATTTTGAGAATGCGTATTCTTTTGGGCTGCACCTTGAGTTTTGGATGAACAGCATGTGGTTTTTTGGTTGTTTGCACATAAATCATTCTGTTCCATTCAAGTTACACCAAAATCTACGTTAGCAGTTTTCTGACAGAATTTCACACACATTCCTGAATATAACAGGGATCATGTCTCACAGAATTACTTGTGTAGTATGTGTCTGGACCTCAGTTTTTATAAATATTAAGTTTTGACTTTCAACAAAGAATTTGATTTACAGACAGTGTCTTTACCCTTTGACCCTTGGACTACTGTATGTTTGCCCTTTGACCTTCTAGCTAACATAGTGTCTTTGACCTTTGACCTTCCAGCCACAGTATCTTCACTCTTCGCGTTCTGCACATCCAGCCACAAGCTGAGCCGGGACTAGGAACACGAATCAGTGAGTAAGTGAAACCACCCTTGTGTGTAATGTGTGTGTGTGGAGGTGTGTGAGACCTGGCGGATGTGTGTAATGTGTGTGTGTGGAGATGTGTGAGACCAGGCGGATGTGTGTAATGTGTGTGTGGAGGTGTGTGAGACCTGGCGGATGTGTGTAATTTGTGTAGAGGTGTGTGAGATCTGGCGGATGTGTGTAATGTGTGTGTGTGGAGGTGTGTGAGACCTGGCGGATGTGTGTAATGTGTGTGTGTGTGTAGAGGTGTGTGAGACCTGGCGGATGTGTGTAATGTGTGTGTGTGGAGGTGTGTGAGACCTGGCGGATGTGTGTGTGTAGAGGTGTGTGAGACCTGGCGGATGTGTGTGTGTAGAGGTGTGTAAGACCTGGCGGATGTGTGTAATGTGTGTGTGTGGAGGTGTGTGAGACCTGGCGGATGTGTGTAATGCGTGTGTGTGGAGGTGTGTGAGACCTGGCGGATGTGTGTAATGCGTGTGGAGGTGTTTGAGACCTGACTAGGTGATACTGTATGTATGTGTGATATGTATGTGTGATGTATGTGTGTGTGTCCCAGGCTGTCTGTGTGATATGTGTGTGTGATATGTGTGTGTGTCCCAGGCTGTCTGTGTGATATGATATGTGTGTGTGTCCCAGGCTGTCTGTGTGTGACCTGGCTAGGTGATATGTCTGTGTGATATGTATGTGTGATATGTGTGTGTGTCCCAGGCTGTCTGTGTGTGACCTGACTAGGGTTGCAGCGGTAACCGGTTTCACGGTATACCACGGTATTAAAATGCACGGTTATCATACCGTGTGCGTCTGCTTATTACCGGTAAAAAGCAAGCCAGCGGAGAAACTGACCCGCGCATGCGCAACTCCGCTCCGGTTCAGCTACTCAGCACACAGCGGTGAGAATGACAGAAAGTGCATCAGACTTAACAAATGTTAAAAAAAAAAAAAAAAAAAAAAGCTAAACTAAAATCAGCGGCGAAAATGACGTTGGCTCCACCCGTGCGCGAGGGTCTCGCGCGCTGTCGATTCGCGAGGTCGTGCACTATGCGCGCCGCGCCTCAGCGCAATGAACAAAGTCATGTTTGCAGGGTTCATACACCTTTATAAGGTGGAATTAAAGCACTTGTACGTAACTTTAAAGGTCCGTTTCAATATTTCCCAACACTTAAGTTAAATATTTATACATATACTCGAAATGATTAGCTTTTTCATCACATTATTTAATGGTTGTTTATTTTCAAAACGACCAATCTTAACGTCTTCACGTTCTCTCATTTTTCGTCCGGGAATTACAAGAGGCTCGTATTTGTTAACGTAAGACAAAAGAACTGTGCCGAGTCGCGCGCTACGGTCACTAGTGAAAGTATAATTCTAGCTTTTTATGGTCCTTGCTTTCACTGGATGTAAAAGACGCCATTAATTTACATGCGTTCATTTTCAAATTCTAACGTGTCTGTTTTTCATATGCTAAAACCAGACTCGGTGTGAACGCCTTAAAATAGAAATCTCTATTGTGACGGTCATGTCAGAAATAAATCCTCTCTTTCTGCAGTATCTGGTTATATTCTAACTTGGCAGTACAACGGACGTTTACAACAGTTGTTGATCAGACACTGACCCAGGCTGAGTTTATCAGATACTAAATAATTTAAACTTAAATAATTGTACTGAAATACATGATTTAGGTTTCTCTAATTTTGCAGTATTTATATAAACATGTTTACAGCTTTTTTTTTTTTTTTTAAAGGAGACTTTTTGTATAGCTACAATAGTTCCAGGTTTCTACAATAAATAGTTAATTGAACAAAAAAACTTGTAATTTCTTTAAGGGTCAGTGTATCTTTTAATAATATACAAACTAACTGTGATACCGTGATAACCGTGATACCGCGGTATTTTCTGAGACGGTTATCATACCGTGAAAATCTCATACCGTTGCAACCCTAGACCTGACTAGGTGATATGTATGTGTGATATGTATGTGTGTGTGTCCCAGGCTGTCTGTGTGATATGTATGTGTGTGTGTCCCAGGCTGTCTGTGTGTGACCTGGCTAGGTGATATGTCTGTGTGATGTGTATGTGTGATGTATCTGTGTGTGTCCCAAGCTGTCTGTGTGATATGTGTGTGTGTGTGTCCCAGGCTGTCTGTGTGATATGTATGTGATGTATGTGTGTGTGTCCCAGGCTGTATGTGTGATGTGATATGTGTGTGTGTCCCAGGTTGTCTGTGTGTGACCTGGCTAGGTGATATGTCTGTGTGATATGTATGTGTGATGTATCTGTGTGTGTCCCAGGCTGTCTGTGTGATATGTCTGTGTGTGTGTGTGTGTGTGTGTCCCAGGCTGTCTGTGTGATATGTATGTGTGATGTATGTGTGTGTGTCCCAGGCTGTCTGTATAATATGTATGTGTGATGTATGTGTGTGTGTCCCAGGCTGTCTGTGTGATATGTATGTGTGATGTATGTGTGTGTGTCCCAGGCTGTCTGTGTGATATGTATGTGTGATATGTGTGTGTGTCCCAGGCTGTCTGTGTGATATGATATGTGTGTGTGTCCCAGGCTGTCTGTGTGATATGATATGTGTGTGTGTCCCAGGCTGTCTGTGTGTGACCTGGCTAGGTGATATGTCTGTGTGATATGTATGTGTGGTGTATCTGTGTGTCCCAGGCTGTCTGTGTGATATGTATGTGTGATGTATCTGTGTGTCCCAGGCTGTCTGTGTGATATATATGTGTGATGTATCTGTGTGTGTCCCAGGCTGTCTGTGTGATATATATGTGTGATGTATCTGTGTGTGTCCCAGGCTGTCTGTGTGATATGTATGTGTGATGTATCTGTGTGTGTCCCAGGCTGTCTGTGTGATATGTATGTGTGATGTATCTGTGTGTCCCATGCTGTCTGTGTGATATGTATGTGTGATGTGTGTGTGTGTGTGTGTCCCAGGCTGTCTGTGTGATATGTCTGTGTGATGTGTGTGTGTGTCCCAGGCTGTCTGTGTGATATGTATGTGTGATGTATCTGTGTGTCCCAGGCTGTCTGTGTGTGACCTGGCTAGGTGATATGTCTGTGTGATATGTATGTGTGATGTATCTGTGTGTCCCAGGCTGTCTGTGTGTGACCTGGCTAGGTGATATGTCTGTGTGATATGTATGTGTGATGTATCTGTGTGTCCCAGGCTGTCTGTGTGTGACCTGGCTAGGTGATATGTCTGTGTGATATGTATGTGTGATGTATCTGTGTGTCCCAGGCTGTCTGTGTGTGACCTGGCTAGGTGATATGTCTGTGTGATATGTATGTGTGATGTATCTGTGTGTCCCAGGCTGTCTGTGTGTGACCTGGCTAGGTGATATGTCTGTGTGATATGTATGTGTGATGTATCTGTGTGTCCCAGGCTGTCTGTGTGATATGTATGTGTGATGTATCTGTGTGTCCCAGGCTGTCTGTGTGATATGTATGTGTGATGTATCTGTGTGTCCCAGGCTGTCTGTGTGATATGTATGTGTGATGTATCTGTGTGTCCCAGGCTGTCTGTGTGATATGTATGTGTGATGTATCTGTGTGTCCCAGGCTGTCTGTGTGATATGTATGTGTGATGTATGTGTGTCCCAGGCTGTCTGTGTGATGTATCTGTGTGTCCCAGGCTGTCTGTGTGATATGTATGTGTGATGTATGTGTGTCCCAGGCTGTCTGTGTGATATGTATGTGTGTCCCAGGCTGTCTGTGTGATATGTATGTGTGATATGTATGTGTGATGTATCTGTGTCCCAGGCTGTCTGTGTGTGACCTGGCCGGTTCTGAGCGCTGTAAGGAGCAGCAGAGAGGAGAGCGGATGAAGGAGGCGACCAACATCAACACGTCCCTGCTCACACTGGGCCGCTGCGTCAGTGCCCTCCGACACAACCAGACCAACAGGTCAGGAGGAGGAGTTAGCCTGCTTAATGAGGAGGAGGAGTTAGCCTGCTTAATGAGGAGGAGGAGTTGGCCTGCTTAACCCTCTACTGCACGGTGTTGCCATATGGCAACATACCATTTCTTTGCAATTTCCTGGTATTTAAAAAGAAACTTCAATACTGATTGGCTTTTACATAGAACCTGGGGCCTTAGTTTAACCAATTATGTGCTTGGGGGACATCACATGACATTTATTCCTTCCAAAGTCGTGCTTTTTCCCACACTGTTCCCATACTGAGGTCACCTGACGAAGAGCTGCTCAATCTACAATGATTTTGCCATTTTTTCGTCCATTTACAGCATTACAAAAAATACTGACAGATTCTGTGGGGCGTTATGACTTAATTTTATTAGAAAAATGTTTAAATTATGATAATATTGTCTTTTTATTCAAAAAATTAGGTGCGTTGCCAAATGGCAACATTGTGCAACAATGGAACAATATAGTCAGTGGAGCTAGACAGACACATAGATAGATAAATGGTGTAGGACTAGACAGATATGTTTACAGATATGCTTATATGCTTACAAATATGTTTATTCTTTTGTGTACCATGTCATAAGATAAATGGCACAAAGTGGTAGGCCACGTAAACTGACGGAGTGGGGTCAGTGGATGCTGAAGACCTGTGAAGAGGTCGCCAACTTTCTGCAGAGTCAATCACTACAGACATCCAAACTTCATGTGGCCTTCAGATTAGCTCAAGAACATTGCACAGAGAGCTTCATGGAATGGGTTTCCATGGACAAGCAGCTGCATCCAAGCCATGCATGTACAAGTGGAGGGAGATTATGGTGTGGGGTTGTTTTTGAGGAGCTGGGCTTGGCCCCTTAGTTCCAGTGAAAGGAACTCTGCATGCTTCAGCATACCAAGACATTTTGGACAATTCCATGCTCCCAACTTTGTGGGAACAGTTTGGAGCTGGCCCCTTCCTCTTCTAACATGACTGTGCACCAGTGCACAACGCAAGGTCCTTGGAGTAACGCAAAGACATGGATGGTAGAGTCTGGTGTGGATGAACTTGACTGGCCTGCCCATTACCCGATAGAACACCTTTGGGATGAATTAGAGCGGAAACTGAGAGCTAGGCCTTCTCATCCAACATCAGTATGTGACCTCACAAATACGCTTATAAAGAATGGTCAATATTCCCTATAAACACACTCCTAAACCTTGTGGACAGCCTTCCCAGAAGAGTTGAAGCTGTTCTAGATGCAAAGGGTGGACCAACGTCATATTGAACCCTATGGATTAGGAATGAGATGTCACTTTTTATTACAAATTTCTCATTGATTAATCAATTGTAACATTTTCCAGTGAACAAAACTAATTATACTCATCTATGAAAGTTCTATGATCTGTATGATCTTGTTTCCATTGTTGCACAATGTTGCCATATGGCAACGTACCAAAACGTACCCCTTAAAAAATAAATATTTCTAAAAAAACTTTAAATATGTAAATCTAAGTTCATTTTAAGTGATAAAAAACACTGTAAAAAATTTTTACATGTTGGTGTAATAATGCGTGCAGTAGAGGGTTAATGAGGAGGAGGAGGAATTAGCCTGCTTCATGAGGAGGAGGAGTTAGCCTGCTTAACGAGGAGGAGGAGGAGGAGGAGTTAGCCTGCTTGAGGAGGAGGAGGAGTTAGCCTGCTTCATGAGGAAGAGGAGGAGTTAGCCTCCTTAATGAGAAGGACGAGGAGGAGCTAGCCTGCTTAACGAGGAGGAGGAGGAGTTAGCCTGTCTCTGACCCATCCCCTGGGTTTCTGGCTGCAGGTCGCGACCCCCACAGGTGGTGCCGTTCAGGGACAGCAAGCTGACGCGGGTGCTGCAGGCCTACTTCTGTGGCCATGGACGCTCCTGCATGGTGGTCAACATCAACCCCTGCGCCTCCACCTACGACGAGACTCTGCAGGCCCTCAAGTTCTCCGCCATCGCCACGCAGGTAGAGGATGACCTGCCCCGCAACACTGCACTGTGGCCTCCCAAAATCTGCTTACCCTAAACCCCCCCCCCTCCCCTCCTTCTCTCTCCCTATTCTCAGTTGGTGCATGGTCCGTCCTCAAAGACACGTGTGGCCTACATCATGTCTCTCCTCCGGGAGCAGTCTGCCCATCCGAATGACACTACACTAATGGAGGAGGAAGAGGAGGGTGATAGTGATGATGAAGGAGATCTCACCATGTTTGACCCTGAGGTGAGTCGTTGATGGCCGTAAGCTGCTCCGATGGTCGGTGAGATTTGTTAAAACTTCTTGTCTGTTTGAGCAGTATTTACATCACAGGTTTCCATCTAGCCCTCTAAATGTGATGAACAGGTCATGTCTTGTACGAATGCTACTGTGATGGTAACACTGGCGAGGTCCGGCAGGTCCTTCAAAAGTGTGAGTGTGACTAACGTTATCATGGTCCTGCAGGCTCTGCTCAAGGCCATCGACGTCCTGAAGCGTGAGGTCCTGCGTCAGCGGCAGGAGAAGGAGGATCTGGAGGCGCGTGTGAGAGAGGAGGTCTGCTCTGAGATGATGGACGTCATCAACAGCATGCAGGACAACTTCAGGTGTGTGTGTGCGTGTGTGCGTGATGCATCCCGTCACCGCGTCGCACAGTATTTTTGAAAGCGTTCATACTTCTGCAGCATCTTTTACTTAGCAGCTCACAAACGTTTCGTCCTTCTCGTCGTACAGCATGACTCTTGAGAGCGAGAGGGACCTGATGGAGAAGAGGTGTGAGAACAAGATCAACAACCTGAGGAACAGCCTGAGAACATACTACAGCCAGGAGCTGGAGGTGACTGACCTCTTACCTTTCCCCTTTATCCTTGCCCGGCTCTCGTGTTTTCATCAGGGTTCGTACGGTCATGAAAAACCTGGAAAAGTTATGGAATTTGAAAATAGCAATTTCCAGGCCTGGATAAGTTTTGGAAAAACTAAAAATACTCAAATGTTTTGGAAAAGTCATGGAAATTTGCTTGACACAATAAATATATGTCGATAACCGGAAGAAAAAATAAACATATATAATATAGCCATGTTTTTTCTTTGTGCGGACCACTAACGTAACTTCACAGGTTAGTTCGCTATGTTAGCGTTGGACTCCAAGCGGAGCTGTAGATTGTACTTTGATGACGTGTAAATCAGCGTAATGCTGGTAAATGCCGATTCAACTATGGCTGCTTCAGTTGGACAAATACAAGCTATGGCTTGAGAAAGACAAGGACACGGGGCATGCAAAATGTGCACTGTGTGGTTAACCAACTGGTTAACGTTGGGGTTAGAGACTGAAAAGTCCGACGCAAAGCAGTTTTCGTCGTTAAGCGCGAACCTAGATTTAGACACGCCTTGATCGTAAACACAAAATAGAAAAAAACTAACAATGTTCTCGTGCGTACAGCGTGAGAAAGAGCGACCGCATTGCCGAGATGGGCTGCGGTGGAGGCTGTGCTGCTTCAGCTTATCGTACACAACACTACACAATAGTGTTGTCAAAAAAATCGATATATCGATACGTATCGATACTGAACATTCTGAAACGGTACAATACTCGTTTCCCTTAAGTATCGATTCTTTTTACATAAAATGCACTTTCGTTTGACCCACCCAAGCTGCCGTAATGCACAGGACAGTTTGTAATGCTAATATGGCAGCTAAAGCAAACGCAGTGCTGTTGGATTCGAAGCAGATACAAATGGAAAACCGAAGGATATGAACAAGCCCGTTTGCAAGCGGTGCTTTTGGAACATTTCAACGAAGGGCGCTAAAGCCTCGTTGAGTGACCATAGCGCTCGACTCCGCCCACCTCGCGCGAACCTCTGCGAGCGGTGGAGGTGGTAGTATAAAAGAAACACCCCTCAAAACAGGGGAATGCACACTTACCTGACGAATTTTAATGCTGCTTTGTGTTTCAGTGTGTTTCAGGTTTGAAAAGTGCTGCAATTTAGGCTAAAGTACTTGAAATGTTGAATGTTGAAATTGTAACTACTTCGTTTCACAACAAATATCTGTCTGACTGAACAGTTTTCTTGTATTACATTAACAAATACGAGCCTCTTGTAATTCCAGGATGAAACATGAGAGAACGTGAAGACGTTAAGATTGGGCGTTTTGAAAATAAACAACCATTAAATAATGTGATTAAAAGCGCAATATTTCGAATCATTTCGAGTATATGTATAAATATTTAACTTAATTAAGTTTAACGTGCTGGGAAATATTGGTACAAGCGCTTGAATTGAACCCTGCAAACATGACTTTGTTCATTGCGCTGAGGCGCGGCGCGTGCGAAGTTACAAAATTCGAGAGGTGCACGACCTCGCGTGCGCCGCGCTTCAGCGCGATGAACAAAGTCATGTTTGCAGGGTTCATACACCTTGTGGAATTCAAACACTTGTATGTCACTTTCAAGGTCCATTTCAATATTTCCTAGCACGAGCAAAGACACTTTGTCAGACGTTCAAAAGACGTCCACTGAAAAGCCAGAATGAAAGTTTTAGCGACGTCTTTTTTAAACGTCTATTACTGCCGTTCAGTTGCAGTTTTTGCACGTCCTGACATCCAATAAAGGTCCTAGTCAGACGTTCAGATAGAAAACTCGTCATAGACGTTCATGTTAAGTTAAAAGGTTAAGGTCCTAGTCACACTGTCAGATTTTGAACCAGTTTTGAACGTCCACCAGACCTGCAAAAATGGGTCTGGACTGACCGACGTGATACAGACTTTAACGTCTTTCTGACGTCGCATGTTTGTTGGGATAAGTTAAATATTTATACATATACTCGAAATTATTCGCTTTTTTATCACAGTATTTAATGGTTGTTTATTTTCAAAACGCCCAATCGTAACGTCTTCACGTTCTCTCATGTTTCATCCTGGAATTACAAGATGCTCGTATTTGTTAACACAAAAGAACCAGGGCTCTCAAGTCTCACGCATTGAGCGTGTGACACACGCATTTGACCGTCTTCACACGCTCACACGCCACACTTCCGATTTCACACGGCGAGAAAAAAAAATCTAGTTTATTTACCTCCGATCCATATCTATGTCGCCTTCCACTGGCGATCAATCGCGATATACAAACCCCCACCCCGCTCAACAACTTACATTCGCCACCCAACAATTAACGTTCGCCATCCCCCGTCAACAACTCTCACACTCTGACATGAATCCAAAACTTGAGAGCCCTGCAAAAGAACTGTTCAGTCAGACAGATATTTGTTGTGAAATGAAGTTACAATTTCAAGCATTTTCAAACACAAAGCAACATTCATTTGTTTGTTTATAAAAAAATAAATAAAAAGGCTTTAAAACGGAAATTAGCACCGTATCTGACTTTGGTATCGAAAATGGTATCGAATTTCAATATTTTTTTAAGTATCGTATCGAAGTTGTAATTCTTAGTATCGTGACAAGCCTACTACACAACACAACACTCCACTACACTCCACAACACTCCACAGTGCTGCCACTGCACCTCCACGCACCGCGCGAAATTAAGAAAAGTCGGTCGTAACTCCGTCCGTCGTTAACCAGACCCGTCGGTAAGCGGGAACTCACCGGCTTTTAGCCCGGATACGGCTTATAGCTACAACATTTTCCATTAAAAAAAACTTAGATGCGGCTTATATTGATATTGAAAATACGGTAAATGTTTATTTTTTCAATTAAACCATGTGTCTTTTCATTAATTGATGATATAGTGTGGAATTTTAGCCTGGATTTTTTCTTATTTTTCGTGTCTACACATATGTTTAGAGAATGTACAGTCATTGAAATTTGTCTGAAAGTCATGGAAAAGTCATGGAAAAGTCATGAAAATTAGTTGTCAAAAAAGTGTATGAACCCTGTTTCATGAGTCGTGTAGATTTGTGGGATTGTTACGATCCCGTTTGTTGGCAGAACAACAAATAAAGAACATTTGGGTGAGGGGGGGTGTCTGAATAAAAAGTGTAGGCCTACACATTCTAGGTGTGAAGTTCTGTTTGAAGAAGTGTTCTCTGGGTGCTGCGTGTGTGCAGGAGAGAGAGGAGCAGATCCGAGAGCTCACAGTAGCCCTGCAGGAACCCAGTGGGAGGGACAGCGCTCCCATTTTCCCGCCTCTGCTGGAGGGGGCGGAGCCTCGGCGCTCTAAGAGGCTGGCCTCTGTGCATAGGCGGGACACAGGCTGTGGGAAGGCGGAGCTGGGACTGTCCAACGCGGAGCTGCATCAGTGCAAGGCGGAGCTGGAACAGTGCAAGGCGGAGCTAGAACAGTGCAAGGCGGAGCTGGACCTGAAACAGACTGAGCTGAGACTGAAGACACTTGGTAAGTAGAGTGGCAGGAGGCTGCAGCCTGTGGGAGAGGAGAAGTAAGGGGGGCAATGGGCGGGGCCTATAGAGGGTATGTTGGGGAGGGTGGGCTTCTCCCAGGGGTGGGGTGTGCCTGTAGCTGTACTGTGCTTTTTTAACTTCTTTAAAAAGGTGTGGGTGAGTTTGTCACTGCCTCTTGGAGCTGAAGTTGAGTGATGGTGTGTGTGTGTGTGTGTGTGTGTGTGTGTGTGTGTGTGTGTGTGTGTGTGTGTGTGTGTGTGTGTGTGTGTGTGTGTGTCGGTGTGTGTGTGTCGGTGTGTGTGTGTGTCTGTGACTGACTTTCTTAACTGCCTCCCCTTAGAGCTGAAGCGTTTTCAGGAGCAGAAGCCCGTTAGCACCACCACTGGAACCCTAAATGCCGTAGTAGACCGTAAGCTGATGGAGGGACAGAAGGTTTGTGTGTGTGTGTGTGTGTGTGTGTGTGTGTGTGTGTGTGTGTGTGTGTGTGTGTGTGTCGTGGGTGCATATTGGTGACTGGTGCAAATATGAATATACGAATATGAAAATGTTACATAAAAAAAAAAAAACAAAGTATGTTGGCAAGCAAGCTATCGTTGTGTTATTAATCATTGTGTTACTCATTGTGTGTGTGTGTGTGTGTGTGTGTGTGTGTAGAACCTCAGGCAGCTGCGGGCAGACCTGCACACTCTGGGTCTGAAGCTGCAGTCTGGGGAGAGAGCCTGCTGCCGTAACACTGACGGAGAGAAACTACGCATCGCCCTCAGTTCAGCAGACCACACACTCGCTAAACAGGTACCACACACACACACCGCCCTCAGTACAGCAGACCACACACACACACCGCCCTCAGTACAGCAGACCACACACTCACTAAACAGGTACCACACACACACACCGTCCTCAGTACAGCAGACCACACACTCACTAAACAGGTACCACACACACACCGTCCTCAGTACAGCAGACCACACACTCGCTAAACAGGTACCACACACACATATAGTAGGTTGTAGTAGTGCTGCTGTTGGTCTGAGATCTCCTCAACCTTCTCCACCCCTCTGCTCTCCTCCCTCAGGACCAGATGCTGATGGAGCTTCACACCAGTCTGCAGATGGTGAAAGCCGAACTGCGCCACAAATCTGAAGCTCTGGCACAGCTGCAGCTGGGCTTGCAGCGCCCTCCTCCCGCGCAAGCCACGCCCACCTCCTGTAAGAGGCGGGGCTGTGGAGTGGCCACGGCCTACGTGGAGAACCAGCCCCCAGAGAAACGGCCTTTCCTGCGTTCCCTCTTCTCACGGCCCAAGACCCCTGTGGCGACGCCCACCACCAAGCACATCGCCACGCCATACGCCACTGTGCTGCGCTCCCGCCAGCCCTCCCCCCCACCTAGCCCCGCCCTCCGGCTCAGGGGCAGGTACTAACCACACCCACTGCCCGATGGCTCCTCCTCTTTATGCACACTAAGTACCAAATACTATTTTGTGTAATTGCACAGTACCCCCCCCCCCCCCCCCCCCCTCCTATCCTCTCTTAGGTTTGCCAGTCACCTGCTAAATAGCTGTTTTTTTTTTTTTTTTTTTGTTTTCCATTGTGGTAAGTGTACTCATGAAAAAGGGAAATGTTTTAATAATGTACCAGGGGTGCCTTTTTGGACAGGTCTGTAAGAATCTTCATGTTCATAATTCATCTTTTGTATTTACATATCCCTTTACATCTTGTCCTGCCTCTGCTACTGTATTGGTTTATATTTTTATACATGCTGCTGTCTACAGTTCCTGCATTGACTTGGTGTACATAGTATTTTTAAACATAACTTTGCTCTCCTGACGTTGGTTTCTTCTCTATATCATTCTCACTTTTCACTCTATGTATCATTGTATGTATCAATTTCACTTTCGTTTGTCATTAAGTAGTTTTTTCCATACTGAGTAGACATTTTAAAAGGATACTGTTAGGACGTGAGGACGCATGTCTGTACTCAGTCTGCACAATAAAAGTGTTTCCTTGTATACTCTGAAGTACAGCCTCTCTTTCTACCCCTTTCATGTTCTGAAATAAGCATCTCTACCTCTAGGTTTACATTTGTTCTGGTTTTAGATTACAAGGTTTTTCTCTTAATCCCAGTGGTCTGTACTACCCAGTTCCATGGGCTGGACTTACCCTGCTCTGTCCGTAAAGGTTAGCAGCTCCATCACCAATCCAGTCTGGACCACTGGGGTGAAGTAGCTGGATGTCACAGGCATGTAATTCTGTTTGGTACATATTTTACCAGCTATACCTTGTTTGATGTTTGCTCTACTTGGCCACTAGCACCTGTTCTCTCAAACTACAATTACAACCATCCCCCCAGACAGTGATTGAGGTTTAGTAAATCTCTAACCCCAAAGTAATCGGTGCCTGCAGCAAATGTTAAAGCCCAGCTGTACGTCTGTGTCCGAGCTGGGTCAGAGGGTGTTGGACACTCCACAAAACTAACAGTCTGCACAATGACCAATGTGCTATGGTGGTGAAGTAATAATACTGAATGTAGAAAATTATTGTAAATCCAAGTGTTACTAATCTGTCCAAATAATCTGGAGAATTTTAATTGTATACAAAATTCTTTTATTAAAAAAAACAAAAAACAAAAGAAAACGCACTCTCACAAAACTAACAGTGCACACATGGTTGGCGTTAGGGTGTGACGGAGGACAGGTCGAGAGGTGTCACTCTTCTGACGGGTGTGGTAGTGTTGGAGAGGGGGTTGAAGACACTGGGCAGGGACAGGTCTGCGGAGGACGACTCTCCCTGTTCTCGCACGGCCGAGATCTGCCTCAGCAGGGCCTTCCCCTCCTCTCGAGCCTACAGACACGGGGTAAGAAGACACGTAATTCAGCAGAACCCAAGGGACTGTTTCACTGCCCTGTGTTTGTACAGACATGTTTACACATGGACGTTACAGCACTGCCCTAAAGTCACTGGTCTGAGTGTGTTAAGGCGGTGTGCGGTGGAGACACTGGTCTGAGTGTGTTATGGCGGTGTGTGGAGGAGACACTGGTCTGAGTGTGTTATGGCGGTGTGCGGTGGAGACACTGGTCTGAGTGTGTTATGGCGGTGTGCGGTGGAGACACTGGTCTGAGTGTGTTATGGCGGTGTGCGGTGGAGACACTGGTCTGAGTGTGTTATGGCGGTGTGCGGTGGAGACACTGGTCTGAGTGTGTTATGGCGGTGTGCGGTGGAGACACTGGTCTGAGTGTGTTATGGCGGTGTGTGGAGGAGACACTGGTCTGAGTGTGTTATGGCGGTGTGCGGTGGAGACACTGGTCTGAGTGTGTTATGGCGGTGTGCGGTGGAGACACTGGTCCGAGTGTGTTATGGCGGTGTGCGGTGGAGACACTGGTCTGAGTGTGTTATGGTGGTGTGGTGGAGACACTGGTCTGAGTGTGTTAAGGCGGTGTGCGGTGGAGACACTGGTCTGAGTGTGTTATGGCGGTGTGCGGTGGAGACACTGGTCTGAGTGTGTTATGGCGGTGTGCGGTGGAGACACTGGTCCGAGTGTGTAATGGCGGTGTGCGGTGGAGACACTCTGAACCAGACACTCACGTCGTTGTAATCGCAGCAGCGCTGAGCACACAGCGAGGCCTCGTCGTACAGTTTGTTTTTGAAGTAGTACTGGCCCAGATAGCGCAGCGCTGTGCTCACTTCAGCATGCTCCAGCTGTTCCTGGGGGGCGGGCACACACACACACACACACACACACACACACACACACACACACACACACACACACACACACACACACACACACACACGTTTATAGTGTTCAGAAGGTTATAGTATATGATAGTATACACCAGTCACACTGTAGTCATAGTCAGTCTCTCTCTCTCTCTCTCTCTCTCACACACACACACACACACACACACACACACACACACACACACACACATATCACTACATTACACAGTCTTACCCCACAGGAGAAGATATCTTGGATGTAGATGATGTAACACTGGGCAGCGTCGTCCGATTCATTTAGCTGCTCGTGAAGTCTGCACACAGATTAACGCGATAGAAACAACACAAGAGCTTAAACACGCCACAGCACATTAAAGCTGGTTAGCGCAACACTAATCACACTACAAAACATTCAAGATTAGTGAGTGTTGTGTGTCAGGCAGCTCCACGACTGTTGGATGAAGATGTGCTCTTACTTGGCCAGTTTAAGAAGAGCCATTCTCTCCACATCACCCACGGAGTACGCTCGCCAGTAACACTGAGACACAAGAAGTACTGCTGATCACACAACTACAGCTTCAGACACACACACACCCACCCCTCCCTGTTTGCTGGGGTTCTGACCTTCTTGGCTTCCACTTGCTGGGAGAGCTTTTCATAGCATTCACCCAGAGCCACCAGCATACGCGAGTCATTCGGTCTGCAGAGGAAGACAAATAAAAAATAAACACAGACCGAAGGTAGGGTAGCATCTCTGCAAACACGAACACACAAACACGCAAACACTCTTCATGGAGACAGTAGCAGTGTAGTGTCTGGGGCATCTCTGAGGGGACCATCTGACAGGTGTGTGTTTGGGGCAGGTCTCACACACCTGAGCTGGTGAGCTTTCCTGTAGTAGTAGAGTGAGTAGAAGGGCATTTTGAGGATCTCGTAGGTCTGTCCAAGTCCATACCAGGCGCGGTAGTCTCGTTTGTTTACCTCGATGGCGTGTCTGAGAGACGCATGAAACGAGACCATCAGGACATACAGGTTTCACTTTAACACTTTGGACACTCACAAAACATGAGGACAGTGAGGTCAGCATGTAGCAGCCAGCTGTGGGAGGGTTCTGTTAGGGGGCGGACCTGTAGGCCTGGATGGCGGCCGAGGTGTTCTTCATCTCCATGTACTCGTGGCCCATGAGGGTCCAGGCCCCCAGGCAGCGGGGGTTCAGCTTCAGCGCCCGCTGGAAGTACAACGCCGCCTTCTCGTGCTGTGAGCGCAGGCTGTAGTAGTTCCCTACGCACGGAAACAGGGGGGGAGTCAGGTTCAGGGACCAATCACACAGCACACCTGCTCTCTGTACTGACCAATCACTGAGCAACTCCTCGTTCTGTACTCACCAATCACACAGCAGGTCTCCACTCTGTACTTGTCAATCTCCACTAGATTATGGGCCAAGTAGCTGAGCTCTGGCTTCATGCTCTGAGGGGGGGTTACACACCAGAAGACAGTTTCACCATCTCATATAGTAACACACAGCTGCTCAGTGAATCAATACAGCTAAAATCAAAGTGACCTTTAGGAAGGAATAATTAATTTACCTTAGACCCTTAGAGAAATTCAAGACTTTGAGCACAGGTAATAAAACATCGATCAATAAATAATTTTCCATCAATCAATTTCTCTCATATTATTGGGTCCCAATAATTATTTACTATACTGAGGGTTATACATATTGCAGACCAAATATCAGAAATAACAGGTCTACCAACAATTGATCGTCTCACCCTGACATACAGAAGGTTGGAGAAGGTATCCATGTTCTCGATGCGGAAAGGGTCTTGCTCCCGAAGTTCATTAAACAAATCTAAGGCCTGGTCAATATCTGGCAGAAACACATCAGCATGTCTTCATTGACTTCCCCGTTGAACAGAACTGAAGAAGCCCACATAAGCGGCTGCACGTTCGCTCAGTGACAGACCTCGTATGTTATGGTAAGCCACGGCGATCTGGGAGATGATGTAGGTGCTCTTGGTGAAGCCAGCCTCCATGAGACTCTGGTACTTCTGCAGAGCCTCTTTGATCATCTGGAGCTCAGTGTACATGTGCGCCATGAAGAAGTCTCGCACCCAGCAGTCTGGCAGGGACAGAGACTTCAGCTGTAGGGGGCGGGCAGAGGAAAGCCACTAATCAGGTTCCATTAGAAAACACCCATTCAGACTCAAGAGTGGAACGTTCTAGAAGCAGTGGGCAGTACCACTGAGCTGTACAAAGTCTATAAGCTTTCATTAAGGGTGGGGGGACAAAACAGACAATATCTCCATAAAGTAACTACCCTTTATCTCTACAGTGAGCATCTCCTAAAGCGTGTATGTGTCCAGGGCACTCAAAAGGCTAACAAAATAAATTTTCTATAGATCTCAATAACCATGAGACTAAAAGCTAAAGCTAAAGCACTTAGCATCCTAACTTTGTGTTTATTCCTGAACAGTAGAGAGACCCAGCGCACACGTCACGACCTGAAGCTGAAGAGACCCACTCTCTTACTAGACAGGCATTTCTGATTAACCTTCTGTGGACGTTTCACTTCAGAACATCACACAGCGTGATGAGAGCCTCTCTGAACATTTACCATTTCAGTGTTGGTGATGAGGTTACACAGTTCTAGCCACGCCCCCCAGTGGAGCGGAAGAGCGTGTGTGGCAGCTACGAAGATGTTCACCGCCTCCTTCAGCAAGTCCAGCTTCCGCAGAACCACACCGTACCTGAGGGGCAGAGACGAGGAGTTAGCATTGTCCCCAGGTGTAGGCAAACAAGCTCATGGTGTGGTACAGTATGTGATTGTGTGTTTGTGTGTGTGTGTGCGCTGTACAGGTAGAGGGTGAATCTGTCCAGCTCTCCTGTGCTGTGTGTGTGTTAGCTAAAGAGATAGAGGGTGAATCTGTCCAGATCTCCTACACTGTGTGTATGTGAGGTGTGCGCGCGCTGTACAAATAAAGGGTGAATCTGTCCAGCTCTCTTGTGCTGTGTTAGCTAAAAGGTAGAGGGTGAATCCATCCAGCTCTCCTGCACTGTGTGTGTGTGTGTGTGTGTGTGTGTGTGTGTGTGTGTGTGTGTGTGTGTGTGTGTGGTGTGAGGTGTGTGTGTGAGGTGTGTGTGCGCGTGTGTGAGGTGTGTGTGCGCGTGTGTGTGTGTTACAGGTAAAGGGTGAATCCATCCAGCTCTCCTGCACTGTGAGTGTGTGTGTGTATGTGTGTGTGATTGTGTGTGTGTTACAGGTAAAGGGTGAATCCATCCAGCTCTCCTGCACTGTGCTTCTTGCTGAGTTCCACCCGTAGCTCCCGCAGTGCCTCGTTACGGACCTGCCCCTTCTCTAGAGGACCTGCACCAACCACACCACAGACCCATGAGCACCACAGCACGCTCACAGTAACGGAGAACCACCCCCCCCAAGCCCCCCCCCCCCCCCCCCCCCCCCCTATCTGCAAGCACACCAACAAACAAAATCTTGCAGGAGGTGGTCAGTATTTGCATTAGTCCTGAAACTACTAACCTTGTTCATTTAACATTTTGCACTGCACACATTTCTACGTTTTTCTCAGTGTGCTGGAGCAGGACTAAAGTGAATCAGAACCAAACGGGGATCTTACCCAGGCTGTCAACCGTCTCGTCATCCTTCTTTTTCTCTCCCGACTAAAACGTGGGAGAAATAAGACGTGAACGGTCAGCATTCCAGAAGACGGCGACGCTCCAGCTACGTGAACAAGCCGAACATTTTAAAATACGCAAACAGCGTCTTCTCACCAAGTATCGCGAGTACATGTACAGGAAGTAGGCCTTCTGACTGCGACAGCCCCGCAGGAAGTAGGCGGCCCGGTCGTACTCCTTCAGGTCAAAATACGACTTGGCCAAGCAGAGGGCGTCCAGATCCACAGCGTCCTCCTGCACCAAGAAACACAGCCAAGACCACGGTCAATCTCCCATGTCCAGTCCCGGCCCAGCACAAGCTTGTCCTCAGTGACAGACTGACCTCAGCGAGCGGGGGAGGTGAGGGGAGGTCGTCTAGAGGGAGGTGAGGTAAGGAGAAAGCCAACTCCGACGCCCTGTAGGAAACAGCAAAGGTAGCTTAGGCTACAGGCTGGAGAAGGAACCATCAGTTCTCTCAGGATGAACAGGAAGTGTCTTGGCAATGGGGCAAACTGGCAGAACGTCCCTCTGCTAGATCCACACCCCACGTCTCAACTGCAAGTTTTATGTTGTGGGATCCTGGAACTGTGATGTCAGTAGGAGTGACATATTTTACAGCATGATTCCTGAAGACCATTGGTCTACACAGAAATGTCCTTCAAAAACAGAAGGAACTGGCATCATGTTTGAAGTGCCAGAAATAAAGGTCACACATTTGTCAAAGTTCATAAGGACATTTTAAACTTATTATAAAATCCAAGCAGAAAAAGAATAACATCAGTCAACAGTGTCAAATCTCACATTTTCACTACAATAGCTATCTATCACCTTCAGAAGCTGGTGCAGAAAGCAAACCCAGTACCTGTTAACGTCTAACGAGCTCTTCTTAATACATCTTTGATTACAGCATTTGTAGTTGTGTTTTCATTAGTAGCTGGCGAATCTGATCTAATGTAAGTGTAATGTGTCTCATACAGCGCTGAAGTGGACCTGCCCGTCTGGAGGCGTCCAGCTGCTCCACACAGACTTCACCCACAGCAGCAAAGAGGACAGCAGGCAGGGTCGGGCAGCTCGCCGCCTCCCTGCACCAGCACCATGCCGCACCGCACCGTCCACGGACCGTGTTTGCGCTAACGGGCTCAACACTCACCATTTGACGCTGTGTACGAGTCCCCTCTCCTTACACTGCGCTATCACCGAGATCAGCTGCTTCTTGATCTGCGCCAAGTCCCCGAACTCGCCGCTCAGAGTCGCCGCCATGTTTGGCGCGTTTTCATTGCGTCACCTAGACGTCGCAAACGGGGGCAGGTCTGCCTGTACTAATGCCCAGTAGGGCAAACGGGGGCAGGTCTGCCTGTACTAATGCCCTGTAGGGGAAACGGGGGCAGGTCTGCCTGTACTAATGCCCTCCCGGGTAAACGGGGCCAGGTCTGCCTGTACTAATGCCCTGTAGGGCAAACGGGGGCAGGTCTGTTTCTGTTTATTATGGGACATTTGCTGAATCGCATATTCATGGACAGACAAATAATAATCTCAAAAACTTTATGAATTAAAGTTTGTAGCTACAGGGAATGTTGGCTTCTTGTAGCTGCTTGGTGATAAACATTAGACCAAGAGAATGCTTCACTTAAAAATTAAACATGTAAAAAACTAAACGTAAAAAACATGTTGATGTAAAAATCAAAGACACTGAAAATCATTTACACAAATGAATAGTAGTGTTGTTTCTAAAGTACATTTACAGAATCTTCAGTGCTTTCTGACATTCATCATGTGTAACCTATGAAATGTGATGCAGTACCTGGTCAGTTGTATTAATCCTGTCACTTTATTAGCTGGTCCATGCAGATGACCCGAAGCGTCTCATCATATGATGTGGCCTGTAGAGTTACTGGTTAGCCCGTGTCTCTGTGTCAGCAGGGAGAGAGGACGTGAACTGCCCTATCACACAATACGGCTTGTCTTGTTGATGCCCTAGCCACAGACTACAGGCACCTGCCTCGAAACTGGACCCTGGTCCTAGCAACACAGTCCAGCTCTGGACTTTGAAGCAATAACTTCAGTAGTGGGGCTCTGTGACCACTACTGTTATTTACATAAACACAAACACATTTACATAAATGTCAATTGCAGAATATTGAAGAGATATTGACATCATAAATCATACCAGGACCTGGGCAGTTGGCAAGCTGCATTGCTCACAGCCAAAGTACCTATGTTTAGATTAAAGCTGATCATAAAATGTGAAGTGTTAGCATATAGACTGTTTTACTTACTGAAAAAAGCAAAGGACATCATTAATGTGTTAGCTCAGGGACGATACACTGCAAAAGTACAATGTACATGCACATTGTTGAGAAACCTGGACAAACTTTCCAATTATAAATGACAAAAAATAAGCTTTCTGTATAGCTGGCACAGTAGGGTGTATTAAAAACCTACACAGTATTTTGACTCTTTATTACAGATTAGAAGCATCACAGTCCTTGGGGGGGGGGGGGGGGGGGGGGGGTACACACAAATCTGAGGTAAATGTATTTTTCTATTAACCAGTTCGGTACACACATATCTGAGGTAAATAGGTTTTTCTGTGAAAATTATGTGCACTGTGCATCTGAGGTAAATAGTATTTCCCCTCTGTTGAGGTATTATTTCTTTAGCATCTTATAGTTAGGTTTCATGTTAGAAATGAATAGGCCTAATAACTGTAAATTAAACCTACATACACAATGTTTTGGGACCTAATTAATGAACAACAAATGGATATTTAAATGAAAGGAATGAATATGTGATATGAATGTATACCTATGTGACATGGAGACCGGAGAGGAAACCTAACACAATCCAGTCTTACGTAGGAATAATGAGCAGTATGGTTCATACCATGGTTGGCAGTTCTGATTCAGAAGTCTGTAAAGAAGTCAAGCTTAAAAATATCAATTAGGCCCTAGTGTGTGTAGTGATTCAAACATCCAGGACTAAATGGGGTTTAGCATTTTATTTGAATAACTAGGTCCTAATGTGTGTGTAGTGATTCATTTGTTCAAACAGACAGCATGCTGGTTGGTATGGACAATGGGACCTGTAGTTAAACTGATATGGTACAGTCTTAAAGCTGCAGTCTGTAAAATGTTCTTGTTTAATTTAAGTAATAAAACAACCAAAACAATTTACAACACTGTAAAACTCATCGTAAAAACAATAAGTAATTGTCCAAAATTTCGTTCAATGACTCTTCATTTTCTGGGTTAAATGTCCCGTAATTAACATACAAAATGGTGAAATCATCAAATAAACAATTCTGAATGGCTCATGAAGATGCTTTCAGAGGTGATGCTTATTTTGTTATAATGCAACATTGATACATCCTGCACAGCATTATATCAAAGCAAACATTAATTAATTTATTCATATATTCATATATTTATATATCTGTACGCCCAAAGATGAAACCTATGGGCAGAAGTCAAATGTGAATTGACCAGACTCTCAAAACAACACATTCACATCAGACCGGAGCCCAAATCTCATCTGAGGATGGGACCAGTCCTCTAAAACAAAGAAAAAACTGTGGATATTACTTCATTCAATCACATTACATTCTGAAATAATAATAATTAAAAAAAGATTATTGTAATGTCTGCTACCTTTCTAGTATAACTACATACCAATCACAACACAAGACTATATACCTTGGGTGACCACTGAAAAAGATATGAAAATAAACAAGGCTTTGGTAGTATGTGCCTTAGTTACTGTACTGTGTTTCCAGTCTTGGAGAATGTAACTCTGAGCACAGAGCAGTGTGTACTAAAAGTTATGGAGTCACTTATATCATCTGTGAACCGGGCAGATTTTATAAAATTCTTTGGTGGGGTGATGGCACATTACCGAATAGTAAACTGCTGAGAATAAACTGCATCAGTATAACTACCATGTCATTGTCATGCAGTAGTCACAAACATTAACAATAACTGCTTACCACAGAGAAAGTCTGCAACAAACACCACTGTGACTCCAATATAAAATAAAGCTTTCATGTTCCAATGTCAAATGTTAAGGGTATGCGATAAAAATATAGGTAAGAATGAAGGGGAAATTGTTGAAATACGTTATTACCCCCTCAGAAGTGAACCTACAACCGTTGGTGCTGGTTATCATCATCTAACCGTCTAGAAAGGTCTTATGCATTAGGGATGACATTATCTGGGAGCCCAACAATATTTTCCAAATAAGGTAATAAAAAACAAACCAACAAAAAAGACCAGGACGCAGTATTAAAACACTGGTGCGTCACATTTCTCTGTCCCGTCTGCTTCTACGTTGAAAAAGTTCCTGTCTGAAATCCCAGGTTTATGAATACGGTGGTACTGAAGCGTGTAAGGGCAAAGCCCCAACGCTGTCCGATTGTCTGTCGGCCCGGCAGAGGTCTGGCTGAGCGCACGCTCCGGACGACACCATGTTGCTCGGCGCTGCCGTTGCTATGGAGCTCGGGGGCGACGTTTTTTGACTTCGTGCAGAGGGAAACCCACCGACCAGGAACTGAGGAACTGAGGAAGCTAATGCCAGTTTTGGTGTCCTACACATAAACACAAAAGAACACACAAAATAAATGAGTCATGTCTTCTGACTAATTATATTAAACATTAATGAAACATTCACTATAAATCAATCTATAGGGTTCTAGCTGTCTAAGTGAATTTATAGGTTACTAGCTGTCTAACTGAATCTATACGCTACTAGCTGTGTAACTGAATCTATAGGTAACATACTGTCTAACTGAATCTATAGGCTACGAGCAGTCTAACTGAATCTGTAGGCTACTAGCTGTATAGCTGAGTTGTAAAAACAATCCTTCCTTCACACGACTTCAGGACTGCAGTCATCTGATAATACAGCGTCTACCTTTAAGGCTCTTAAATAGGGGGTGGGAACATGTTTCTCACAGTGACAGCTTGGATAACTATGCTTGTGTGGGCCTATTTAAAAAGCAAGACATTAAAAATGACCATTTACACAGGCCAACAACCATTTTGATTCCTACAAAAAAATAACAACAACAAAAAAAACCCTTCACTTAATGTTTTGTTGCACATTAAGTCCAATGGTTTTCAGAATGTCTACATCACCCATAGTTCTTTCTTTTCTGTTCTGGTATGTATGCTTATATGTCTTTATGTATAGTATAGAAATATGGTACCTAAGGAAGTAGATCACCTGTGAACTACTGTCGGACACTGGGACTACTGTTGGTCTCTGTAGAGACCATTTATAGGCATAAATCATACATTCTACATTTTAGAAGTTGGTTCATAATTTAAATGTAATAACTTAAATTATTTAAATTTATGAATATGTAATTTATAATTAATGTGGAATTTAATTGCCCAAATCACTGCTAAACCATATGTGATAGAAAAAGTCTAAAAACAAATTTGAATTCAGTGCAGAATGTACCATAAGGATAGTTTGGGGTGCAAAAAAATATCACATTTCTGTTGCCCAGTGAATTTTCTAATAGCTAATATTCATCCATCCATCCATTTTTGGGATGGGTCCAGGTTCGTGGGCAGTAGCCTAAGCAACGAGGTCCAGGTTTCCCTCTCCCCAGTCAGCTTTTCTAGCTCTTCTGGGGGGATACCGAGGCGTTCCCAGGACAGCCGAGAGGTATAATCTCTCCAGCGTGTCCTGGGTTTTCCCCGGGGTCTCCTCCCAGTTGGACATGTCTGGAGCATCTCACCAGGGAGAGACACAGGTGGCATCCAGACCAGATGCCCGAATCATCTCAACTGGCTCCTCTCTACTTAGAGGAGCAGCGACTCTACTCCGAGTGTCTCCCAGATGACCGTGCTCCGTACCTTATCTCCAAGAGAGAGCCCGGACACCCTGCGGAGAAAACTCATTCGAATACAAGCGCATAATAGCTAATATGTACAATGTAAATACAACCCATCTGCTTTTCTTAGCAACAGCTCATAGCTACCGTTGCCATGCAGAAAACTACAGTCTTTACTGTCACCGTCACTCTGGACGAAAGCACCTGCTAAATGTTTCACGTGTGCAAATATGATATGCCTGGCCAATCAAATCATCAGCAGAGGTCACATGGTCCGCAGGCCTTAAACAATACATGCAACTTCAGGATGTAGTACTAACACTTGATAACGTATGCAACAAAGTGGCGTGTTAAAAATGCAGCGTTTGACAGCTGATGCTTCTATTTCTGGTGTGCAAGACCTTTTTCAAACATGCTGACGTACATGGCAACAGCAGTGTGCATAAATCTGCATAGCTTGAGGATATGAGCCACATATGTGAAAATGGGACTCACTACTGCATATAAAACTACTGCATATATAAAACCACTGAATATATAAAGTACAAGCAGATGAAATGAGACTGATTTTCATATTGTGACTTTCAATGTTTTCTAATAACAGTCATAAATTACATATTGATAATTTTTTATTATTATTAATTTAAATTTAAATAGTGAACACTAATCTAATACATAACATTTATCATTAGTATAGCTTATTTTTTATTATTAATATTGTTATTGTTATTTCTACTATTACTGTTCAGAAAAAAAACCTACATTATGTGTATATGGTGTGCAGTCTTGGAGATCATATACAGCTGTGTTACAGGGATTTAAAATTCTATACTTTGATAAGACTTAGAATGAAATGACTAAAATGGGTTTTACTGCCAAACACTGCAACTGTCATTTACAGTATAAACGACATTTATTAAAAGAGAATCTTTGAATGCCTATTTCTGTTCAGGTAAATAGACAGGGTGGGGGTTAGTCATGTCTACAATTACTGTAATTTTGAAGGGGGGAGGGCAGGCATTTCTACAGTGAGTAAACAGGCAAAAGTGGGGGTTAGTCATGTATACAGTGGGGAAATAGACAGAAGTGGGGGTTAGTCATGTCTATTGTGGGTAAATAGGCAGAAGTGGGGGTTAGTCATGTCTATTGTGGGTAAATAGGCAGAAGTGGGGGTTAGTCATGTCTATTGTGGGTAAATAGGCAGAAGTGGGGGTTAGTCATGTCTATTGTGGGTAAATAGGCAGAAGTGGGGGTTAGTCATGTCTATTGTGGGTAAATAGGCAGAAGTGGGGGTTAGTCATGTATACAGTGGGGAAATAGACAGAAGTGGGGGTTAGTTATGTCTATTGTGGGGAAATAGACAGAAGTGGGGGTTAGTCATGTATACAGTGGGGAAATAGACAGAAGTGGGGGTTAGTTATGTCTATTGTGGGGAAATAGACAGAAGTGGGGGTTAGTCATGTATACAGTGGGGAAATAGACAGAAGTGGGGGTTAGTCATGTATACAGTGGGGAAATAGACAGAAGTGGGGGTTAGTCATGTCTATTGTGGGTAAATAGGCAGAAGTGGGGGTTAGTCATGTATACAGTGGGGAAATAGACAGAAGTGGGGGTTAGTCATGTATACAGTGGGGAAATAGACAGAAGTGGGGGTTAGTCATGTATACAGTGGGGAAATAGACAGAAGTGGGGGTTAGTCATGTCTATTGTGGGTAAATAGGCAGAAGTGGGGGTTAGTCATGTATACAGTGGGGAAATAGACAGAAGTGGGGGTTAGTTATGTCTATTGTGGGGAAATAGACAGAAGTGGGGGCTAGTCATGTATACAGTGGGAAAATAGACAGAAGTGGGGGTTAGTTATGTCTATTGTGGGGAAATAGACAGAAGTGGGGGTTAGTCATGTATACAGTGGGGAAATAGACAGAAGTGGGGGTTAGTCATGTATACAGTGGGTAAACAGGCATAAGTGGGGGTTAGTCATGTATAGTATACATGACTAACCCCCACTTCTGTCTATTTCCCTACTGTATACATGACTAACCCCCACTTCTGTCTATTTCCCCACTGTATACATGACTAACCCCCACTTCTGTCTATAGGTAGGGAATAGGTCTATAGGTCATGTCTACAGTAGGGAAATAGACAGAAGTGGGGGTTAGTCATGTATACAGTGGGGTAATAGACAGAAGTGGGGGTTAGTCATGTATACAGTGGGGTAATAGATGGGGTGTGGATTAGTCAGATCTACACTGGGAAATTCCACACATTTAACTATGTCTATTGGGGGACAAAATATAATTAAAATTTTAAGAAAACCGCCTGAAACATTAACAGCACTGAGCATAAATATATTATTAAGGCAAAATAGAGATTAAGGCCAATTTCCCAGACCCAGATTATGTCTAAACCTACACCAAAATCTATGCCTATTTTAGACAAAAAAAAAGACAAAACCCATGTCCTGAAATCCAGTGCTAGTCTAAACTTAATATGTGTCCTGCAAACCAGCCCTAAACCGCAAATTTAGCTTAGCCTGGGTTTACACTTAATCTGGGTTTGGGATTCTGGGATTCTAGCTGTTAAACTGGAAACATTGTACACCAAGTAAAGGAGAGGATACAAGATGAGAGGACATGAGAGGAGAGGAGAGGAGGAGAGGACATGAGATGAGAGGAGGAGAGGAGAAGAGAGGAGGAGATGAGAGGAGGAGAGGAGAAGAGAGGAGGAGATGAGAGGAGAGGAGAGGAGAGGAGGAGATGAGAGGAGGAGAGGAGAAGAGAGGAGGAGATGAGAGGAGGAGAGGAGAAGAGAGGAGGAGATGAGAGGAGAGGAGAGGAGAGGAGGAGAGATTTACTCATTGGCCTGCTGCTCCTTGGCGTTGGCGTCTCCTGCTTTGTGCATGGCGCTGTACGGAAACGCTGCCCCTGTGCATGTTCCATAAGCGAGCTTGTTGAGGCGAGACAGAGCCTTGATGCTGCCCGGGGGGCGGCCCGGGCTCACCTTGTACCCCGCCGCCTTGGTGGTGCCCAGGGGTCGCCCGGGGCTGGTTTTGAACCCCGCCGCCCTGGTGGTGCCCAGCGGCCTGCCGCTGCTCGTCCGGTACCCGGCGGACTTGGTGGTCCCCGCCGGACGGCCACGCTTGCCCGACCTGCCCGTCGCTTTCTTCTTCTTGGAGTCCTCGGGTTTGTCGCTTGCTTTGAGGTTCTGTCGTGTGGGGGCTCTGCCTGAAGCCCGGGGCAGGACAGGGGCCATCTGCCTCTGGCACGGGGCAGGTTTGGGGCCCTGGGAGGGAGCCGAGAGGTGGCTAAGAGACATCTGTAGGGAGGCTGGTGGGGGCGAGGGGGGGTAGAACTTGTTTGCGGGCGTGGAACATAGATCGAAGTGTGCAACCGGACGCCGGCCATCCTCAGCTAAACACAGGGGCTTTCCACTCATACAGTAATCATTACTACTGCTACCAACCTGCCGCAGCATCTGTGAAATTCACACACACACACACACACACACACAGTGCACAGTTCCATATGTTAGAGGAATTTGTATTTCAGAACAGCTCATCTTTTCACTTTACTCTCTATTTTGTATAGTACCTAGCTACGAGGCACTACTACTATTTGTTAATGTCTTCACTAAAGCACGTGCTTTTCCCAAGCCTTTGTGCCTCTTAATATTGTATAATATAAGGTGTATTCCGTAAAACAAACCGATCGTTTGCAAAGAGTGAGGAACGGAAAACAGAAAATGTGTGGACTGTCCATAATGATACGAGCTACAGCAATATATCCATGGACTCTAAACATGTAAGCATAGGTCGTGTCCATTAAAACAGCGCTGTAAGGTCTGCTATAAATCCCTAAGATATGTTTATGTGTAACATGTTTAAGATCGCAGCCCTGTACAACTCCAGCCTGGCTCGTACCGGAATGTCACCGTTGATCACAAAACAAAGAGTTTCTTTGTTACCGTTATAAAACCGCTGATACAATCACCCATCCGACTGTCAACTCGCAGAAGTGCATTTGTAAAGATGCAACTAACATTTCGGCGCATGAAACTGAAGACAAAGCAACATATCACCGTACCTTGATAGCTGTTAACGGAACGCAAAGGGTTAAACGCCAGAAACACGTCCCATCCTCCAAACTACAGTTTATTATACAGTTTATACACAGACGAACCGCTCTCCTGAATGCACTTGCGACCTATGGGGTGTTGCATGAAGCCCAATACCGGTCTGTTTTGTTTCGAAATTATTTCTGTCCAACCCGTGTGGGTTTAGATGAGAAAGGCAGCCATTTTCATTAAAAATTAATAAGTCAAGTGAGTCTGAGCATGCGCAGATCGTGGAAATAAAAGTGCTGCTTCTGCGACGTCGAAGAGCCTGATTAGCCATTACGGTCTAATTAATTTCAGTTTTTCAAGTCAGTTTTACAAGACGAGAAAACCCGAAAGGTTCGTGGACCGAAACAGCATCACACACTTCAGCACGAGGATTAACGTGAACCTAAAACCGGACCGAAACCGTCCCGATGTCGGTTCAGTTATCGTTTACATGCAGGACGTGTGAGACCGAGCCAGCAGTATAAATGATTCATTACTCTTGCCGCAGTTGTTCTTATAAATGTTTGAATAAACAACTCTGAATCTGGCCCAATCCCGCTCAGGGTTAGCCTTAATCCTTCTCAGATTAATCTAGTGTCCAGTATTAATTCATAAACACAAAGCTGAATAAACAGTACAGTTGTAGCTTCTATACAGGTACTTATGCTGCCCCCCCCCCCCCCCCCCCCAAAAAAAAAACCCATTTCAGAAAACTACCCAGAACACAATCACACCCATACTTAAAATCATTTTTGAAAACATTTTATTGTTGTAAAAAGACCATCTAAGCTACATGTCTTGGAAAGTTTATGATCAGCATACAGACACAAATTATGTGGCGTGGCTCCTGGATACACAGATGGGATCGCTGAGCAGAGGAAAACGATCAAAGTCACACTGTACAGATTGATACAGACGGCAGGGGGGAAAAAAAAAACAAAATACATTGATGGGTATATCTGAATCTGCACAGATTTATTTAAGATTAAGTTTAACCAAAGACATCCTAAAACGAACTCCGAAGAGATGGCGCTGCAGAGACGAAGACTGTTATTCTGATTCTTCTACAAAACCTTGTATCGTCCTTTCATGGCTGGTTGATAAGAATTTTGCTGGAAGGTAAGAAAACAAGAATTTAGTACGATAAACCCCAAACAATAATATTTATTAAAAAGGAAACAAAATTAAACAAAGAATAGCAAAAACAAAGCAGGGGTGGTCACTCAAACAACAAGGCTAATGAACAATTCCAGGACATTCTTATATTAGAGAATCAGTATGGAGTAATGCAGGAGAGTACTAGCAGGTCTCGGGCTGTACTGGAGTAACGAGGTTACTCAGGACAGGAGCGGCGGCTCACTCACCAGGCGGATGAGCTCCTCTTTGATGAGTCTTGTGATCTCCGCTTTGGCTTTCTGCACCGCCAGCTCATTAGCGCCTAAAGAAAGAGCCACAGTGTTTCAGAACTCACGAGTAAAGGCTCGTGTTCAAACGATCTTCCACGGTCTCTACTTCAAACATCAGGAACATACAACAGTTGAGAACAACATTCTCTAGAAGACCTGATAAATAATGATAAATATAGGCAAACTTGCCTGATAAATACCATGGAAATCATACTCTCAATACTCAGGCAAGGCAGATAATTAATGTTTAAAAACACAACCCCATTCTTGATAGAGACATACTCTCTATGGGCAGTTAAGTAATTATGGAAACATACTCTCTATGGGCAGTTAAGTAATTATGGAAACATACTCTCTATGGCCAGTTAAGTAATTATGGAAACATACTCTCTATGGCCAGGTAAGTAATTATGGAAACATAGTCTCTATGGCCAGGTAAGTAATTATGGAAACATAGTCTCTATGGCCAGGTAAGTAATTATGGAAACATAGTCTCTATGGCCAGGTAAGTAATTATGGAAACATAGTCTCTATGGCCAGGTAAGTAATTATGGAAACATAGTCTCTATGGCCAGGTAAGTAATTATGGAAACATAGTCTCTATGGCCAGGTAAGTAATTATGGAAACATACTCTCTATGGCCAGGTAAATCTTGCGCTCCCCTTCCTTGGGCTCTTTGCCTGGAGGGAAGTACGTTCCTCGGATGGTGATGGCAGCCTCGGAGTACTCGCCAATCCTCTGAAGTGCCTCCTTAGACGTCACCTTCCACCTGGCCGTCTGCAGGACAAAACGAGGATCAACTCTGTGTGAACGCTGGCGAACAGCTGAGAACTCACCCCGTCCAAATCCCACCTCCCGAGGAGAGCCCCACCCCCGAGGAGAGAGCCCCGCCCCCGAGGAGAGAGCCCCGCCCCCGAGGAGAGAGCCCCACCTGAGGGAAGTCGTTGATCTCCAGCTCCTCCTCGTATCTCTTGATGCTCTCGGCCTGCTCCGCAGCCTGCCGCTCCTCCTCCAGCTTCTCCACAGGCGTGTAGTTCAGCTTGGCGTTGATCTTCTCTGCCAGCTGCTCCGCGATGGTTTTGGCAGATACCGAGGGGGCGATCATGGTGCCGCCCCTCATGATGGCATTAGTCGCCTGCTGCATCACGTCCTGCCATAAGCAGAGGAAAGAAAATCTCAGACGCCGAGCTCCAGGAACATAACCAAACCAGTCCGATACAGGCCCGTGTCCCCCAAACCAGTCCGATACAGGCCCGTGTCCCCCAAACCAGTCCGATACAGGCCCGTGTCCCCCAAACCAGTCCGATACAGGCCCGTCTCTCCCAAACCAGTCCAATACAGGCCTGTGTACCCCAAACCAGTCTGATACAGGCCCATGTCCCACAAACCAGTCTGATACAGGCTTGAGGAGATGCAAACGCTCTACAAGTCAAACCAGTCTGAAAGCAGTCAGACCTTTCAAGACCGAAGCCCCTTTTCTCTTCTGCTGCTCACCTGCGCCTCTGCACCCAGGTTCTTCTGGGCATTGATCTTGGTCGCCAGCTTCTTGGCGAGTTCCAGTTTCTGGATGTTACCAGCAGAGGGGATTGCCAGCCCGGCGAGCCCAGCGGCCCCCGTGAAGCCGGGAGTGGCCCCGCCCCCGCTGCCGCCTGGAGCAGACAGGTCTTTCACACGCTTTTTAGAGTTAAACATGCTCTCGATCTGCTCGTCGATCTGCGAGGCGGGAAGAGGAGAGTTAGACACGCAGAGTGAATGCACCCTCCTGGCTGTGATGTCAGAGGGAACTTCAGGATGAGGTACACAAGACGCATCGGTGTTTTCATTGGTTAAGAATTACAGTACAGAAACAGGACTACTTAATTTTGCACTTTGTTAGATAGATCTACATATATACTCATCTAATTCACATTTAATCACCGTCTGAGCCTGTTATAGCTATCCATGTTTCCACACCTACTTTTCATACCCCTCCTTTTCTATTTCTAATAATTTGAAGGTGAAAGGTCATGCCCTTTGGCACAGGCACCCTCCCGACTGTGCAGGCAGCTCACATCCAGGGCGGTGTCCTCGTCGTCAGAGTCGTGCAGCCCCAGTGCTGCCTTCTGCAGTTTCTTCCTCTCGTTGGCCAGAGCGTGCTCCGTCTCGTCAAACTTAAAGCCCTTCCCCGAAAACCCACTGCTGCTCTTGATACTCTTGCCCTCCTGTTGGGAAAGAACGTGTGTGTTGAGAGAGGTGTGTGTGTGTGTGTGTGTGTGTGTATGTGTGTGTGAGAGAGAGATGCGTGTGCTCTTACAGCTTTCTGCTGTTCTTTAAACGTGGCCCACAGCTGCTCCAGTTCAGATGGCACCCCGGAGCCAGACAGCTCCAGGGCTTTGATGATGTCACCCGCGTAGCGTACCTGCTCTTCAGTGATGAACGTGTAGGCGTAGCCCTGCAACACACACCACCAACATTATTGTGGAGGACATTCTCCACCACCGCGCCTCTCCCTCAGAGGGGACAGGTCACCACCACACCAACATCCCCGAGATGGTCTGAACCAGTCCTGCTTACTTTGTTGCCGGCTCTGCCCGTGCGGCCGGCCCTGTGGACGTAGTCCTCGTAGTGGTTGGGGCAGTTGTAGTTGACCACCAGGATCAGCTGCTTGACGTCCAGCCCCCGGGCGGCGACCGAGGTGGCCACCATCAGACGACACGCCCCATTCTTAAAGTCGTTTATGATGCTGTCCCTGTCATATTGGTCGATTCCTGTGAGGCAGACCAACACATAAAAAAAACACACAGACACCCAATCAGATGCACAACATGCAAATGAGCTCTTATTCGAACACTGATCCGTTTAGATTAGCAGTTTATTCTACACAGTTATGTCACTTCAAAACGGTTGATGAGAATTTCACTTTGCCCAGGAGTTGTCCGTGGTCATGATCATGTGTGTTGTGACGTACTCTTACTGGGTGTTGGTTGTTGAATGTGGCTTGTAGAGATGGATGCACTTACAGTACCATGACCATCTGGCTGAAACGCATCTCAGACCACCTCCTGAAGTTTACTGGTCGCATTTTACACGACCAGTAAACGGAGTCTCTGCAAGGGATTCCCACAGATTCTTTTCCATTGCATGGAAGACGAAGGCTTACCTCCGTGAAGGGACATGCAGGGGTAGGAGGCCTTCATCAAGTCCTTGAGCAGGGCGTCCGCATGTTCCTGTTTGTCTACGAAGATGATGACCGAGCCTTTCTCCTGGTAGTGCCCGAGGATCTCCAGCAGCTTCAGAAACTTCTTGTCTTCCTCAATCACAATCTAATAAACAAACAGCGACATGACTGAATCACAAGGCCCTTTTCCTTTATCGGCAGTGGACACGTGGGACGTAAAAACCTGGTGCGTGCGCTCACCACGTGCTGCTCCACGTCGGAGCAGACGACGCTCCTCCCGCCCACCTGCACCTCCACGGGCTTGCTGAGGATGCGTCTGGCCAGCGCCTCCATGGCTCGGGGGAAGGTGGCCGAGAACATTACCGTCTGACGGTCCGGCCTCACGTTCTCCACGATGCGCATCACCTGCGCCGTGAGCACAAGCACTTCGTTTGTTTCTACACTAAGGAAACGGGGAGACTTCCGGTCCGTCGACATATAGCTCCCCCTCCCTCCAAATCAACCTGTACTGTACCTTTTAACTTCTCACGTGAGGCGAGAAGACTCACGTGAGACGAGGCCAGTCATGTGAGGCGAGACCAGTCATGTGAGGCGAGAGACTAACCTGTGGCTCAAAGCCCATGTCAAACATTCGGTCTGCTTCATCAACCACCACATACGTCACCCTCCGCAAGTTGGTCACCCGACCTGTACACCCAAGCACAAAACATCATGAGTAAACCATTATAAGAACAGGGAGGACACCACCTGTATAGAAGTGTAACTCGATTGAGAGCGTGTTAAGTGGTTAACGTCTACAGGCAGCCACACTAACACTAATGCTGTTTGAAAACTTCGATGGTTCTTTTCTTGCGTACCATCTGAGGGGCACGGCGGCACCTGCTAAAAGTCACATAGCAGCCACATCAAACATTTAAACAGAAGAAGACCGGCTCTTCACCTGGGAAAGAGACAAATTACAGATTACCGCGCATGTGTGGAAGAGAAATGCAAATTACAGATTACAATACACATGTGGGAGGAAAAGGGGGAGGAACTGAACACAGTGAATATTAATCAGCACTGTCACCATCTGTGAATCAACACTGTGTGAAATATTTACAACCACATGTACATGCACTGATAAAGGCGTCCCGACCCTGCTGAGGAGCAGGGCCTCAAATGCGTAATCCAAATTATGTATTTTAACATAAACGTTAACAAAAAACGTATCAAGCATCGTGAAGATTAATAAGCATAATTACTAGGCATGTTTTGGTCATATTATTTTGGAAATGTAGTAATCATACATCATTGATACTGGGGAATCTGGGCAGGGGGGCTACTCAGATGGTTATAGTAATGCTGACTGAATTAAATTACTAACTCTCCGTTGTTGATTTTAACCTAAATAAGCCTTGTTCTATGGCAGCTAGCAGTTACCGAGAAACACCATCTGCTGTCAGCAGGAAAATGAACAGAGATATGAAAAAACCCCTATAAAACATTTGCCACCAAGTTCAGGAACCCTCTCTACAGCCCTGGGAGTTAATGGAGTGAGCAGACCTTCTGGATCTCAATCTAAATCGCTCACCAGCCTGGGCGAACCTGAACCCCAACCTCTCACCTCCCCGATGAGCTTGAGCAAAGATGACTTCCTCCCACAAGCCCAAAAAGAAGGGGTGGTGGAGGAGGCTGGGGTGGAGGGTACGAATGCTCAAAGCTAACAAGCAAACAAAAGCAAGCTGAGAACATGCCGAAAGGGCGAAACCCTGCCCTGTTCACCCTGTGAGGATCGGCCAATCACAGCTCAGAGCAGCAGTCTGCAGGGTTGGTAAATGGCCCCTCAAGCCAAATCAGCTGCCCTGCCCCAAGCGTCCATCAGCAGAACGTTAAAACACACGACCACAGCACTCAAATCACAGCCTACAGCCATCTCAAGTGCACTGGGGCAGGACAGTGCATGACCTTTCACCCCAGAGTCCCAATAGATGGGATTTAGACTTCCCAGGAAATATAAATCTGGAAGCACTCAGCTTCCAATTGCCACGCCACGCACCCAGTGTAACAGCCGACCGTTTAATTTAAATTATAAAAGAAAACATTTACACAACATCTGCAAATCCAATTTGATCAAAGGCTTTTTTGCTAGACTGGAAATTAAACAGGATTATGCATTGGATTACCATTGGGTTCGAGAGCTCATCTGCACACTATTGATGCTTCATTCAGTCCAAAATAAACAGGCTAGAAAATGAACTTCTAATGAAAACAAGTGGAGGGGTGAAACCCTTTATGGTGCAGATGACCCGTCTTTTACCCTTTGAGCTGGAGAGCAATTGGTCATTGAGTACTTAAGGCACAATTTTAAAAATACACTCGATTCATTCTTTTTATTCTCATTATAAATGGTTTGTTTGACCTAAGATTCCTCAAAGCTGTTACGAGCTTTACCCACCTTTAGCTGGATCACCATGACAACACCTCAAACGTTTCAGCATCACATTTTCCAAAACAATTAAATAATATGGAAGCTTTGATAAATCACTGACATCTTTCACATTCAAATAAAAACCTCCAGCAAACCAACACGGAGATATTTTGCAAATACTGTCATTTATTAAATTCACATATGGCTCACCTTTTGAATTAAGAATAAACCTTGATATAAGGACAGACAGAAACAGACTGAGAAATCAGTCACACTACCTGCTAAAACTCTCGCCCAATCACACTGCAGACTGCAACCTCTCACCCAATCACACTGCAACCTCTCGCCCAATCACAGTTCAGATTGCCACTTGACTCGCGAATGCACTCACCACTGTTGGCGCCCAGCATGTCGATCATTCGACCAGGTGTGCACACTATGATCTCTGCTCCACGCTTCAGCTCTGCGATCTGCTCCCCAAGGAAGACACAGAAGAAACGGAGAGTTCAGCATGGTGTGGTGCTACAAACTAGAGGAGAGGTACAATGTCTCATTTTGAAGTGATTGAACTGAGTGAACCCCAGCATGGTGTCACAAACCTGCTCACTGATTCCAGTGCCTCCGTACACACACACCACCCTGAGACCCAACGGCTTGGAGAACTTCTTACACTCCTTTGTAATCTGCAGTGCCAGCTCTCTGGTTGGAGTCATGATCACAGCTAGAAGAGTGGGACACGTTTGATTATCAGGTAGTGACGCAGTGTAAAACAGTTTCAAGTGGATAACAAGTGCTCAAGTGAGCAGTAAGAGTACAGTTTGAAAAAGGATCAACATTTGCAAAGCGATCTTTTGGGATATGTGCGATCAAAACGACTATTATGAAAACAATATGACAACTTCTAGTCTAGAGTAAGTCCTGCATTTAGTTTCAGGTGTGCATGTTTAATACTGGCAATTCTGAACAATGACAACACCAAAGGCACAAAAGACTGGGCTTTTAAAAAATCGGTACTGAATAGGACAAACACAAACTGTTATAAATGTGAAGATTTGTTTATAAAGATTATTTTGTTGCTGTTGAGATACAGACAGCACAGGGACGTACCGATGGGGCCTTCGCCCTCCTCCAGGGGCCGCTGGTCTAGAATGTGCCGGAACATGGGTAAGAGGAAGGCGATGGTCTTCCCACTTCCCGTCTTCGCAATTCCAATGAGGTCCCTGCCGGACATGATGGCTGGAATGGCTTGTGCCTGGATCGGAGTGGGTTTCTCGTAGCCGTGTCTGAGATGGGATAAGGAGTGTTTGGGTTATACATCATGCATTAAAGTGCCCTGGGGGTGTGGGACCGAAGCACCTGTGTGTGTGTGTGTGTGTGTGTGTGTGTTTAGGGCCACCGCTCAGCAAGGATAAGGCACCGTGTCGGCCCCATGGTTAACGAATTCACTCACTTTTTCAGGGCGTTTAAGACCTTCATGGACGTGCCGCACTGCACCCAGGTCTTGATGGGTTTGGGGCAACCTTTGCCCTTCACCGTGATGCCCTCCAGCTCCAGACGGTATTCGTTCACCTCTGCAAGGCAACGATAGAGGTTTGTACGATGAGGTCAAACCCCCACAAATGGTGCTCAAACAAAATCAGCTTAAAAAAAAAAAAAAACAGTTGAAAACTTGCCCTCCTGAGTCATCCTGGCCATTTCAGGAACTTCAACATAGAAATTTTTGCGGTAGGACTCATACTGGATCTTCTGATGGTCTACAGGCTCGAGAATCTTGCGCTGTTTCGTCTGGTAGCCGGTGAGCGCAGTCTGGAGGTCCACTTCCTCCTCCTCAGACGAATACTACAGAGACAAACCATGTAAGACAACAACTCCTCCATTAAAAACACGTGAGACAACAGTCTAAATCAGACTTCCTGATCAGCAGATAAAGACAGAAGGTTCTGCCCACCTCCATGGCATCCTGGTCATTCTCCATCAACTCTCCCTTCTTCTTGGCACTATGAGGCAACTTCTTCGTTTTCACCACAGTTACAACCTTCGTCACGGTCATCCCACCTTTCTGTTGGGACAGAACTGATGTTAAACCTCAAAAATAGGACAAATATTTCACAGTAGTTACATTAAAACTAGTTACTAGGGCTGTCCACGACCACGGATTTTTTTGGTCGACCAATGGTCGTCATTTACTTCGACTAATCGACCAATCGACCTCTCCCCCTCCCCCTCCAAAAATAATTTCCCATTTTGACCGGGATACACATTGCCATTATTTCGCTGAGTCGCTCTGCTATGTTAGCAGCTGTGTGGCTCACTCCCAACTCTTTAGTTCAGTTATCAGAAATAAAATGCGCTGTGACCGTCATGTAACGTTCGATCTGGTTAGTCCATATATATCTGTTGTGAAACTGAGTGCTTTACAGTTTTCGATCTTGCCCTAAAGTGTTGTATTTGCTCTTAACCGCGTGCGTCACTGTTTCACGTTTTACGTTTTACCAGGCTGTATGCGGGCTTGAGGCATTCAATTAGATTTTTTAATCCCTCACCACTGACGATATTCACAGGTCGCATGTCCAGCGCTGTCCTTGTCAAACAAATCACCAACGGTAAATTCATGTCACGTCTTCCTTTGTCACGCAGTTGAAATTAAAAGTCACTGAGGCCCTTTGACGAGACGCAGCTTTTTTTTCTTTGCGACCAATGGAATTTGGTCGACTAGCATTTTTTTTGGTCGACCAACGATTAATCGATTATTTGCCGTCAGCCCTACTAGTTACAGTAGTCACACTAAAACTAAAATAACAGTAGTTACAATGAAACTAGATTACTACATTACACTCACTTTAAGAGTAATGACATTTTCCAAAATTCTGATACATAGATGAAATGTACTTATTTATTTACATATCCACATGTTTCTACATTAATTTGCAGAATTAACTTCATGCTCTAAAACAGCCAGATGTGGTGTAACTACCATTACAAAGTTCACACCCCCTCACCTTGTCATTGCCCCCTTTCATGGTGCCCATGTTGAACTTCTTGACCTCCTCTTTGACCTCCTCCATGTAGGCGTCTAAAGGGTCGAGCTCCTCGCCCGTCTCCTCCTCCATCTCAGCCGCCGCCTCGGCTTCTCCCTCCTTCTCCTGCTCCTCCTCCACCTCTCCTTCACGCTCCACTGAGGCGGGGCCTTCCTCGTCATCATCTAGAACAACAACATATAACACACAGCAAAATAAGCTTGGTTAAGCTTGGATCCATTCAACAATAAATGTCAATGATTTGTGTTCTTGCTGACTATTACTAAGGTGGTTGTAAAGTTTGTGGCTGTAACTGTTCAGCAATAACGGACTGCTATTCCCGACACAAACACACCATCGTCGTCCTCTAGACTCCACTTCTTGCCCTGCTTCATCTCCTCCAGCTCCTTCTTGATCTCCCCGATGTTCTCCATGGCCTTCCTCCTCTGCTCCTCCCGCCACTTCTCCACCCGCTCCTTCCTCTTCCTCATCTCCTCCTCCAGCGTGTTCTGGTCAAAGTCTTGCTGCACAGCATGTGAACATCCAGGTTAGTCTAACGCTGAACAAAGGCAACTAAAGTCTACAATCACCCCCCCCCCCCCCGTGTAAAACGTACATCTTCAGCCTTCTCCTCCTCTTTCTCCTCCTTTATTTTCTTTTTGTCGGCTGGCTGATCCCCGCTGTCCGTTTTCTCCTTGCTGTGACAACAAACAGAATAAGTTACATGACGTGTTTATGCTCCTGTATGGTGTCACCAGTGGGATGGACCGTGTAAGGCACACAGCAGGTAGATGTGATAAAACTCAGACTCTAGTGTCAGGGCTCCTCACCTCTCCGCATTTTTGCTACTCTTGCTGGGACCCAGAGACCCCGAGCTGCGACCTTTGCTCCTGCTCCTGGACCTCCTGCGCTCGCGACTCCGGGACCGTTTCCTCTCGCGACTCCTCGACCGCCTGAGCACCAACCGGGACACAACACACCGTTAAAGCGAGCAACGTAACCCACGCGACACTAACGGGAGTGATAAAACACGCGCGCGCGCACCTCTGGCGCTTCCTGTCCCGCGAGCGCGACCTGCGGCGCTCGCGACTTCGGGAGCGCTCGCGCCTGCTCCGGTCGCGGCTCGCGCGCTCGTCCTTCTTGGAGCGCTTGGTGTCGGGCGAGCGGCTCTTGGAGCGGCTCCCGGACCGGCCTCTCGACGACGAGCGCTTCCGGTAGTGCCTGTAAAACAACCGCAGCGTTAACGACGGGCCCGTCGGTGCACGTGCCGCTCGCGCGCGCTACTGTAGCTAGCAGCGTTAGCATGTGAAGCCAGTGTGATTAAAACAAGCTGTTTGTGTTTATCTGCCCACCACCGTCACTCACACGTACGTGTGTAACAACACAACTAGCGGAATTAATACTGTAAGACACAAAGCGGAGTCACTTATCGCACCTAGACTCCCGTCCCATGATGCGCAACTTTAGCCAGCAACTGTTTGGCTCCTCTTCTTCTTCTTCTTCCTCGTCGCCTTCTTCTTTCTCTTTGTTTATTGACGGCTCGCAGTAGTGATGTCGCGTGTTATACCGCCGCCTACCGGCCAAGAACGGGAACGGAGTTGAATTTATAGGCGAAACGTTGAATTTATAGGCGGAATGAACAAATAAATGCGTGAAATACGTGCATATATTGTAATACATACACAATTTAGGTGCAAATAACCAAATATGCTTTATTTATTTAGCTTATTTAGACTCCTATTTAATTGCCTCTATCCATGGGCGTGGTGGTGGGGGTGAAAGAGGACCTGACTACCCAGGGCCCGAGTAGGGAGAGGGGCCCATTTTGCTCATGTGCCTCGTTTACTGGCATTTATAGGGGCCCACTGACATTGAGAGTGTACAGGGTCCAGAATTTGCTGCTACGCCCCTGCCTCTATCACTCATTTCTGATGTGTAGTTGTAATTGTCAGGTGACTTTTCCACAACCCATGAACCATGGGTTCAGAGTTCCTTGTACTAATGACTGTAAGCGTCTTTGAGTTTGAAAAAAGCAAATAAATAATTATTATAATTGTATAATTATTAATATAAATGTGTGGACATAAATGCCCTAGGTAATCAACCAATTACTGCAGATCAGTAGAGAATATGTTATAAAGGCTAGAAGGATCCTTCAGCATGCCAGGATACACATGGTTTATTTTCATTACAGTAAATGCTACATTTGTGTTTCTGTGCACCTTTTAGTTTGGACCTGGCTGGCTTTCTAAGGTAATGCTGTTCATGTGACATGAACTCACGTGAACAGCAAGTTCATAAGAGTCACGTATGCCTAGGTGATGTGAACTCACAAGGGTCATTTGCGAATAGCTGGTGTGAACTCATGCACCAAAATCAGGGAAAAGTAAAATTGTTCCTCCACTGAAATGTTAAGAATGTGTAAAAAGGAATACAGCCATATTTACAGTCTGTCTGTACTTCGTGTGTGTTATCAAATGACACATGCTAAGATTTAGGTCACATTTATTGTTTGTAAATGGATTTTGGTGTTCTGGATCAGGATTAATTTCTTAATTTACAATAACAAGCAGCAGTATTTCTTCATTCTTGGTTGAAAGTTTACAGAATATATTAAAAACAACAACAACAACATAAATAACATGTATTTTACATAATTAATGTAAAAATGAAAAACATTTTTTCACAGATAATTGTTTCTTCTCAAATAAAGTTACCGATTTCAAACACAAAATACAATCATCAAAGACAGAAACAACCACAAGATACTAGAAACCAAACTCCTGCAAGTAGCACATACATCACAGCACACAATTTGTAGAGTAAGAGTTGAACGCACAAAAATAGTGCTGCTCGGGACTGCATTAGCATTAGCTCACGGAAAGCAGCTAAGTTTTTGTCCTGGGGTCCAGGAGAGAACAAAGTCTTCAACACACTAAACATAAACCTCATATATGGGACACACTGCATGCTTGAGAGAAAATGTCAAAGATTACCTGCGGCCAGCAAGAACACTGCAAAGAAAATGGTGAAGATGTATCTCAAAAGTAAACACATACGTAATTCAATCCTGTGTTTCGCTCTTAAGTGTTTACAGTTGTTTACCACGCATGATGACATCTGAGCACATGAACCCTGATGTCTGACTGAAATGTAGACATGGGAACGCCCATAAATTGTTTACATATTGGAGCAAACGGAGAAGGAGGCGGTGCGGCATAGGTGCCCACTTCCTGGACTCCATCGTCGTAACGACGCTTTCCCTAGTTAGGTTGTTTCGGAGCTGAATAAGAGCATTAGCTCGTGACACGTGATGAACGTAAAGAAATAGACGCAGAGGTCGGAGAAAACGTCGCCCATTTTCCTGTAAGTGTCCATGGAATGGTTGATCACCTCCGCTGGGATGCCAGACAGCAGAAGCGCTGCGGTGAGAACGGTGGTCTTCATCTTCTTCTCCACCTGGAGGTTGGAAACAGAGTCCCACATGAGAACTTTGCAGGGCCCTTCCTTATATGCTCAGAGACAGACCAAAACAGAGAGTGCAGCTGAGACCAGTAGCACTCCAACAATCAGTGTAATTAATAATGCAAAGTTAACATTCTCTGCGGAAAAATATACAGTGAAAGTATATAAACATACAGTGAAAGTATATAAATATACAGTGAAAGTATATAAATACAGTGAATGTATATAAATATACAGTGCCAACATGTGAAACCTCAGTAGCGTTTAATAATTCAATATGTACACCTGTGGGCAGGACTAACCTTCGGAAAGTATTTGTATAATCCCATATAGGCGAGCTGGAGAGTGAGAAACGGTGCGAATATGGACTGCAAAAAACAAGGCAAAGCACAATCAAATAAACAGTGCTGTCACCCAGGATACGGAGAAAGCGACTGGGCCTGGTGTAGCCCTCCCACTCACCAAGTACTGGCACACGAAGACCCGCACAAACACGGCCAGAAGAGCGCTTCCCGTGAGCCGGAAGAGCCGAAAGGAGTCCAGCTCCTCGCCGTCGCCACCGCCGTCCTGCGCCGCCTTCTCGCTGGCCAGCTGCCCCCTAAGTTTCATGGCGTCGTCAAAGCGAGACAGGTACTTCTGCAGGCCCCTACGTGGGGAGCGGGAGTGCAGGTCTGCGCCCGGTTCGCCCCCGGGCCTCTGCCACGACGCCCGCGCGACGACGTCCTCCTCGTCCAGGCCGGCCCGGCTGCCCAGGAGGGGCGAGCCTCTCCGCTCGGGCGTCTCGCAGGGGGTGGTGCTGCTCCCGCCCACCTCCCCCACGTATGGAGAGAGTCTTCTGGAGGAAACGGGTGGAGACCAGGTCTCGGTCCCGTCCAGGTCCAGGTGGAAGCGTGGCTCCATCACACGTCTGGATTCTTTGTTAAAGTGGAATAATGAACAAGAAGCTGATGAACTGATAGATCCATATGAAGCAAGAGTTTAATATAAACTAGTAGATCAATATGAAGCAGTAGATTAATATAAACTAGTAGATCCATATGAAGCAGGCGTGTTATTTTGCAATTTTCAAAGGAACACAAAAATCACATTTTAGTTCATCATGGAGAAATACTTCTAATTGAGACATGAAAAGAGAAAACTAAGGCTAAACCTTCACCATCTAAACATCTCGTGTCTCTTCAAAGTTGTAAGTTTAAAAAGTGACTGAAATATGAGCAGAACTCTTTTGCCCTTCTTGTAAAAAATTTCAACATTCAAATACATTTTTAATAGAAAAAATGTTATATCAGTCCCCAGTTCGCTCAGAGCCTCATGTTACCTTTTAACAGACTGCATTTTGACAAATGAAAAAAAAAAAAAAAAAACAAGTGGTGGTTGTTACAGATGGAAAACGCCCAACTGACAGACAAACCTCCATTAGTAACACCAGGAGTATGAATAATCTCAAAAATAACAGTAGCAACACCCGTAAAGGATGCACATGCAGACAGGAGTATCTAGGGATGCAAATGAAGACAGGGGTATGTGTGAATCAAATGAAGACAGGGGTATGTGTGGATCAAATGAAGACAGGTGTATGTGTGGATCAAATGAAGACAGGGGTATGTGTGGATCAAATGCAGACAGGGGTATGTGTGGATCAAATGAAGACAGGGGTATGTGTGGATAAAATGAAGACAGGTGTATGTGTGGACCGTGTGCACGTCTCACCGCTGTTCTCTCCGTCGCTCTTGCTATATCCCACTATTTTATTCATCCTGTCTTCAGAGTTCATTAGCAGTTTTCTCCTGCGGATTTCTGCGCGTTTCTGCGCAGCTGTGCGCGACGTTTTCTCCTCGTGGCCATTTTGACCAACGTCGTCTGATGTCTCCATGTTCGTGTTAAATAATAAACGTTGTCTACCTGTGGTGGTCACTTGTTCAGTGTGAGTGCAGCTTCCTCTTCAGTTACGGACACACGCAGCAGCGCAGGCCTCCATTGTGACGCACTCCAGGCGCGCGGCGATGACGTCGCACCGATGACGTGTGTGTGATGCGCGTGAAGAGCGACAGGGGGCGCCTCGATTCTGTGGCTCATGGGATTACAGAGAATCGCTGGAGCAGATTAAAAACACTGGTGCCTAGCAAACCTTTGTCATACTCCTGCCTGTGAGAAACTGTCACAGACAAACTGCCTGTGACGCTAAATTTATATACATGTTATCTGTTTAGTGAAGTGCATCTAATACAACCACGTCTTTAATATAGTAAAATAAATTATTCAAAACAAAACAGTATGAGATAAAAAAACAACTTCGAAATATTAAGCCTATTCAGAAATTTGTCACAGATACACACACACACACACACACACTGTAACGGCAGCCTATACAAAGCTAGAACAGCTTCAACTCTTCTGGGAAGGATACCCACAAGGTTTAGTGTTTGTGGGGATTTTTGACCATTCTCCCATTAGCACATATGTGAGGTCACATACTGATGTTGGACAAGAAGGTCTGGCTCTTAGTCTCCGCTCTAATTCATCCCAAAGGTGTTCTATCAGGTTAAGGTCAGGACTCTGTGAAGGCCAGTCAAGTTCATCCACACCAGACTCTGCCATCCATGTATTTATGGACCTGCTTTGTGCACTGATGCACAGTCATGTTGGAAAAGAAAGGGGCCAGCTCCAAACAGTTAGTGATCCAACTGCAGAAAGTTAGCGACCTTTTCCAACTATGCGCTTCACCATCCGCTGACCCCACTCCGTCAGTTTTTTTTTTGGTGTTTTTCCCAAACATTTCCATTTTCTTATAATATAGCTGTCAGTTGACTGTGGAATATTTAGGAGCGAGAACATTTCACCACTGGAATTCACTGAGCTCCTGAGAGTGACCCATTCTTTCAAAAATGTTTGAAAAAAGTCTACATAGGTGCTGAATTTTATACACCTGTGGCAATGGAAGTGATTGGAACACCTGATTCCGATAATTTGGATGGGTGAGCGAATACTTTTGGCAATATAGTGTATATTGAGTAGACCACAAAGATGTGATCATGTGATGTTTATTGAGCCTCTGAGCAATTTACAACACAGGATCCACAAAGGAAAGTCACAAAAAAACACCAGCAATGCTGGTCTTAAATGTGCAATTCGTTCCCAAAGTTCTTGTGTTATGGGTTCACTGCTGGTCATACAGTGCAGGGACGAAGCTGCTGTTACTGGCTTCTTCTTCCTGTTCACAATTGAAACTACTAAACGCTTTCCACAAATCACCTGACCCAAGCTCTGCTCTTCTGCTTTGCACCTTCTCGACCACAAACATCCACTGCACTCCACTCTGCAGATCCGCTTTTAACTCGTGCAGTCGCTTTCTTTGCTGCATCTTTAGAACTCATTCTAATAAATAATTTTGTGACTTTTCTCAGCATGTTTAAATACCTCAAATAAATTTGTCAGCTGAAGAATTAGCATCCCTCTCCCAATCCACACTTAAAATGGTACGGCACTTTCTTATAACCTTGTTCATAACCCTCTCCAGCATCTTATGCAATCTCATACAAGGCACCAAGCCAAACATCTGGGACCACCATTTCAACTCATCTGGTAAAAATTTTTTCTCAAAAGCATTCTCCACTTTTCAGCCCCATGATATAATCAATGTAAACTTTAAACAGCTATTAAACTTACTGAACTTTTCTTTGTGTATAATTCTTAAATGACAGCTCGGAATCAGATACTCTCCACTTTGCACAACATGGAGCTGCTGAAAGTTTCACTTTCACTTCAGGCATGGTGAACATGTGCGCTGAATTTCACACGTGTTCTTGCAGTTGGAATTCCCGACGACAAATGAGAAGGACTTACTTCCAAAGGGAATTGTATTAAATGCTTTCTTATTGGTCTAATAGAAATGTATGCAATAATTAGGTTGTGTGCTTCACTTATAATCTCAGTTTATAGCATAGCAAGCATGATGTGGACTCATGCTGAGAAGAGCGAGATTTATTAAACAGAAATCCATACTTAATAAATACATACTTGCTGTGGTTTAAATTGTCCCATTTTGCCAATTCGCCATGAATGTCATAATGAATAGAAAAAAACAACTAAGTTCAAACATAATTCAAACCAAACAAAGAAGCACATGGCAAATGAAAATGAGGACATGATTGACAGATATGGAGGGGTGTCAATTGTGACAGTGCTACGAAATGTTGAATTTTTTTAATCGAAGTAATAATTTTACATACATTCAAAATAAAATGTGGACTCAAGTCATATTTTTTTCCTTCTTCATTGTGACCTTGCACCCAGTGATGATTATTACACGCGTCTCCCTTCATTATAGAAATTTATTAAAATAATGCCAACATATTGTAATGCCAAGGGCATCATGAAGTGATTACGAGGTGGAAACAAGTGCTGGGAGGAGCAAGGTTTATTGAGAGTTTTGGTCATGGTCCAAGGTCATATCAGAAAATCCACACATTGAAAGAAACCCAACACGTAAAGATTTCTTGGATTATATAAAACAAAGAATAAGCCAAATAATCTTTACCAGAATACAGATACAAACACCAACAACAGGGCTGTATAATAGCCACCACATAAGACCAAACAAAGGTTTTAAACATACAAAAGTATATATGAGAATTAATGAAATCAATTACAACGGTTACAAAATACCAGGCAGGGAAAACCAAAATGAAAACAGAAGCATCTTGCTTTTTTAACTCCTTCAGTAAAAAGTAGTCTCAGAAATTTGGTTGTTGTTTTTAATAGTTCCTTGTCGTTTGACACCCATTGTATAACTTTAGTTCCTAACAGTTTTTATCATTTAAGAAATATTTCAAAACTGAGGTCTTTTTTATCACAGAAGGAACTAGAGATGGTTGTTCATGCTGTCACGTATGGCCTCGCCCCCTCCCTTAGCTGTCACTCCGGGTTCCCTTGTGTCTGTGTTCCCTGCCTGTTTATCCCGCCCTGCTCGTTTGTCTCCGTGATTCCTCGTTTGTTACCACACCCCCGTGTCATTGCCCGCACCTGTTCCCTGTTTAAAGTCCTGTATATATAGTCCCTGAGTGTCCCTTGTCCCTCGGCGATTGTTTTGGATGTTTCATTGTTTCTATTGCCTGTAGTGTGTTTCCTGGTTTTTTGATTCATTGCCTGTTACTCGTGTTTCCTTTTTGTTATGCCTGTGTACGCTTGTTTTTCGGACTGCCCTCCCATTATGAACCCGGACTGGCTTAGCGACGATGATGATGGTATGTCCTTGAATTAATCTCGCTCTTCTCAGCACTTGTGTCCGTCCTCTCGCTCCGCAGCGCGAGCTGCGTTACACATGCTTTTATTTCTTCTCGTTTAGATTACTGTAACAGTCTTTTTATATATTTTAATAAATCCTCCTTGGCTCAGCTTCAGTCTGTGCAGAACGCTGTTAACAAAGTCTCAGAAGACAGCTCACATTACATCTGTTCTGGCCAGACAAGACACAGGGTCTGGTTCAGGTAGGGTGCAAAGAAGTAGCATGTGTTTATTTAATCCCCATATAGGGGCAAGAAAACTATTTACAGGAACAAAGACATAAAAAAACAAAAAACAAAATGTGATAGTTCACAAATTCCTTCCAGTCACAGTTCAATCTTCAGGATACTTTTTTACTTTTAGCATTACCTGCTCTCCCACCAAAAAAAACCCCATATATGTAATGCTGTCTAAAGTCATGGCTCTTCTAATGTTTTTATTCAGCTACTTTTGTGCAAGAATGGCATATACTTCTGTTTAAAGAGCTTCTCCGTGCAGTTTCCGCCTTCTTTTGGCAGATCTGTTAAGATGATTGGCTGCAGTAAAAAATGATTGGCAGCTAACTCTGGCTGATAATTGGCTTAATAAAAATGATTTACAACGAAAGTCTAGTATCTGATTGGGTGCAGTCAAAAATGATTGACACATGCTCCGCCCTTTACCCACGCCCACCGGGGCTCCGGTCTGCAGCATTAAGCCTGCTTTATACCTCCGGACACGGACGAATTTCGTCCGTCCGTACCAAACGTAGCCTCCGTAGGGGGCCACTATACCGCTTTCCGGTTCCAATGTTATGATTTTTTAAAATACATCCTCTAGAGGGCAGTATAGTCAAATTTCCGGCACCGGCGCACCAGCAATCTCCTCCCAGCTGTTTTTGCATCGCTGTTTATCGCGATGACCTGGCACCGTAGCAGAATGTAGCCTCTAACCAACTCGCAAAGTTTCTCTTCTAACTTGAGCGTCATTTTTTAAAGTCCAGTACTCTTCTTCATTGATTTTCCCGAATTGGTGTACGTCCGATGCTTCTGACTCTCTACTGCCCCCTGATTTCCTGTTTATGTTGCTACGGATTCGTAAGCGCTCTGGCAACGGACCCACTGACGGATGAAACGACCTCCGGAACCGGACGAAAGGGTCCGTATCCGTAATTACCGTAGGGTGTGAATGGGCCTTTACCCTTCTCAAAAAATCTTTTTATAGTGCTACCCAGGAGTAGTGTGATGTCACTTCCTAGACTTTTGGCAGGAAACCCAACCCATAAAACTGTCTACAGAACCAAATCTGTTTTCTCAACAAGACAACATGGCTGCCTTCCTCTGCATACCAATCACCAGTAAGTGTTTTTTTTGTTGTTTGTTTAAATTGCTCAAATAAAATTCCCACATTTCATTACAGACATTATATAACTTTTCCTTTTTCTGTGCAGGTTCTCCCTTGGTAAGCTTATGAATTTTACTCAATAAAAAGTAAATTAACCCTCTATGGCATGAATTTTTATTTTAGGAGAAATTTTTTCATTCTAGTATTTGCTAGATTAGGGGTCCCTTATAATATATAAATAATAAAATTTGCCCCCCCACCCTCCTGCCCCCAGATTTTGGTTTGTTGCCTCAGGGCAACAAGACGCTATGAGGGTACTAAAACGCCAAGGTTTTCTGTAATTTTCATATAAGTGTAATGAGGTACAAAGAAGTATTAATCACATTAGAAGTTTTATTTCACAAATTCCACAAATGGTTTATCAATCTGTGGGTTAGAAATTAGCTGCAATGTGTGTTTGTGTTTCTGAATATGTGTTCCTGTGGGGTACAGATTGAATCAATGTTTCACTTTTTTTGGAAAGCCCAAAGCACTGCTGTACCCATGAACTGCTCCAGTTCTTTAGTAGTGAGGTTAAGGGTTTGTTGGTATCACACTGAATGGCATATACAGGGGTTGGACAATTCAACTGAAACTCCTTTCATTTTAGTGTGGAAGGTTTCATGGCTAAATTGGACCAGCCTGGGGGTCAACCTTCATTAATTGCACATTGCACCAGTAAGAGCAGTGAAGGTTCAATTAGCAGGGTAAGAGCACAGTTTTGCTCAAAATATTGCAATGCATGTGCATCCAGTGGTTCAAACATTGTATCCTGAAGACGGTGCCATGTATCAGGATGACAATACACCAATACACACAGCAAGACTGGTGAAAGATTGGTTTGATGAACATGAAAGTGAAGTTGAACTTCTCCCATGGCCTGCACAGTCACCAAATCTAAATATTGTTGAGCCACTTTGGGGTGTTTTGGAGGAAAGAGTCAGGAAACCTTTTCCTCCACCAGCATCATGTAGTGACCTGGCCACTAGAAGAATGGTTTAAAGTCCCTTTGACAACTGTACAGGACGTGTATATGTAATTCCTAAGACGAATTGGCGCTGTATTGGCTGCAAAAGGAAGCCCTACATCATACTAATAGATTATGGTCTAAAACCAGGTGTTTCAGTTTCATTGTCCAACCCCTGTAAATTTGACTGCTCTACAATAACTTCCAGAATGCCTTCAGAAAATATATCTGGAAGTGTTGATATAGGGACACAATATTGTCTGATTTTGGAAGGCTGGCCTGCAAATTAGTGATGTTGGGACTGTGGTGTGTTCTCCACCAAGGTATGTGTGAAACACCTTCCTCTGATACATCATTATCATCTTCATCTTCATCTGTTTTCAAAAGAAACCAGGAAGCATAAAATTACAATAGGTCATATACAACTGTCATAGCCCGCTGATGCGTGCGTACACACACACACACACACTACATACAGTATGTTCAGTATGACTGGACCATCATCCAAATTTTCCCCGTCACTGTCATCAATCTCACTGTCTTAAAGTATGAACCCTAACTGATGGATCATGTTCCTTACACCCATAACATGTTCTTGCATCCTTTTCCTGTGAGTAATAGTTGATAGGACAGCAAAAACAATGTTATGGAAATAAGTGTGAGTCCCTACACATCTCCATCCATGAACATGTCATTGTACAAACTAAAGTGGTCTAACTGCGCAATGTTGCCCTGAGGCAACGAATGAAAAACCTAAATTTTAGATATAGATAAAGAGAAAAAGTGTCTTTACTCAATCAAATATGCTTTTTCACATATTCATGCACATCACAGATATTTTTAAATACAAATTTAAAACGTTTAAACATGTGAAAGTGATATTGATCTTACCTTTTGCTAGCAGTGTGTCCAAGCATGCTATGCTCCAAAAAAGGAGTGCTCCACCCCCAGGTGAAAGACACACCCACACTCAGATCAATTTTTATTGGTGCCAGACTTATCAGCTGATTTAAAATGTGATGTTTTACCAAAAAAAATTTAAAGAGGCAGTGTGGGGGGAGAAATAGTGGTTTGTTGCCTGAGGGCTACACCATGCCATAGAGGGTTAAATCCTATGTGTCTTTAATTAGTTATCCACTTACAACATAATGAAACCAATGTCCATACTTGTGTGTTGTGTACATTGTGGTGGAGGGCAGCTCCATCACAGGGTGATCCATGATCTTGTGCAAATGCAGTCTGATGTTTCACTTATTTTTACCCTGTGATTGTAAAACTTTTTGTAGAAGAGATGCAGATGATCCTTTCAGATCCAGAGATGCTGATGAACAGAGCCCAGATCAGGTGTGTGTTGTCCAGATTCTGGTAGACGTGGGGAGGACACACAGCCCTGTGCTGAAGTCATGTTCACACATATTCACACTAACACACGTTACCATGGAGAATCATACACACAGTTGTGTGTGTAAATGTCTTTGGTGTCACCCTCTTCTCTGTGGTGTGAGGTCAGATCAATAGTGGCCTGATGCTGTAAGACAGAATAGAACAGAATGATGTCATCACAGAGACATCGGACTCTTCACAAAAGCTCAGTGAGTGTAAACACCAGCACACGCACATTCAGGCTAGAGGTTCCTGCTACCTTCCTCTATATTGTGTAGGGAGGAAAGATAAATGATTTTTATTGGTTTACATCAATAATATTAATCAGCCAATCCCTATTCATCCCTGTATGAGTTCTCTATGAGCTCACTGCTCCCATCTAGTTATCCAGTAACCAGAGTTGTATAATCCAGGTTCAGAAAGTAAAAGTCCTCACCAGGATTTTGCTCAAGCTTGCTAGATTTTCTAATTAGGGCAATTCAGGTAAAATTAGTGGAATCAACACAATCCAGGAATCCATGTTGTTGTCATGGTGACCGGTGTCGGCCAGAGGAGGATGGGTTCCCCCCCTGAGTCTTGGTTCCTCTCAAGGTTTCTTCCTCATGCAAAAAAAAAAAAAAACTAGGGAGTTTTTCCTTGCCACTGTCGCCCTTGGCTTGCTCACTGGGGGCTAGGACTCGGTACTTGTAAAGCTGCTTTGTGACAACAACTGTTGTAAAAAGCGCTATATAAATAAAATTTGATTGATTTGATTGAAAATCCTGGTGAGGACTTTTACTTTCTGAACCTGGATTATACAACTCTGCCAGTAACAGCTCATACCGTGGTTGGGTGTGTCCACATGATAAAAAAAAAATATATATATATACAGTCACTGCAGCAGTAGGGGAGATTTAGTCTCTTAGCATTTAGGGTGACCATATTTTTATTTGAGATTTTATTTTATTTATTTTAGGGGTTGGGGGTTTGTTGGCGAACGTTAGTTGGACCAGGACATTTCCTCATAAAAAAAAAAAAAAAAAAAAAACGGGACGCCGGACGTGAAATACGGACGTGTCCCGGGAAATACGGATGTTTGGTCACCCTATTAGCATTGTCTCTCTTGTCTCTGTGCATTTGTTATTACACTGTACTGAACTCTTTGGAACAGAATACAAACTATATGCGAGTTCTCCAGTAATTTTTTTAGTCATTCTCTCTCTCTCTCACACACACACACACACACTCATTTAGCCCTTCCATACAGTATGTGAGGATGAGAGTGGAGTATAGTAGCTCTTTTAGATGTTCAACATCTTCAAACCAGCATCGTACACACATTAAAACTAACAACCAAAGAGAAACTCTGTTGACCAAAGCATGAACAATCACAAGAAAAAAATGTCTAAACATGAAAATTAGCAGAGAGAAAGAGGGTACTGACGCTGTGTGCTTGCATACATATTTGTATGAGGATGACAGTGACAGTGATGTGTGAGAAAGACGATCTGAGCGTCAATGTGTATCTGAATATTTATGTATGTGTGAGTGCATGACAGCTAAATAAATGGTTGTATGAGATAAAACTATGAAAGAACTGATAGTGGGTGTGTGTTACAGAAGGGAGTTTGTAAGGGGGATATTGACCGTTTGTGTGTATAAACCAGTGGGGAACCGTCAGGGCCTTCTATGCGGCTTAACTGTATGATAATTTCCGCCCACTGTGGCGACGCTAGCTGGCGTTAGCGTACCACGGCTAGCTAGTTTCGATTTATTTCTTTGATGCCCTCGTGCGCATTGTTTACATATTCCGCTCCCGAGGAACACGGAGCTGTGAACCTTATTTTGTTGGAACCTCATTTTGCTTTAGAAGTTATCTAGTACAGATATTATTGTTTATTGCGTTTCTAAAGCTGTACTGTCGTCTCAGTTTTAAATTTTTATTTATTGCAGTTAATTAGAAAAGGTATACTGGTATAAACTCACTGTAGCATCTCCAGTGAAAAATGTGGATCCTCCAGTAGAGCAGAGAGCTGCTTCACTCCTGAGTCTCCTGGTTCATTGTATTTCAGATTCAGTTCTCTCAGGTGTGATGAGGGGTTTGACCTCAGAGCTGAACAGAGAGCTGCACAACCTTCCTCTGTAATACTGCACCAAGAGAGACTGCAGAGAGAAGGAGAAAAACTCTTCACAGTTACAGTTCAACACACACAGGGACACTGTGTGTGTTCTTGCAGATTTAAAAAAGTTTTAAAAAAAGGCAACACGCATATCCAGGCCTTATCCTCTTACTCTCATTGTGGCCACACAAAGCCAGCTCAAAGGAAAAATGTAACGCTTCTCGGTTAGGGTGCGGAGGCAAATGCACTAGCGAACTGAATTTAGCTTTAGTGCGGCGGGAATCCTTGTCTATGCTCACCGCCCCCATGCGACAGGTACGCACTCTACGAGGCATTCACAAGACTCACGCTCCAGGTCACTGCTCAATGATTATGGGACACCAACAAAGATGGAATACATTTACTAAACACAGAAGAAGGACAAACACCCAAGGCATAACATGAAAACCAAACTACAAAATACAATGTACAAACAATCCTAATTTCAAACAAAAGACGTAACCTAGCATTAAGACATAAGAATGAAGACACGTAGGGAAATTAGAAGGAAAGTTAAATACACACACTTCCAAACAAAACTATAACACCTCAGACAAAGAACAGACTATGCTATTTGTAAAACAATGAAGGAAGAAACTGAACAGATAACTCCAAGACAGTATACTGATGGGATACAGGGAAACAACATCAACAGGACTAACTTGAAATAAACAAATGAACCAACAACTAATGAAAATATCAAAGAGACCCTCAGTATGGCAGGGTTGCTAACTCTCACGCATTGAGCGTGAGACACACGCATTTGACCGTTTTCACATGCTCTCACGCCACACTTCCGATATCTCACGCCGAAAAAAAATATCCGGTTTATTTACCTCAGATCCACATATATGATTCAATACGTTACTAGTTCGCTAGCTCTGGCGCCATCCACCGGCGATATAACACTGAATCTGTGTCCATTTTACGTTCGCCACCCCCCCCCCCCCCCCCCCCGCTCAACAACCCTACTAATCAACACAATGAACGACACGTGAACTTATTAACAACCAAACTTGATGTATGATCCCTAAGGTGTAGTCTGAGACCAAGGTAAACTATATAACGAAGATGAAAAGGACTCATATGAAAGACAGACCAAAGAATAAAAACGTACACTGAACACTTGAATAAACAAACACAATCTATGAACCCCAAAGGTATAGTCTGAGACTAGGCAAAAGCATGAAATACAGAAACGGAAGCTTATACTAAGGACTAACCAAGGCATGAAAACATAAGGACCGCTCGACTCAAACAAGGACAATCTATGAACCCACAAGGTCTGAGGGGGAGGGTGCAAAATTAGGAAGAACTTTTAACTCTGAACTAGAAGACGAGATCACAGGACAAGAAAATACCCAAGGAAGATCACTAAGTTTACGGACGAGACACAAGGAGAAACGACACACGATACGAGCAAGGCGTGGGACAGAACGAATGTAACAGGCTCAACAATACAAAAATGACCCACACCGAGCCTTACTCACAACGAAGACAAATAAACATAATCACCAAAGAAACAAGGAACAGCTGAGACTAAATATATGCAGGATCAAACCATAGGCGGGACCAAACCAAAGGGGAAAACTGAATAAATTAAATACGAAGGAGGGAGGAGTCACATGTTGTAACGGTGGCGTACCCGAAGGTAGTGAGGGATCCATACGCAGGTGGAATAACAGGAGTTTTAATCAAACACAAGGACTGAGCAGACCCCGTAGGGAAGGCAGGCAACAGTACAAAAAGGGCAAGGCAAAAAGGAGAGTCAAAAAACCAGGCAGAGAGTCAAAAAACCAGGACAGTCCAATAGCAACAGGCAGAGGTACAGAAGGGCTAGGCAAACAGGCGTAAGACAAGAGGGCAGAGCTAGGATCGGTAACCAGGAATGCAGACAGGAATGTAAATACGGCTTGGTAATGCTACACGGGGAGGCAATACTTCGCACTGGTCTGTGTGAGCAGAGTCCTTAAGTAGGGCGTGGATGAGTAGCCGATCAGGTTCAGGTGTGCGGATCAATATTCGGGTGATGGCGCCCTCTGGCGGTCACGGGCGTGATTGCCATTCCTGACATCAGCCCCCCCTGAACGGGTGGCTCCAGCCACCCGAGAGACACGACGACGGGGACGGCCCCGGGGCCGCGGCGCAGGGCGATCCGGGTGGGCAGCGTGGAAGTCACGGAGTATGGAGGGATCCAGGACCTTGTGGGCGTCGACCCAGCTGCGCTCCTCAGGTCCGTACCCTTCCCAGTCCACCAAGTACTGCAACACACGCCCCCGTCTGCGGGAGTCCAGGATCTCGTTCACCCAGTAGGCCGGGCCACCGTCGATGTCCAGCGGAGGTGGCGGGGACGACTGCAGGTCAGGAGACAGACTGGAGGGCTGTGCAGGCTTAAGCAACGAGACATGAAAGGTGGACGATATACGGTAAGTAGGAGGAAGTTTGAGCTTGTAGGAAACGGGGTTAACCTGAGCCAGGATCTCGAAAGGCCCCACGTAGCGGGGGTTCAACTTCCGGCATGGCGTCTTCAGACGGAGGTCCTTGGTGGAAAGCCACACCATCTGGCCAGGTGAGTACGCGGGAGCCGCCCGTCTGTGGCGGTCGGCCTGGATCTTCTGGTGGCGGATAGCCATTCGGAGTCTCACATGGGCCGCCTCCCAGGTCCGTTTGCTGTGACGAAACCAGTCAGACACTGCAGGGAGATCTGAAGGTTCCCCCGACCATGGGAACATGGGAGGCTGGAAACCTAGGACACACTGGAAAGGGGTTAGACCGGTGGATGAGTGGGTGAGAGAGTTCTGGGCATACTCTGCCCAGGGCAGGAAACGACTCCACTCCCCCTGCCTGTCGCTGCAGTAGGACCTGAGGAAGCGGCCAATCTCCTGGTTCAGACGCTCCGCCTGCCCGTTGCTCTGGGGATGATACCCCGACGTCAGGCTCACTGAGATATTCAACAGTTTACAGAACGCCTGCCATACCCGAGACGTGAACTGGGGTCCCCGGTCTGACACTATGTCCTCAGGAAGCCCATAAAGCCGGAATACATGGCAGAAGATAGCCTCAGCCGTCTCCATGGCAGTAGGCAGCTTCGGCAGAGCGATCAGTCGGCAACCCTTTGAAAACCGATCTATCACCACCAGGATGCAGGTGTTTCCTTGGGACCTGGGGAGATCAGTCACAAAATCAACAGAGAGATGCGACCAGGGCCGCTGAGGGATAGGTAGAGGCACCAGTAGCCCTGCTGGCAGGCGTCGGGGGGTCTTACAACGAGCACAAATGTCGCATCGGTTTACGAAGTCCTTCACATCCTTCTGGAGCTCAGGCCACCAGTACTTTCTCTGAAGCAGCTCCACGGTCCGCAGGATACCCGGATGCCCAGAGGTCGGGGCTGTGTGTACCCACTGCATCAACTCCTGACGGTGTGTAGTAGGCACATAGGTCTTACCCCGGGGACACTCGGCAGGAGCAGGTTCGTCACGGTGAGCAGTCCGGATCTGTGTATCCAGGTCCCACTGAACGGGAGCAACCACCATGGAGGCCGGGATGATCGCCTTGGGAGGCCCCGACGTGTCGCTTCCCTCATAGAGACGGGAGAGCGCGTCTGCCTTGGTGTTCTTCGATCCTGGCCTGAAAGTGATGACATAGTTAAAGCGAGTGAAAAAGAGAGCCCACCTCGCCTGTCGCGCGTTCAGCCGCTTCGCCGCCTTGATGTACTCGAGGTTCTTGTGGTCGGTCAGGATCAAAAAAGGGTGCGACGCCCCCTCCAACCAATGTCGCCACTCCTCCAACGCAGCCTTCACCGCCAACAACTCCTTGTTGCCCACATCGTAATTCCGCTCCGCCGAAGAGAGCTTACGTGAGAAGAAGGCACAGGGGTGGAGTTTCGGGGGCGACCCATGACGTTGCGACAGAACGGCCCCTACGCCGGTGTCCGAAGCATCCACCTCCACTACGAAAGGGAGCGCGGGGTCAGGGTGTTTCAGAATCGGAGCAGAACTGAACCTCCGCTTCAACTGCGAGAAGGCGCCCTCCGCTGCCTGAGTCCATGGCAGCTTTTTCGGAGCCCCCCTCAGCAAAGACGTGGGGGGCGCAGCAACCAGACTGTAATTGCGAATAAAACGCCTATAAAAATTGGCAAAACCCAAAAATCTCTGGAGTTCTTTAACCGACCGGGGCCGTGGCCAATCACGCACAGCTCCCACCTTGCCGGTGTCCATAGCCACCCCCTGACGACTAATGTAATAGCCCAAAAAGTGCACACCCGTAGTATGAAAGGCACATTTCTCCAGTTTGGCGTACAAGTGATTTTCTCTAAGGAGCTGCAACGCTGCTCTGACATGCATGACGTGGTCCTCTGGGGTTTCTGAATAAATCAGGATGTCATCAATATAGACTATAACACAGCGATTCAGCAATTCTCTGAAAACGTCATTCATGAAAGCTTGGAACACTGAGGGGGCGTTGGCCAAACCGTATGGCATAACTAGGTATTCGTAGTGTCCGTTTGTAGTGATAAACGCTGTTTTCCATTCGTCTCCCTCCTTTACACGTACAAGATTGTATGCGCTGCGCAAATCGAGCTTAGTAAACACAGTGGCCCGACGTAACTGCTCCACTGCAGCAGGCACCAAGGGGAGAGGATATGAGTTTTTTACCGTCACTGCGTTTAGACCGCGATAGTCTATACAGGGGCGTAACCCACCATCCTTCTTCTCCACAAAAAAGAAACCAGCCGCTGCAGGTGACACAGAGGGGCGAATGTAGCCCAGTTGTAACGCCTCTTCCACGTATTCTTTCATGGCTTTTGTCTCAGGGATCGATAACGGGTACGCCCGCCCTCTGGGGGGAATCGCACCGGGCATCAACTCAATAGCACAATCAGAGGGACGATGTGGGGGCAGAGTAGCAGCGTTAGTTTTACTAAAGACGTCGGAGAAGTCAGCATACTCAGGAGGGAGACTAACTGTAGTCTGGATGACAGGGCTTTCGATGTTAGTCGTTCTGACTGCTGTATGTAGGCAACACTCGTGACACTTTTTGCTCCATTTAACCAGTTCTCCTGACGACCATGAAATGGTGGGGTTATGTTGAGCTAACCAGGGGAACCCCAACACTACGGGATGTTCTGGGGAGTGTATGACGTGAAATGACACCGTCTCAGTATGTAACAGACCCACTCGCACGCTGACAGGAATGGTGCGTTCGGTGACTGCACCCGATCCGACAGGTTTGCCGTCGATCCCTTTGATATGGAGAGGAGTAGTACACGGAATCAGGGGAACAGACAGATGGGTCGCGAACTGATGGTCGATAAAATTTCCCGCTGCTCCCGAATCTACCAGGGCTGCAACAACAGGCGCAGAAACACCCCACATTACTTCTACAGGCAGAGTCATCTTACGTATGTCGTAGGGTAGGGAGATAACAGGACTCACCCTTCGAGCGGTCGCTCCGCCACTCAACGCGGGGCAGTTTGCTCTGAAATGACCTGATTCGCCACAGTATAAGCAGAGTCTGTCCTGGACGCGCCGTTGTCTTTCGGTCTGTGACAGGCGAGCGCGTCCCACTTCCATGGGTTCAGGCTGGGTAGACGAGGGGGATACTGGGGCTGTGGTGGCTACGGCAGAACTCCTCCGTGACCGAATCAGATTATCTAGCCTGATAGACAGGCGTATCAAATCGTCTAACGACAAGTTGTCGTCCTTACATGCTAGTTCAGCTCGGAGCGTGTCAGACAAACTCTGGCGATACACGGTAAGTAGGGCTTTTTCGTCCCAGCCGCTGGCTGCGGCGAGGGTGCGGAACTGCAGGGAGTGTTCTGTAGCAGACGACCGACCTTGGCGGAGGCGCAGAAGTTGTTCCCCTGGGTCACGACCTGTTTCTGAGTGGTCGAAGACTTCTTTGAACCTGAGTTCGAATGCAGCATAAGTCTGACCTGTAGTGGCCGTACCCCCAACTGCCGTAGCCCACTTGAGGGCTCTCCCAGTAAGCAGTGACATGACGAATGCGATCTTTGCGGCTTCAGAAGGAAAGGCTGTAGGCAACATGCTAAAATACAACGAGCATTGTAACAGAAACCCCTGACAGAGACCTGGGGACCCATCGTACTTATCGGGGATCGCTAGACGCACAGGGGCGGAGTGCCCCAGACTAGGGTCTGAAACAGGTGGTGAGGGAACAGGCGGTGGCGAGGGCTGAGGCGCAGCTGACTGGGCAGTAGTAAGGGAGAGACCTTGTAGCGTGCGAGACAAACCATCAACTGCGGATACCAGTTGGTTGAGTAGCTGTTCGTGGCTTCCCAGCATGCGTCCCTGGTTCATCACCGCGGCTTGGAGCGCTGGCAGTCCTGCTGGATCCAATGGCGGCGAAGTATTCTGTAACGGTGGCGTACCCGAAGGTAGTGAGGGATCCATACGCAGGTGGAATAACAGGAGTTTTAATCAAACACAAGGACTGAGCAGACCCCGTAGGGAAGGCAGGCAACAGTACAAAAAGGGCAAGGCAAAAAGGAGAGTCAAAAAACCAGGCAGAGAGTCAAAAAACCAGGACAGTCCAATAGCAACAGGCAGAGGTACAGAAGGGCTAGGCAAACAGGCGTAAGACAAGAGGGCAGAGCTAGGATCGGTAACCAGGAATGCAGACAGGAATGTAAATACGGCTTGGTAATGCTACACGGGGAGGCAATACTTCGCACTGGTCTGTGTGAGCAGAGTCCTTAAGTAGGGCGTGGATGAGTAGCCGATCAGGTTCAGGTGTGCGGATCAATATTCGGGTGATGGCGCCCTCTGGCGGTCACGGGCGTGATTGCCATTCCTGACACATGTGACACAAAATTATTTTTTGTGTAGACGTGTAGATTTTTTATCACTTCTTCATTGTGCCTTCTAATGCCAGTCCTGAACCTTCTTCTATTTGTTGAGCGATGCTTCCCCAGAAACCCCAGCCTCAAAGCATTGTCAAGATGGCTGCAGCTATATAGTGTCTTGGCCTATGTAATATTTATTATAGTGGTTAGGTTTAAATGTAAGAATATCAGAAATTCAGATCCCTTGTAGATATGCGTGAGCTGGATAGAGAAGAAAGGTCAAAGGTCTAGTGGGGTCTCCTTCCTGTCTCTGGTTTAGTCTAAATTATTGAGGACCTTTCCTGTTTCTGTTTAGTCCCATATCTATGGAGCTTTTTTAGTGTTACCAGAACCTGAACCTGGAATCATTATTACTTGAAAAAACAGTCTGTAAAATCCATTCAGGTATGCAAAAATTGAAGTAAAAATTCAGGTTCGGGTCGAAATTCAGGTTCGGGTTGAAATTCGGGTCGGTAATGCATCCAGGATACATCTGGCCAATCACAAAACATATCAGAGGTCATTGGGAGGCGCGTCTTTCTGCTAAAGAAAACAGTGCGGTCCCTGTTTGGCGTGTAAGTAGCATGTAAGCAGCACGAAAGTGACCACGAAAGTGGGCAGCACGGTGGCTTGGTGGTTAGCACGTTTGCCTCTCAGCACTGGGGTCTTGGGTTGAAGTCCCTATCTAAGTGGAGTTTCCATGTTCTCCCTGTGTTTGCGTGGGTTTCCTCCGGGGTCTCCGGTTTCCTCCCACAGTTCAAAAACATGGAGGTTAGGTAAATTGGCAAAATTCTCCCTGAGTGTGTGGCTATTTCTCTCTCTGTTCAATAAAAAAACAAGTTGTTGTCTGAGTGTGTGTGCTTGTGTGCCCAGTGGTGGATGGTGCTCTGCCACTAGGGTCTGTCCTCTCTCCCCTTCCTGCACCCCATTCAGTCCCCCAGGGGGCTGTGGATCCCGGTAGAGAGTACGCTGTGCGCAATTGGGTGCTTCTCGTCGTTGTCTGTGATGTAGCTGTGTTAACAATTGTAAAGCGCCTTGGGTATCCTGATAAGGTGCTATATAAATTGAAACATTCATTCATTCATTCACTGTGCCACCCAGAAATGGCACCTTGTGGCAGCTGCCACATAATCGTGGCACTTAGTGTGACCAGTGCTGCGTGACTGTGGCCTCCGTTGTCCAGAAACGCCACCTGCCTCTGCTGACAGACATCTAAATAGTCTTTTGGGTGACTCTGCGTATCGGCCACTCGCTTAAATCATCCCGACGAGCCCCGAATCGTCATTTGTTGAAATGAAGATGGTTCATAACTTTTGTTTAAAAATTATGTTGAGTGAAATATACTAGCCGACATCCAGCTAGACAGCTCTATATTACTAGTTCAGAATACTGTTTAGCAATAACGTTGAATTAAGATGATAGGAGGGTATGTGAATTTACAGTGGTAGACCGTTAACAACAGCACAAAATTTAAAGCGTTTATTATTATAGATGTATGGTTATCAGTAAATGTTCCTCCACGCCATCAGCGTAATTTTAACCTCTGCGAGCAAGTGGCATCGCATTTAGTATTTGTGCAATTTGTAGTTTATTTTGCTTTGTATTGGTTTCGATTGTTAGTCTAGATTGTCAGCCGTTGTTACGACCCCACTATGTCATGGGTCTAGGTCTGGGGTGTGGGGTAGTAGCATGTACGTATTGGACAAGATGGAATTAAATGAACAATGTAAAAACCAGACGGATATGTAAAATAACTCTTTACTGCAGAGTGGTAATAAGTAGAAGAGCCTTTTCTACGCAGCAAAACACTTAACAGACACGTACGTACAAAAATACACGATTAACCATAAACCAACCAACCAAGGAAAGGAGCAGTAGACGGCACCAAAGAAAAGAAACAAACAAAATATACTACACTAAGTTAACAAAGCAAGACTCACACCTTACTAACAGAAATAAAGAAATATATCTACTACTCTTTATATCTCAAATATACCTGCGTGGGTCTTATTATTTAATTATCTAATTATTTTAAATAAAATACACACTGGCTATACGAAGTTCACCTCTGACCACGACTTTGCAGTATTACAGCAGTATTATGTCTAAATATCTAGTTAGGACAAAACTCAATTTTGTGCTCAATGAACTAAGTTAAAATCACTGTAACTCCGGAATATCATCTGTAGCGTTTTTATGCGTGTGCAAACGAAGGGACTCAGAATTCGGCACAACACGTTCGTTTGGAAAACATTCTCTGTCATGCCTGCTGCTTGCATGTGTTAAATGAAAATGAGCACTTTCTTCACTTAACTTTCTGTTCCACCCCTGACGGCTAAAGAAACATCTGCAGAAAAGCCACACCTCATTATAAGTCGCATGGTTCAAAGAGTGAGGGAATAAGTAGCAGTTTATAATCTGGAAAATACGGGTAGCAATCGCGGAGGCTCCGCTGTGGCGGGTCGAGGTCGTTCCGCTCTTCAGCTCTGTTTGCAGGGTTCATCCACCTTTACAAGGTGGAATTCAAGCACATGTACGAAACTTTCAAGGTCCATTTTCAATATTGTCCAGCACCTTCAGCTTAATTAAGTTAAGCACGTAGTCGGCTGTAACTGCACCAGCCTCAATTTGTCCAATTAGACTGTTTATTTCCTCTTTTATTCTGTCGTGAAAAGACATTTCTGCTGCTTTCAAGTCCAACTATGAGCGATTGCTTCTGACTGGAGTCTAAGCCCCGCCCCAAATTCAGGCGAGCGTTCCTATTGGACAGTGATTAGATTTCATTCTGGCACGAATACAGCTTCGCAGAGACACACAGTGGAATACAATGACGTTCAGTCGATTGCATTTCAAGGTGGCTTTTGGCACGAATTTAGCGTTTCTTTCTTTAAATACAAATCCACAAACACTGGAGCTTTTACTTTTCATTGTGGCATGTTTTCATCACATCAGTGTTTAAATCAATCTCGTGATCATTACATTTAAAGGAGACATTTATGTCAGAAATACCGTACGGTGAAAAGCAATACCTCGGTGCCGTGATTACATTTTGAGCTGTATTATATTCAATTCTGGCACAAATTCAGCGTTTTGGTTTTGAATGGTAATTCTTGTGTATTGTTTTTCAATAAAGAGATAAAGTGCATTGAAACGCATTTCATTGCGGCACGTATTCTGCATGTTTGTATGGAAAAGCAATGCATTTTGTGGATTGCATTTTCATTTTTGCCTAGTAGCGATTACATTTCGAATTGGCACTGTTCCCTCACCATAGTTTATATTTCATGTTCGGACAGCCTGCCTAATATGACCCCGCCTGTTATTACGACTCTGCCTATGGAATTTCATTTAATAAATCTCGCTCTCCTCAGTGTTTGTGTCCGCCTTCATGCTCTGCTTCATGCAGATCTTTACAAATTAATTTTTCACTAGTAAAAATGTTATTTCTACTAGTAAAAATTTTATTTTTACTAGTAAGAATTTAATTATTACATGAACAAATTATATTTTTTGATATCAATAATACAATTTTTACTACTGAAAATTAGATTTCTTACTAGTAAAAATTTAATTCCTACTGGTAATAATTTTATTTTTACATATAAACATTTAAATTCCAGCAAGGCAGTGATGGAGGCTTGAGTGGTGGTTTCCAGACAGCTTGCTACAAATAGTAAAATCAAAAGCTCTGCTGTCTTAAGGGTCAAAAATTACCTGCCACCACATTTAACTGAAGAGACTGCATTTAACCCCATATTGATATTTTTTCAACATGACATTTGATTATTTTTCCTACAGTGTTTCCTCTTTGTTAATATTTCCATGAAAGGTGTACAACTCCAGGGTCATTTTTTATCAAATCACTTACATTTCTCAAAACCCACAAAATCTCATACTCAGGCACACACACACTTACACACACACACACACTCACACACACACACACACACACACACACACACACACACACACACACAGAGAGTCTTGTGACAGTTCACATTAAAATAAACTAGTTCAAAGTTCAGTTCATACTAATGAAAATGAACTACCAGTAATTCATGTTAATAGTAAATTTTTTAAAACACTGCAGATCGCTCACAATGTAACCCAGTACAAGCCTGTTCATGTCTTGGGAACGAAGGCAGCAGATGTTTACAAAACGCTGTGAGCTTCATTTGGGTGAATGAATAGGAATAAAAGTTAAAATGGCTTGCTATGAAAACAAACTGTCATGATAGGCGACCCTGTAGCACATGGGAGATGCCCACTCAGCACCACACCTCCACCACGTCACTCCCTCACTTCCAGTCACTGTATGACACACCCCTCATCAATCACAATCACCTGTTTCTCATTTAACCCTTATAATGTTAACAAGTCCGCCGTTCAGTGCCGCGTATTCATGGAGCCTGTCCACCTTGAGAGAGTGTGCTGAATGCCCTGAACACTTCTTCCAAGGACTTTACCTCGTTATTTTGTATTTAGTGATCGCGCTGAATGCCTTTTGGTGCTCCCTTTGAAAAATGTTAAAACACTATAGAAAATATATGGTATGATTCACTTTTTCTCTCCTAACGTGGACAATTTCTTTATCGCACTACACCAACATTTTATAAACGTTACCAGTCCTCTTTGCTGCACTGAACCACTAATCACTTGCTAATAAAGGTACAGTAAGATAGCAACTCAGTAACTCAGTAACTAACTGTAGTTTCTCCAGTGTACAGTGTGGATCTTCCAGTAGAGCAGAGAGCTGCTTCACTCCTGAGTCTCCTGGTTTATTGTTGTTCAGATTCAGCTCTCTCAGGTGTGATGAGGGGTTTGACCTCAGAGCTGAACACAGAGCAGCACAGCCTTCCTCTGTAATACTGCAGTCAGACAGCCTGCAGAGAGCAGGTGAAAAACTTAGCTCAACACAAATGGACTAGCATACACATGCCATACACAAAATGTCACTTCCACTTATGCACACACTCACTAACATTAAAACACAAAGTTGAAATGAAGTGTCACCACTTCACTAAAAAAGAAGATAAAAAGAAAGGGTGTGTGTGAGAGAGACAGAGAAGAAATTGGATATAAACTGTGTGCATGTGTGTGTGTGTATAAATTACTACTATGTAACTCACTGTAGTTTCTCCAGTGTACAGTGTGGATCCTCCAGTAGAGCAGAGAGCTGCTTCACTCCTGAGTCTCCTGGTTTATTGTAGTTCAGATTCAGCTCTCTCAGGTGTGATGAGGGGTTTGACATCAGAGTTGAACACAGAGCAGCACAGCCTTCCTCTGTAATACTGCAGTAAGACAAACTATAGAGAAAAGAAAAACTCCTCACACTTACAGATCAACATACACATTGTGTGTTTATAAAAGATTAAGTTAAAGTGTGTGTGTGTGTACAAATAGAGAGAATGAGTGAGTGAATGTGTGTGTGTGTGTGTGTGTAACTCGCATGCACAAAGATCTCTCTCCCACACACACACACACACACACACACACACACACACACACTACCACATACACACAATAATACTAACCAATATGCATGTTTTGGTGTACTGGAAAACAACCATACAGTGTAAGTAAGTGAACACAGGCATTGTGTGTGTATTCACGAGAGATATGCAGTGGGGTGTGTGTGTGTGTGTGTGTGTGTGTGTGTGTGTGTGTGCATACAGAGATAATTATCAATAAATTCTGTGTATGGGAATACTATTAAATGCACTGATAGTTCATGTTTCAGAGAAAAAAGGGGGATACTGACCATGTGTGTATGTGTGAATGAGTGGAAATTGTCACTATGCATTAGTGGGGAATATTGACTATGTGTATGCATGAAGAGCCAGTAAGTCAGTAACTCACTGTAGTTTCTCCAGTGTACAGTGTGGATCCTCCAGTAGAGCACAGAGCTGCTTCACTCCTGAGTTTCCTGGATTATTGTATTTCATATTCAGCTCTCTCAGGTGTGATGAGGGGTTTGACCTCAGAGCTGAAAACAGAGCAGCACAGCCTTCCTCTGTAATACTGCAGTTAGACAGACTATAGAGAGAAGGAGAAAAAATTCTTCACACTTACATCTCAACACACACATGCGAACACAACACTGTGTGTTCATGAGATACATGCAGTAATGTGCGTTTGTATATAGGGAGTATTATCAAGAAAGTGTGTGTATGTGAATCTAATCAAAACAGTTATGATGAGTGTCTGAGAGAAAAAGGCAGGGAGGGAGGAGATACATACTCTGTGTGTTTGCAAGTGTATGTGTGTGTAAAGAGATAATAAGTCAGTAACTCACCCTAATATTTCCAGTTTACAGTGTGGATCCTCCAGTAGAGCAGAGAGTTGCTTCAATCCTGTGTCTCCTGGTTTATTGTGGTTCAGATTCAGCTCTCTCAGGTATGATGAGGAGTTTGACCTCAGAGCTGAACACAGAGCAGTACAGCCTTCCTCTGTAACACTGCAGTAAGACAGACTGTAGAGAGAAGGAGAAAAAAATCTTCACACTTACAGCTCAACACACACTCACACAAACACTGACTGTGTGTGTGTGTGCGTTTGTGTGCATGTCAGAAAGGGTAATATTGACACTGTGTGTGTAAATAGCGAGTAAGTCAGTAACTCACTCTAGTTTCACCAGTTTACAGTGTGTATCCTCCAGTAGAGCAGTGAGCTGCTTCACTCCTGAGTCTCCTGGTTTATTTTCATTCAGATTCAGCTCTCTCAGGTGTGATGAGGGATTTGACCTCAGAGCTGAACACAGAGCAGCACAGCCTTCCTCTGTAATACTGCAGTTAGACAAACTGTAGAGAGAAGGTGAAAAACTCAGCTCAACACAAAGGCGAGTATGTGTGTGTAAAGAGATAATAAGACATGAACCCTACTTCATTCTGTGGAGCTCCTCACACTGTGACACTGTGGTGTGTCGTCGTGTGGGCGCCTCCCCTGTGATCAGAGACCGGTCTACCGTGACAGAACGAATATAGCCTCAAAGGTGCCTTCACGCCGTCTTGAAAATATAATACCCAAGATTGTTGACCCTGACCAAACGGGCTTCATTCCAGGTAGACAATCGTTTTACAATATGCGACGCTTGCTCAACATACTCCACTCTCCTCAGATATCCCAGCACCTGGAAGTCATACCTTCTTTGGATGCTGAGAAAGCCTTCAACCAGGTCGAATATCGAACTATTTGCAGGCAATGTTAGATAAATTTGGGTTCAGTCCATCTTTCCTTACATGTATAAAAATTTAGTATTCCTCTCCAACGGCTAGTGTTCGTACGAATGCAATTAGATCAGAATATTTTCCACTCCATAGATGGACCCATCAGGGTTGTAGTCCTTCCCGATTTTTATTTGACCTTGCAATCGAACCACTGGCTGTAGCACTGAGAAATCAGCAGGACATAGTAGGTGTCAATAGAAACCAAACAATACATAAAGTATCACTGTATGCCGATCTTTTATGGTTTTTATCTGACCCACTAGAACCTATCCCCAAGCTCATAGATACATTACAACAATTTGGAAGACTATCAGGCTACAATTAAATTTTTTAAATAGTTTACTTTTCCCCATAAATCAACAAGCAGCATCCATCGACTACAGTTGTCACGTAGGGCTACGCCCCCCTCTCTTGGCTGTCACTCCGGTGTCTCTTTCCCCATGTCTGTGTTGTTCCTTGCCCGTTAGCTCTGCCTGGCTTGTCTGTTGCCCCGGTTTCTGTCTATCTGCCACGCCCGTGTCATGATTGTTTTCAGCTGTGTCTCGTTTTAGTCTGTCACGCCCAGCTCCGCCCTCCTCCCTTGTCCCGCCTTGTTTCCCTGTTAAATTAGTTAAATTCCTGCGTTTGCGTCATGCCTGCCCGTCGAAATCGTTACAGAATGACCGACCCTAGTAATGCAACGCAGCAGGTGAATCTTTCCCGGGACTATTTGTGTGTACACCGCGGCAGTGGTAACCAGTTACAACGGAGGTTAGAGACCCTACAGTCATTCCTAGATAAAGATTCTCGTGGTAACCCCATCTCCTTGCCTTCCCTTGCCCGTTGCCCTGACGTGTACAGTGGCTTATATTCATCCGCCGACCATTTTATTCGCCAATGTAACACGTACATTCGGTTGCTCACCTGTCCCTCTCCACCGGAGTATGTCTTGGTTTTGTTTATCAGATCCTTACTAACCGACAAGGCACTTGAGTGGGCAGATATAATCTTAACGACTCGAGGAGAGGAAGCCTGGTCTGTAGAGGGGTTTGGCACCCTGATGCGTCTTCGGTTTGCATCGGGTGTACTCCAGTTCGTCTCACCCCAAGGACCGAATTGTAATGCAGCGGTGCTCCCCAAGGAAAAGTTTGGTGTGGGCTGTGCCCTGATGCACTGCCCCCTCGTGGCCAAGGTATTTGATCCCATCCACCATGTGAGGGGTATCAGTGGCCTGAGGCCCACACCCTCGAAGGTCTCCAAGGCAGCATACCAGGCCCAGGTCTCCACGCCCGCCTGCCCGGCCCAGGTCTCCACGCCCGCCTGCCCGGCCCAGGTCTCCACACCGCAGCCAAGCAGTCTGGCGGCTCCTGATGATGTCTGCCCGGCTGCTCCGCCCCCGGACGACGACGTCTGCCCGGCCGCTCCGCCCCCGGACGAAGACGTCTGCCCGGCTGCTCCGCCCCCGGACGACGACGTCTGCCCGGCTGCTCCGCCCCCTGACGACGACGTCTGCCCGGCTGCTCCGCCCCCTGGCGACGACGTCTGCCCGGCTGCTCCGCCCCCTGCAGACGACGCCGTCTCTGCGTCTCCGGCTCCTGCAGACGACGCCGTCTCTGCGTCTGCGGCTCCTGCAGACGACGCCGTCTCTGCGTCTCCGGCTCCTGCAGACAACACTGGCCCTGCGTTCCTGCCTGCTCCAGGTGAGACCTGCCCGGTGTCTCCTACTCCAGACGACGCCTGCCCGGCGTCCCCGACCGCTCCAGACGACGCCTGCCCGGCGTCCCCGGCCCCAGACGACGCCTGCCCGGCGTCCCCGGCCCCAGACGACGCCTGCCCGGCGTCCCCGGCCCCAGACGACGCCTGCCCGGCGTCCCCTGCATCCCCGGCTCCTGATGACGCCGTCCCGGCCTCCCCAGCTCCTCTGCCTTCTGACAACGTCTCACTGGTGGTCCTGCCTGTGGCTACGCCGCTTGTGACCATCTCACGGACCCAGTCTCCTCCAGCCGTCTCCTCGCCGGCCTCAATGCCCCTGAACGCCTCCTCACTGGCCCCAATGCTTTCCCTAGACAATGCCCAGAGAGGGTTACCTACAGCTCCTGGCCCTGCAACCCCGAGGGAGTTGTCCACGGCCCATCCGCCGGACCTACCTGTCCCCGTGGATCTTCCTCCGGCTCTGCCAGCTCTTACGGACAATCCTCGGTCTGCACAGGCCCCCACAATGACTGCCTTGCCCGCATGTGGGTCTGGGACTGATTCGGTGCCTGTTTTGTGTAATGCTACTCCCTGTGTTGGTCCTGTTCTGCGCTTACCTATGTTCCCTTTGTTGCCCTGTCCCGTTCCTGGTTTCCTGTTGGTGCCTGTCCCTGTGTGCGTTTTTGTTCGTGTCCACGTGCCCGTCCCTGTGTCTGTCTTTGGAGGCTTTCTCCAGGTCCCTGTGCCTGTATCTGTCCCCCAGGTCATCACCCACTTTCCCGTCCCTGTCTCCGTCATCCTCCACCTATTTGCCTCTGTGTCCCAGTCTCCCCAAGTGTCCAGTCCTGTGCCCTCGGCCCCGTCCTGTCCGGTCCCCTCGGTTCCGCCTCCTGTACCTGTCCCCGGTCCTGTCCCATCTTGTCCTGTTCCCGTGTCCCTGCCGATTCCTGGTCCTCCCTTGGGTTTGGCCCGTAGTTCCTTGCCCCTGTCCTGCCCTGTGCCTGTTGCCCCTACCTCGCCCCTTGGTTCCCCTCGGCGGCCCGCTTATTGTGTCTCTGGTGTCTGTTCTCCCCTCCCTGTTTTGGCGTGCCCCGGAGTTGCACGCCTTGAGGGGGGGCTCTGTCACACCCAGCTCCGCCCTCCTCCCTTGTCCCGCCTTGTTTCCCTGTTGCCTTAGTCCTTTCTGTCTGTCACACCCACGTCTTTAGTATTTCCACCTGTGTCTCGTTTCTCCTCCTTGTTTTCTGTGTATTTAGGTTCCCCTGCCCCATTCCTCCTTGTCGGTCATTGTTTGTATATTCTCCAGGTCTCTTTGCTTCTTTGCCTTGCTCTCCCTCCTGTTGCTACTTTATGTTTCGTGTGCTTTGCAGTCCCGGTTGTTTCGTTCCTTGGTGGTATGTTTTCTGTGTGTTTTAGCTCCTTTGTTTCTCTGTGTTCAAGCATTGTGTTCCGCTATTTCTTGTCTAGTTAATGCCCTAGTTCCTGTCTTGGTTTGTGTTTTACATTGTAGCCTGCTCATGTCCTTAGCTCTGTAGCCCTCCTTGTTACGTATGTGTGCACTGGGTTCGTTTTCCATTGTTTATCTAATGTAGTATTGGTTCTTGTTAAGTATTCCCCGTATGAGTGTTGTCTGGTTGGCTATGGTTTGGTTCCTTCTGTTTTGCGTTTCTGGTTCTCTCCCTGGGCTCTGTGTATTGTAGGTAGTTTGGTCATCTTTTGGAATAAATTAGTTAAATTCCTGCGTTTGCGTCATGCCTGCCCGTCGAAATCGTTACATAGTCCCTGTGTATTCCTAGCCCATTGTCGGATATACGTGGTTTGTTCTTGTTGTTCTCCTGCGCTTCTAGTGACCTTGTGCTCTCTGTTATATCGTGAACGGTTGTGAGTTTTGTTTCTTGTACAGTCGCGTCCGTCTGTCTAGTGTTCTTCCCATTGCCTTGTGTTCTCCGTGTGTTGCCATGCCTGTTTATCTGTTATTCGGATTGCCCCCCCGTTATGACCTGTGACTGCTTCGATGACTACGATGATGGAATTCCCTATAATAAATCTCGCTCTTCTCAGTGTTTGTGTCCGTCCCCTCGCTCTGCAGCGCGTGACGCGCTACAACAGTAAATTCCCTTTTAAACTAGAATGGCACTCGTTTACTTATCTGGGTGTCAACGTCACACAATCATATGACGACCTCTATGACCGCAATTTGAAGACACTTTTAGAGCGTACTAAACAGGGTTTGCAAAGATGGTCACGAATTCCCATTACACTGGCAGGCCGAGTAAACATAGTTAAAATGACAGTACTGCCGCAATTTTTGTATTTATTTCAGATGATCCCGATTCTGTTAACTAAGTCCTGGTTCAACACTCTAAATAGCCATATCACTACATTTATCTGGAGCAACTCCCATTCACGAATTAAAAAGAACCACTTGGAGATGTTCAGAAGCAAAGGGGGTCTGGGCCTACCTAACTTTCTATTCTATTATTGGGCTGCCAATATCTCTAAGCTGAACTATTGGCTGTCAGTGTATGAATATAACCAAGGTCCAGTATGGGCTACCATGGAACTTGCATTCAATCCACAGCTCTCCCCTATCTCTCTCTTAAGTTGTGCCTTACCCGTGGGCCTAAGCTTTCAAGACCTGGGTCCAACTATTAAGATTTAGAAAGCACTTTACTTTTAATCAAGCAAATGTTTTCCTATGAACGTCATAGTCGAATGTTCCATTCTGACTGCATGGGGGTGCCCAAGGATGCTGCTAAGCATTAATTGTTACATGAAATGTCTTTGTTTTCGTTATATGTAGCCTTTTGTCAAATAAAATTATCATAATTTCTGTGTGTGCATTAGCAATAGTCTTCTTCCTTACTACACATTAATAAATCACACCCTGCAGTTGCACAATCCAAATGAGCGGAGCTGAACACGCTACAGGATAGTCAGCATCTGCCGAGATTATAATGGCTACTAAAAAAACTTCAAAAGTATTTTGAAAAAGATAAAGATGAATCAAACAAAGTAAAGTGCAAGTTATGTCATCAACGTCTTTCATTTCACATGACAACAACCAACATGGCATACCATTTAAAATGCGTAAGGCTGAAAAACCAGTTCAGCTGTTTGTCGTTTCGGTTGTGTCGTGTCGTCTCGCCGCGGTGCGTCTCGGCAAGTAGGCCTATAAACATTTTTTGTTGTTGTTTGCTTTTTAAACCCCGTTACTTGAAGCATTACTTATAATTTTTTTGCTGTTGTGTGGCAATTTTTAAAAATATTTTCAGGCAGGTATATTTTATTTAAAATATTTTTGACATTTTACTCAGTGCCTGTCTTACAGTTCGATATGCGCACTGTGCACTGATGGTGACTTTTTTTGTTAATGTTCTCTAACATTTCATTAATAAATAAATAAATAAATAATTAAAGCTGAATAAAGCCAACCTACCATGTTTATTCATTTATCTGAGTGTTTTAGGTTTTTACTTTGAAGTGGAAAAAAGTCCTCAATGAGAACAGGATCCCGTTTAAGGTGCTCTAGATAACAAAAACCCGATTCGACTATTAGTCGACTAAAGGGAAAATCTGACGAATCAGATTAGACTATGAAAATCCTTAGTTGAAGACACCTAATCTCTAATAACCACTTTTTCAGATATCTTCAGCTATGTAGTTTTGCAAAAAAACACCTCCCATTCCCTTCCATCCCAACAAAAATTCAGATCACATTTTAGAATTAGATCCATTTGGAAATGGGGCTATATCAAAAATTTATCAATCAATTCAGGAAATCAGTCCCCCTACTAATGAAATTGTGCTTTCTGAGGAGACCTGGCAACACAGCTTGAATTGTGTACATACCACCTCCTTCTGCATTAGACATGGACTTATTCAGTTTAAAGTTATTCACAGGCTAAACTATTCAAATGCAAAACTAGCCATAATCTTCCCTGGAACCAATCCTGGTGTAACGTATTGACCAGACAGAGAGGGATCTAACTGCGGAAGCTGCGCAGTAACAACAGCAGCGTTTTCGTGGGATGGTCAGGACGGTCCAGGGTCATAACGGGGGGGCAGAATCCGGGAGGTACAGGAGGGCTAGGCAGGAGGCGAGGTCTGGAGAGAAAGCAAGGGTCAAAGCACAGGAGATCGAACAGGCAATGGAAACGCTTGGTATGCTGCATGGGAACGGCAATACTTTGCGACGAGGAAGTGGTGGGAAGGTGTATATATGTGACTGAAAAGGGGGCGTGGTAATTAGTAGCAGGTGTAGCTGGGAGGGACATATCAGACGGCATTCCTTACAGTACCCCCCCTCAAAGGAGCATCTCTTGACGCTCTACGACGAGCCGGGGGTCGACCACGGCGTCGGGGTGCCGGAAAGTTAGGGTGCGCAGCGTGGAAGTCCACGATCATAGTGGGGCAGAGAACATCCCTCGCAGGGATCCAGGCACGCTCCTCTGGGCCATATCCTTCCCAGTCAACCAGGTATTGGAGACCTCTGCGTCGGCGTCGGGACTCCAACAATTCCCGGACTATATAGGCAGGACGACCATCGATGTCCAGAGGCTCCGGAGGCTTGGCAGATACGGGAGGAGTGGTGAAAGGGCTGTAGTGAACTGGTTTCAGGAGAGAGACATGGAAGACAGGGTGAATGCGGTAGTGTGTAGGTAAGAGGAGTTTATATGTAACTGCGTTGACTCTGCTGAGTATCTTAAACGGTCCGATGTAACGTGGGCTGAGTTTTTTGCTCCGGTGTTTCAGATTAAGGTCCCGTGTCGATAGCCATACCCTCTGTCCCGGGTGATAGATCAAAGCAGGAAGACGACGGCGGTCTGCGTTGAGCCGGTGCGTATGTAGGGCGCGTCGTAAATGAACATGTGCCATCTCCCAGGTGCGGGCACTGCGCTTCAACCACTCGTCCAAAGCCGGAACGTCGGCAGGTGTCTTGTCCCAGGGAAAGAACGCAGGTTGGTAACCATAAACACATTGAAAAGGAGTGAGTTTAGTGGCAGAGTGCACAATTTAATTCCGGGCGTACTCTGCCCATGGGAGGTACTTATGCCAATCGTGTTGGGAGACGCAATACTGTCGCAGAAACCTCCCTAACTCTTGGTTGTACCGCTCTACTTCACCATTAGATTGGGGGTGGTAACCCAAAGTTAAACTGACTGTGATACCAAGAAGCTTGCAAAACTGTTTCCAAACTCGGGAGGTAAACTGCGTCCCTCTATCAGAGACGATATCTTCAGGTAAGCCGTATATGCGAAATACATAATTAAACAGATCAAGAGCTGTTTCCATGGCTGTAGGTAGCTTCGGGCGTGGAATTAGACGACACATCTTAGAGAAACGGTCTACGATCACCATTATCACTGTGTTACCTCCTGATGTGGGCAGATCAGTGACGAAGTCGATCGCGAGGTGTGTCCATGGTCGGAGAGGAATGGGCAGAGGAAGGAGTTGTCCCGCGGGAAGAGTACGGGGAGTACGGGACTGGGCACAAATGGAACATGCCAGAACGTAATCACGTATGTCATCCTCCCAGGACGGCCACCAGTAACGTTGTGAAATAAGATATCGTGTGCGTGTGATACCTGGATGGCCTGTGCCTGCTGTGGGCGAGTTGGAGTAAACGCCCCCGGAGAGAGACGGGCACATACTGCTTACCCTCAGGACATTCGTCTGGACTAGGATCAGTGCGTAGAGCTTCGTTCAGTTCTTCTTGTACGTCCCATCTTATGGCTGCGAGGAAGCAGGAATCTTGCAGAATTCGCTCAGGTGCTTTGACTGCCTCGTCCTTCTCGTAGATCCGTGAGAGTGCGTCTGCCTTGACATTTTTAGACCCTGGTCTGTAAGATACGGTGAAGCGAAAATGGGAAAAAAAAGTGCCCACCGGGCTTGTCGTGGATTCAGGCGTCTGGCCGACTTCAAGTACTCGAGATTCTTGTGGTCAGTATAAACTATAAAGGGATGTTCCGCTCCTTCTAACCAGTGACGCCATTGTTCAAGGGCGAGTTTGATGGCCAGGAGTTCTCGGTTTCCGACATCATAGTTCATCTCAGCAGGTGATAATTTCCTGGAAAAGTAGGCGCAGGGGTATAACTTGGGGGAGTTCCCCTGCCATTGTGAGAGACACCTACTCCTACTTCAGAGGCATCTACCTCCACGATGAACTGGAGCTGTGGGTCGGGAAGATGCAGAATGAGAGCGGACGTGAAAGCCTTTTTGAGGAGTGAGAACGCTCGGTCCTCTTCGGCTGTCCAGGTGAAGCGCCGATTTCCCCCACCCCGTAAGAGATTAGTCAGAGGGGCTGCTAACTCACCAAAACCACAGATGAAACAGATGAGCAGGGCGTCAGCCACGTCGTGACAGCCTCCACCTTTTCAGAATCCATGGAGATCCGACCAGGGGAGAGAGTACACCCCAGGAACGTCATCGATGAGCGATGAAACTCGCACTTCTCTGCCTTTACATAGAGATTATGTTCTCGTAGGTGTTGTAGTACAGCAGAGACGTGTCGGACGTGTTCCAAGACAGAAGGGGAGTAAATCAGGATGTCGTCAATATAAACGAATACAAATTTATCGATCATATCGCGGAAGATCTCATCCATGAATGCGTGGAAAACGGAGGGGCTGTTTGTCAGTCCATACGGCATTACTAAGTACTCATAGTGCCCTCTAGCGGTAACAAAGGCAGTCTTCCACTCATCGCCCTCTCTGATACGGATCAGGTTGTAAGCACTCCATAAATCCAGCTTTATGAACACGTTAGCTCCCATAAGGCGTTCTTGTGACGCGGCGATAAAAGGGAGAGGGTACGCATACTTGGATGTAACGGCGTTCAGGGCACGGTAATCGATACAAGGACGCAATCCCCCATCCTTCTTTTCGATGAAGAAGAAACCGGCCGCTACTGGAGAAGTGGAGTGTCGAATAAACTCTTTCTGCAGAGCTTCAGTGACGTAGGACTCCATCACCAGATCTTCAGGACGTGACAGAGGATAAGTTTTTGTCTTGCGAGGTAAGGGGGCTCCAGGTAAGAGGTCTATTGCGCAATCACAGGGACGATGAGGAGGTAGACGACAGGCGCTATCCTTGTTGAAAACGTCAGCAAAGCTTCGATACTGCTCCGGGACGACGTCAGACAGAGGAGAGTCGGGGCTTTCCACCGAGGAGGACCGGAGGGGTAGGTGCATGCATTCGCTGAGGCAGCTGGCCTTCCACCGTATGAGCTCACATCTTTTCCAGGAGATTTCCGGGTCATGTGTAGACAACCACGGGAATCCGAGTATGATGGGATCTCGGGGTGTGGAGATGAGGAAGAATACCCGCATTTCGCTGTGGAACAGGCCTACTCGCAGTTCAATGGGACAGGTACGAAGTGTTATTATACCCTCGCCTATAGGTTGACCGTTTAGCTAATTCACCTTCAAGGGAGGTTCGACAGGTAAGGTGGGGAGGTGTAGGTGATGGGCTAGATCCCGATCTATAAAATCACCGGCAGCTCCCGAATCAACCAAAGCTGACAGGTGCGTGACTATACCTCCCCAGGATATTTGTACGGGTAGGTTTACTTGGTTATTTCTTCGGGTAGCTAGTAAGGACTGACACATAAGTGGGGATCTACCCAGCCGCAAGCACTCGTCAGCAGCATGAAGGCTAGTGTCACGTCTGGGATGGCGGTGTGCAGGATGCGGCGAGGGGGGAGTCAACACTATTAGAACAGTAAGTTTTCAACAACTTGTCAACGTGTATGGAAGCTTGGACGAATTCCGCTAACGTGAGGGTTTCACTCCTGCAGGCGAGTTCGACCTATACATCCGTTTTCAGACCGCAGCGGAATACCGTTTTCAGGGCCGAGTCACTCCATCTACTCCCTGTGGCCAGTGTGCGGAACTCCCTTGCATAGTCGGCTGCACTTCGTTGTCCTTGTTGGAGTTCGTAAAGTCGGTCCCCAACGTCACGGCCGTCTACGGGGTGATCGAAGACAGCTCTGAACAAGGCAGTGAACTGATTCTCGGACTGGAGAGCTGGGTCGTTAAAGTTCCACAATGCTGTGCCCCAAGTACCTGCTACACCCGTGAGAAATGACAGGATGAAGTGAATCTTTTGCTGTTCGGTCTGGAATCGGGCAGGGTGGTATGTAAAGTATATAGAACATTGCATGAGAAAATTTCGGCAGCGGTCAGGAGACCCATCGTAACGCTCAGGTTCTGCCACAGGGACGTTCATGGTTGTAGAAGCAGCAGCGGTGACCAGACAGACAGTTTCCTGGAGCGTAGTGAGGTTTACCCCTTGATCTTGTATGATCTTCGCGAGTTGGTGAATCGTCTCGGTGAGTGTCGTAATGGTAACTTCTGCTGGATCCATGTCATAGGCGAAGTATTCTGTAACGTATTGACCAGACAGAGAGGGATCCAACTGCGGAAGTATACCGCTTTTATTCAAATGAGTCACGTTTACAAGAAACGGCACGAGTATCACTAGCGCTAGGCGCAGTAACAACAGCAGCGTTTTCGTGGGATGGTCAGGACGGTCCAGGGTCATAACGGGGGGGGGCAGAATCCGGGAAGTACAGGAGGGCTAGGCAGGAGGCGAGGTCTGGAGAGAAAGCAAGGGTCAAAGCACAGGAGATCGAACAGGCAATGGAAATGCTTGGTATGCTGCATGGGAACGGCAATACTTCGCGATGAGGAAGTGGTGGGAAGGTGTATATATGTGACTGAAAAGGGGGCGTGGTAATTGGTAGCAGGTGTAGCTGGGAGGGACATATCAGACAGCACTCCTTACACCTGGGTGTACAAGATGTCATCATAGTCCAGCCACATTAGACCATGTGTTTTGGTCATGCAACTTATTAACTGATTTTTAGGAGAAGATTTTTGAAGCAGTCTCTTATATATGTGGGGGAACAGTGGATCCTAATCCCACTATTGCAGTCTTTGGGGTATCTCCACTGGAAGAACAATTCACAGCTCTCCAGTCAAATGCTATTGCTTTCGCTACACTGATGGCCCAGAGGCTGATTCTCCACGAGTGGAAATCAGTGAAACCCCCCTCTTTCAAACATTGGGTCAGAGAAGTACTGGCAATGATTCCATTGGAGAAGATGAGATATAATCAGACTGGCAACTGTACTAAATTTATCAAAATGTGGGCTCCTTTTATAGAATTTGTTGATAGCATAACCTTAGTTTGATGCATCATGCTGCAATCTTATTCATATGTATGGTCAACAAGTTTTTAGTGTTATTCAATTAGTCTAAGACATTTGGTATAATCTCTGATCAAGAAGAAACACAGAGCAGATAAAGAGTTTACTCTCATGTGTGTAGGTCATATTTCTTCCAGTCATTTTTTTTTCTTTCTCCTTTTTGTATTATCATTTTGTGTGTGTATAATTGCATTTGGATAGATGCTTGTGAATGTGTTAGGATAGTTACAGGTGTTGTCACGTTGCGGTCCCCGACCCCTCCCTTTTGGGTGTGTTTACGTCGTCTGCGTCTACTCTTCTGCGTCTGTGGATCTCCGTGGATGCGGTTATGTCTTGTGATCATCCGTCTCACCCGTGGCTCGTTTCGTCATCACATGGGGTTTATGTAGTTTGTCTATTTAATGTGCATTCGCGCAGTGTCCTGTGCTCGTCGTTGTTTGAGTCGTTGAGTCTGCACGTTGTGTATGTGTACATGTGTTTTTCGTGCGCTATCTGTGCTTAAGGTTAAAAATAAAAGTAACGTCAGTGCAAGCCAGAGTGGTCTCGTGCCTCGTCCTTCCAGCCGCACCATACGTCACAGAACGACGAGCCGAAGATGCCAGGCTATGCCACCAGGGCCAAGAAGGGGAAGAGGCCCAGCAGGCACCACCATGCTTCGTCCCCTGCCCAGCACCGCAAGGCCACCGCCAACCCCGAGCTGATGGTGCAGGACCCGTTATGTGCGTGCATGCTGCGTCAGGCTCGGGAGACCACAATCCCCGGGATGGCAGACTACTACCGCGAGGAAGCGGTACGGATATGGAGGGAGCGACACCCCTCTCCTTCCCGAGAGCTCTCGCCTCTGAGGGTGGGTGCCTTCGAACTCTGCTCCACCGGAAAAACCCCGGAGTGCGAGTTCTCGGAGGAGGAGGAAGGCGAGGAAGAAGACGAGGGTGAAGACCACGCTCCCTCTGTGTGTTCCGCCCCCACCGTGGATTATGGTGAGGGTGAGGAGGAGGAAGATGGCTATCCTCCTTCAGTGTGTTCCGCCCCCACCGTAGGGCACGGTGAGGGTGAAGAGGAAGAAGAGGAGGCGAACTATCCCCCCTCCGTGTGCTACGCCCCCACTGAATACTACGGTGAGGGCAAGGAGGAGGACCGGCCTCCCTTCGTGTGCTCGGGTTATACCGAGTACACGGATAGCGAGCAGTACACGGAGGAAGAGGAGGGGGGGGGAGTTCGTGCCATTCGGAGTACTCAGCTGGGACCGTGAAGGGGAGGAGGATGCCTGAGGAAGGCGTGTTCTCCGCGCACTCCGAGGGCAGCGCCATGGACTACTCTCGGGGTGAGAGCCCGGAGCAGCCCATGAGCTGGAGCCTTGGCAGTGAGGAGGAGGAGATGGAGATCGAGGACACTCCCACTGTTGAGTCCAGAGAGAGGGCGCTGGAAGGAGAAGGTCCCCGGTATGGTCGACCGAGAGGAGAGAGAGAGCGCGGGCGGGGCCATCCTGTGGCGCGCCCCTCGGGGGCTACTGGAGAGACCAGACGCGCTGCACCAAGCGGGTCCGCCGGCCGCACTGCACCTGGTGGAGGGTTTGCGGCGAGGGCGGGAAGAGGACCACCCACCGCAGCGCCTGCAGCTTCCGCAGCTTCCGCAGCTCCTGTGTTCTCCCCACTGGCAGCTCTCCTCCTGGTGCGAAGCCTGGCGCCGTCTACATGTTTGTACCTGTGTTCGTGAACATTCCCATATGTCTGCCTAATCCCCTCTTCCCTTTTGTGCATCTGTGTGTGAATGTTCCTGTTTGTGTGTTCGTTAACGTCCCGTTATGTGCGTCTAACGTGTTTTCCCCGGTCTTCCCAGGGAGGGTGTTCTAGGCTGTTCGTGGCGGACTCTACACCGAGGGCGGTCATCTCCCAGACGCAGGGCTGAGCGCTTCGGGTCCGCCCATCGATGTGGGTTCGGGGCACTTGGTGCTGTTGGCACCTCGGGACGGGTAGTGCCCTTGGTGGGGGAGTCTGTTACGTTGCGGTCCCCGACCCCTCCCTTTTGGGCGTGTGTTTACGTCAGGGGTGGCCAACCCGCATGCGGCTCTTTGCCTGGTTTCGTGCGGCTCCCCAGCCGGTCCGCGGGCTCACCTGCACTAACGGGGCGACACACTGCTACATTTTCGTGGTGCGCGGTTTGTTGTTTACAAGCCTAGCGAGCCGCTAATACTTTTAAAATCGCCGTAGTGGAAAACACGCATTTGACTGTCTTCACAGCTAATAATTTAACACCCCCCCCCCCCCCCCCCCCGCTCAACAACTTACACTCGCCGCCCGCCCCAAACCCCCCCCCCCTGCTCGACAACTTACACTCCCCACCCCGCCCGACAACTTACACTCGCCACCCCCCCGCTCAACAACTTACACTCGCCAATGCATGATGTGGCTCTTTGCCGTTACACAGTACAAAAAATGGCTCTAGGTCTCTGGCGGGTTGGCCACCCCTGGTTTACGTCGTCTGCGTCTGTGGATCTCCGTGGGTGCGGTTATGTCTTTTGATCATCCGTCTCACCGGTGGCTCGTCTCGTCATCACGTGGGGTTTATGTGGTTTGTCTATGTAATGTGCGTTCGCGCAGTGTCCTGTGCTCGTCGTTGTTTGAGTCTGCACGTTGTGTATGTGTACATGTGTTTTTCGGGCGCTATCTGCACTTAACATTAAAAATAAAAGTAATGTCAGTGCAAGCCAGAGTGGTCTCGTGCCTCGTCCTTCCAGCCGCACAGTACATCACAGGTGTCATACAACATGCATACGTTAATTTATATGTGTATTTTATATACACTCAGGTGCTGTTCTTTGCATTGCTTTGGGGGGGGGGACTACTGAAAGGGTTTGTTTTTTGTAATGTTGTCTCTCAATGATCTATAAATAAAATTATATATATAAAAAAAGAAAAAGTACTCACACAACTTTTCTGGATGCTCTGACCACTGGCATTAGTCTCAGTAGACATTCCTCTGATGGGTAATATTTCCTCAGGTCAAACTCATCCAGCTCTTCTTCTGAGTTCAGCAACACAAACACCAGAGCTGACCACTGAGCAGGAGAGAGACTAGCTCCACATAAACGATGATTACCTTGTCTGTACACGTATGTTTGGACTTCCTGCACTAGAGAATGATCATTCAGTTCATTCAGACAGTGGAACAGATTGATTGATTTCTCTGGAGAGGGATTCTCCCTGATCTTCTCCTTGATGTACTTGACTATTTCCTCTTTGCTGTGAGATCTGCTTCCTGTCTGTGTCAGTAGACCTCGTAAGAGAGTCTGATTGGACTCCAGTGAGAGACCCAGAAGGAAGCGGAGGAAAAGGTTCATGTGTCCATTCTCACTCTGTAAGGCCTTGTCCACTGTGTTCTTAAGGAAGTCAGACATCGTTGACCTTTTGACGTCATGTAGGTCTGAAGAGGTTTGATTTTCCAGCTCATTTGTGTTGTTGGAGATGAAGGAGAGAAATGCCTATAAAGCAGCCAGAAACTCCTGAACACTCAGATGCACAAAGCTGAACACCTTCCCCAGGTGCAGCCCAAACTCCTCTCTGAAGATCTGGGTACACACTCCTGAGTACACTGACACTTCTTTGACATCAATGCCACACTCTCTCAGGTCTTCCTCATAGAATATCAGGTTGCCCTTTTCCAGCTCCTTAAAGGCCAGTTTTCCCAGTGCCAGAACACTCTTTGTAGTCTGGTCAATATCAGTGTCAGATTTGCCATGGTACTTTCTGCTCTTGTGTTTGATGTGAAAGTTCAGGAAGTGTGTGTACATCTGAGTCAGAGTCTTGGGGATCTCTCCACTCTCTGCTTCACCCAACATTCTCTCTAGAACAGTGGCTGCAATCCAACAGAAGACTGGAATGTGGCACATGATGTAGAGGCTTCTTGATAACTTCATGTGTGAGATGATTCTGTTGGCCAAGATCTGATCACTGATTCTCGTCCTGAAGTACTCCTCTTTCTGAGGGTCACCGAACCCTCGTACCTCTGTTACCTGGTCAACACACTCAGGAGGGATCTGATTGGCTGCTGCTGGTCGAGAGGTTATCCAGAGAAGTGCAGATGGAAGCAGATTCCCCTTGAGGAGGTTTGTCAGCAGCACATCCACTGAGGTCAACTTTGTTACATCCCACAAACTCTCATTGATCTGGAAATCTAGAGGAAGTCGACATTCATCCAGACCATCAAAGATGAAAATGACTTTGTAAGCATCTATTAATTGTAATTGTTTTGTTTCTGGGAAAAAGTGATGAAGCAGACCCATCAGACTGAACTTTTTCTCCTTCATCAAATTCAGCTCCCTAAAAGGAAGTGGAAATATGAAGAGGACGTCCTGATTGGCTCTTCCTTCAGCCCAGTCCAGAATGAACTTCTGCACAGAGACTGTTTTCCCAATTCCAGCAACTCCTTTAGTCAGCACTCTTCTGATGGGTTTGTCTTTAAAGAGGTCATTACATTTGATGGGTGTCTCCTGTGTTGTTGGTCTCCTGGATGCTGTCTCTATCTGTCTCACCTCATGTTCATTATTGACCTCTCCACTCCCTCCCTCTGTGATGTAGAGCTCTGTGTAGATCTCATTCAGAAGGGTTGAGCTTCCATGATCTGATATTCCTTCATTTATTTTTTTACATTTCTCCAGTAGTTTGTGTTTCAACTTTTGCTGATATAAAGAGACCAGCTCTAAAACAACAGAAATACATGATAATGTCAGGAATGTCACCTGATAGCCATTAAGAACTCAGCTGTTCCTCATCACCACGCCCACATTCCAGGCATTCATATACACCGTCATCACAACACCTCGTCGCGAAGTATTGCCAACTATGCTCAACTATGTCTGAGCAGGGCTGTGTTTAACTATGGGTGTTGTACAGTGTTAGTTGTGTGACCAGGGCTGTGTTTAACTGTTGGTCTTGTACAGTGTTAGTGGTGTGACCAGGGCTGTGTTTAACTGTTGGTCTTGTACAGTGTTAGTGGTGTGACCAGGGCTGTGTTTAACTGTGGATGTTGAACAGTGTTAGGGGTCTGAGCAGGACTGTGTTTAACTGTGGATGTTGTACAGTGTTAGTTGTGTACAGTGTTAGTTGTGTGACCAGGGCTGTCTTTAACTGTGGGTGTTGTAGTGTTAGTTGTGTGACCAGGGCTGCGTTTAACTGTGGGTGTTGTACAGGTTAGTAGTGTGACCAGGACTGTGTTTAACTGTATAAAGGACTTTGGGGTCCCAGTAGACTGTGGTGCTGGAGTACAGAGTTCAGCTTCAGGAGACTGAAGACCAGCAGACTGTATCAGAGTAGGACGTGTGGACAGGACTGAGCCTACTGTGTGTCAGAGTCAGAGGGGGTTTATTGATCAGTGTTATGTTTTGTTGAATTCTAGGTTTGAAATGGATTTCTAAATTGTTCTTAACTCAGTTCTTGGTATAACTGTGTGTTCATCATTATAGGTGCATGCTGGATAGCTGTGGTGAGTGCTGGTGTTGTGAATAAGGAGGGAAGCTGGTATTGGTATTGGATATGTATTAATTTGATTCTGATGGACATGAGTTAGTAACTGTAATAGGTTCCTCTTTCTTTAGTTGAGGGGGCATTACACCCTGTATATGAACATGAGATAGTATCTGTAATAGGTTCCTTCTTCCTTTAGTTGAGGGACCATTACACCCTGTATATGGACATGAGTTAGTAAATGTAATAGGTTTTAGATTTAACCAAATGAATGTGTTTGAGTTTTTTTCCTCTTTAAGAATATTGATTTTAACATCAGACATAATACCCAAATAAAGTAATTATTACCAAACTGTGTATCTGTATTGCTGTTATCTGTAACATATGGAAGAGACAGAGAGGGATCCTTATGCAAAAGCACAGTGCTCTTTATTTGGTCACACCACTAACACTGTACAAGACCAACAGTTAAACACAGCCCTGGTCACACCACTAACACTGTACAAGACCAACAGTTAAACACAGCCCTGCTCACACAACTAACACTGTACAACACCCACAGTTAAACACAGCCCTGCTCAGACCTCTAACACTGTACAACAGGGGTGGGCAATTAATTTTTACAAGGGGCCACATGAGAAACCTGAATTGTGTCAGAGGGCCACACAAATAAAAATGACATCATTACGGTGGCCCCGCCCACCTCGCACGAACTTCCGCAAACGGTGGAGGCGTTTATACTTGCCGCTTCACATTCTGTGTAGTGTTCTCCGAAACGATGTGTTAGTATAAAGAAACACCCCTCAAAAACAATGGAAGGAACATTTACCTGACCAATTTTAATGTTGATTTTTGTTTCAGATTTGAAAAGTGCTGGAATTTAGGCTAAATACTTGAAAATGTTTGAAACTGTAACTACTTAGTTTCACAACAAATAGCCATCTGAATGAACAGTTTTCTTGTATTACATTAACAAATACGAGCCTCTTGTAATTCCAGGACGAAACATGGGAGAATGTGAAGACTTTAAACAACCATTAAATAATTTAATTAAAAAGCGAATTATTTTGAATCATTTCGAGTATATGTATAAATATTTAACTTAATTAAGTTTAACGTGCTGGGAAATATTGAAATGGACCTTGAAAGTGACGTACAAATGCTTTAATTCCACCTTGTAAAGGTGTATGAATCCTGCAAACATGACTTTGTCCATCGCGCTGAGGCGCGGCGTGCGCGCGAAGTTACAAAATTCGAGAGGTGCACGACCTCGCGAATCAACAGCACGCGAGACCCTCGCGCACGGGCAGAGCCACCGCGATTACGTCATTTTCGCCGCACGGACCCCCGCGATGTTCGAGCCACGTCGGCTTAAACCTAGCTTTAGAGCACTTCTACGGCACTTTCAAGGTCCATTTCAATATTTCCCAGCTGACTCAGGTTCTCTTTAAGCTCAGTTTCTGGAATGGAAAACCCTGAGTTTTCGTTAACTCTGAGTTTACTTACCCGGTTTCATCACTGAATCCGTTTTCTGGAATATCCCCTGTTCAGTCAGCTATTTGTTGTGAATCGAAATACACTTACAATTTCAAGCATTTTCAAGTACTTTAGCCAACATTCCAGCACTTTTCAAACCTGGAACACAATTCACAATTATAATTTGTCACGTAAATGTTCCGCCGTTCACGGAGGTTCGTGCGAGGGGTGCGGAGTTGCGTGCTACGTTCACTAGCAAAAGTATAACTTGTCGCTGATCACCTACAGTGTTTCTTGCACAGCTCACACACAAGCACGTACATCCACACGGAATTAACAAAAACGTAGCGCTTTCAAAATAAAAGCGTCACAGTTGTATTGCACGCACGACATAGATATTTGTTAAATTTATGATTGGCCTCTCGCGGGCCGTGGTTTGCCAGGTCTGCTGTACAACATCCACAGTTAATCACAGCCCTGCTCACACAACTAACACTGTACAACATCCACAGTTAATCACAGCCCTGCTCACACAACTAACACTGTACAATGCCCACAGTTAATCACAGCCCTGGTCACACAACTAACACTGTACAATGCCCACAGTTAAACATAGCCCTGGTCACACAACTAACACTGTACAACGCCCACAGTTAAACACAGCCCAGGGGGGTATTCCAAGAAGCGAGTTAAGCGATAAAACTGGGTAAGTTAACTCAGGATTCACGGAAACTCAAGAAACCGAGCTTAGAGAGAACCTGAGTCAGTTACTATAGCAACTTATGCTCTGAAGCTAACCTGCTCGCTGGCAGGTTAACTTGTACCTAAACCAGAGCTACAAACACGTCATCATGACCAGTCGGCTAAAAATGCTTAGTAGTTTGGTGCTCTATGAGACATTTTACAGCACAAGAAAATGATTTCACGGTGGTCTTAGAGGGCAAACGGTACGATTTGACTTGATGTGTATGTGACCTGGCTGGTGGGGACGGGAGAAGAAGTCTATCTGTAACCGTGCGTGCTGTGCTGAAGACGCTTCCTTCCACTCGCTGAACTGAACTGCTGCTGCAGCGCATCTGGTGTTAAAGGAAGAGAGAGGTCGAGTGTGTGCGAGGTGGTGGCTCATTTCAGGGCATTGTTTTTAAATCGCTTAGGTTTTCAAAAGATCATTTCAAACCGACCTCAGTAAAATGATGATAATAATAATAATAATAATAATTATTATTATTAAAAAACGAAGTTTCAAAAGGGCACTTTCGTTGATAAAGGGCAGAGTTGGTGGTGCTTTAGTACCACCTGAGGTCTATATGTGCACGCCACTGATTACTTACATCCACAACATTATTAAGTGTCACATTTCAAATATGACACATCGCAGCCCTCAATTCTCTCCAGATTTTTATACATCGCTCTTCGTTTTTTTGCTAGTGTAAGTTTTTTTTTTTTTTTATAGTGTAGGAGATGCGGAACCTGTCAGCAATTTAAAGCTACTGTATGTCGGTCTGTCTGAAAAGTATGTCTGGCATTAAAACGGCTAGTGCCCAGTTTTGTTGTGTTTCCTGGGCATTATGGACATCAAAGAGGAATTCTACAGCATCGTAGCTTTGTCTTTAATTCACACGGACAATAAAGAAATTAAGCATATATTAATATATAACAAACTTCATTCCATTTACATTTTAAGGATTTCCTAGAGTGATTGGTGGAACCCACATATGCTTTCTATTTGTAACGCAGCATGGGCTGCAGAGCGCGGGGACAGACACAAATGCTGAGAAGAGCGAGATTTATTACAGGACATTCCATAATCATCGTCACTAAAGCAGTCAGGGGTCATAACGGGGGGGCAGTCCGAATAACACAGATACACGGGGATAACGCAAACAAGGCAAACACGAGCAAGGCAGGGAAACGCAGAGAACACGAACCACAGGCGAACGGCAATCCAAACTGGAACAAACCACAACAACCAAACATCCAAAACAACCGACGAGGGACAAGGGACACTCAGGGACTATATATACAGGACTTTAAACAGGGAACAGGTGAGGGCAACAGGGCAACGGGTGTGTGGTAACAAACGAGGAATCACGGAGACAAACGAGTGGGGCGGGATAAACAGGCACAGAACACCGACACAAGGGAATCCGGAGTGACAGCTAAGGGAGGGGCCGCGGCCATACGTGATACTATTACAGCACAACTAAAACATGAAGGCGATTACATAAACAGAAAATCCATCCATAGAATTAATGTACAGGTACTAACCTTTATAATCCTTAATTAATAATGTACTTATCTTTAATGGTAACAAAAATAACGTAGCTATTGTAACTGACCGTTCTCCCCATCAAGATCATATGTGATGCTTCCCACCTCATCACAAATGTTGAAGCCAGATGGCCAGGATCCGTGCATGATTCCACACTGTACAACAAATTTGAACAGGGTAGGCCTGCAGTAGTTTTGCTACTTGTTCACATGCAGTGTAATAGTTAAATCATTGCAAAACCGTAGTGTGATTATAGGACACTGACGGCCTCCTTCATGGAGACAGAGGGTATCCCTGCCTGTCCTATAGCCTACCTTATGACTCCTTATTCAGATCCTGCACCTGGACCACAGTCCCACTACAATCAGGCCCACAGCAAAACCAAGGCAATAATTTAAATGACCCTAGGAATCATCGAGGCCAGGTTCCAGTGCCTGAAGGGGCTCAGAGTAACCCCTGATAGGGGGTGCCACATAATAATGGCATATGTGGTATTACACAACATTGCAACCATCCAGGAAGAGCGACAGCCTACCATCTCTGACATGCCCACAGATGAGGAACCTTACATGCATGTGGGTGACAACAGAGATGGTGGAGTTGTCAGAGACTCCATCTGCAATCACTGCTTTTCACATTAAATTATGCACCCCCCCCCAACCCTGTAACCGTTTAATATACAATACAGTCAAATTATTCCTGTAACTAAATATATTTTAGAAAATATTTTAAGAATAAGATATAGTTATGTACAGCCATACCACTTTGTACAATATTCTTATACTTCATTTTTATCTGATGCTTTTTACACCACTCAGATTAGACCTGGAATTAGTAAGTGTTCAATAAAAAAAATTAAAACCTCAATACAGTATTATAAATGTGGAGAATATAATAAAAATAATCGCACTCTTCTGCTAAATATAAAAATATCATTTTCACTCACGCATTAACTCTGTCACTATACTAGTGGTGGGACTTTACCGTGTTAATTTCGATTAATTAATTACAGGAAAATTAACACACTAAAAAAATTAACGCATTTTAACGCATGAGACACTTTTGCACTGCCACGAGTTCCAGACATACAGATTATATGGACGCACAATAAGATCATGATGGAGATGACTGAAGAGGCTACGCTGGTGGATGGGAAATTTAAATATAAGAAACTTCCAGATGGAAGTACAAACACAAATAGTGTTATTTGCACTTTATGTAGGAAGGAGTTCACTTATCACGGGAGCACTTCCACCCTTCGTTACTACCTCAACGCAAAACATGTTGGGGCTAACGCACAGGTCAGTAATGATAACTTAGCTGCTAAAGGTATTCCTAGTACGATAGGGTGACCAAACGTCCGTATTTCCCGGGACATGTCCGTGAGGAAATGTCCTGGTTTTTAAATTACCTTCATTGGACCATTAAGACTGGATTAAACTTTGACTCTGCACGCGTTTATACATGACGCGTCACATTATTTGCATTGTTGTTCGTTTTCTGTGGTCGAAGATAAAGACTTACAAGAAGCACTGCACATTGCGTCAACTGATGCAAGTTACGAACTACTGTCCAGAAAGACAATGTCGAAGAAAATCCAGCAGCTGTAGGTTTTGGAAAGGGACTGGGGATCACTGGACCTCTGTTAGCAACAAGAATTATCTTGGTGTGACAGCTCATATTATAGATGATGAATCTATAGATGATGAAGATCCAGTCATTTGCTTTGAGTCATTTGCTTTGACCACTAGGCACTATGGAAATGTCTGTGGCAGAGGCCTGGGAAATTAAAGAAAAATATACCATCTAAAATAGTATCTTCTGTTTTACTTCAATTCTTCCAATATCCTGAGCAAAACTCCCAAAATTAAACAATATTTTTGGTCAGAATTTCCAGTGTTCTGAACTGGTTTCTGCACTGTAAAAAATTTTGAATTTACGGTAATAAACTATAAAATAGCAACAGTAAAAGATCATAAAGTAGAAAACAGTATATCACTGTAACAGATGCAATAGTTTACTTTAAAAAAATAAACGGAATATAAAATTAATTTTTACAGTCATAATATGTAGAAAGCACACATTTTTTATGTTAATTTCAATATTTTAGGTAAAATATATTGGAAAATTCCGTAATGTAGTAAACAAGGAATTACCCTAAAAATAAAAAAAATATTCAGTCTAAATTACAGATTTTGCTGATGAATAGCCTACATTTCAAGTTACAGTGAAAACCATTCATCAATGAGCAAAATCGCACCTTGATTTCTACAGAAAGACGTAAAATGGACACAGATTAAGTGTTATATCGCCGGTGGATGGCGCCAGAGCTAGCGAACTAGTAACGTATTGAATCATATATGGGGATCTGATGTAAATAAACTGGATATTTTTTTTCGGCGTGAGATATCGGAAATACGGGACAAATACGGGACAAATAAAAATACGGGATGATGCCGGGACAGAGCAGTAAAATACGGGACTGTCCCGGCCAAAACGGGACACTTGACAGGTATGCTCTCCGCTCGCATTACCGTCTGGACTCGGACATATACAACTACTGCCGCTCTGTCTGACTTAATCGCCGACCGCGCTACATACACCGATCAAGTAAAACTCGACCTAGGCTGCTCCAGCTATCAGCCTGTATCCCAGCTGTTTGGACAAATGGCCGTGGCTACAGGAAATATAAACACAGCCGTGGAGTCGACACTAGTGTTTTGCGCCCTGTCCCACAAGCTACTATCTCATCCCAATCCTCCGATTCATCTGGTCTGTTTAATCTAGCTTTATTTAACTGCCGTTCGCTCACAAACAAAGCTACTCTACTAAACGACTTAATTGAACATAAGCAACTTGATATGCTGTTTCTCACGGAGACTTGGCAGACACAGGGGGACTTTATGCTCCTAAATGAAGCTTCTCCTCCTGGATTTACATACTTTTGTTCACCTAGACTAACAGGTAGAGGTGGCGGGTTAGGTGTCATTTTCAACAAGAAGGTGAGACTAACTCTGCTTAAACTACATGAAGTCTTTGCTTTGGAATATATGGCTTTAAAGGTGTCTGGCTTGTCCACTGTGAGTTTACTGTTGATATATCGCCCACCTAAACTGTCCACTGCTGACTTTTTATCTGAACTTGGTGAACTACTTACCATCGCTAGCTCCAAGTCTCCATCTCTGGTCCTACTCGGAGACTTTAATATCCATATGGACACTGTTTCATCTTTATCCACTGAATTTTTATCTCTGCTCAAATGTTTTGATTTAACTCAACATGTAGATTTTCCCACGCACAATCAGGGCCATATTCTTGATTTAATTTGTTCTGCTGGATGTACTGTTAATAACATCTCTGGTACTGGCTTGGGTATATCTGACCACAAAGTTATCACTGCTGGCCTCTGCCTGCCTATACCTAAGACCCCCTCTAAAATGACAATATCCTTTCGTAATCTTTCTGCTGTTGATTCTCTCGCCTTCTCCAAACATCTCAAATCTTCTTTATTCCCTTCGATTTGTAACATATCTAACGTTGAGGATGCTGTCTCTTTGTATAATGATACACTCGCTCCACTTAAGACGAGGACTGTACCATCCACGCACACCTCTCCCTGGTTCACCCCTGAACTACACACACTGAAATCGACCGGCAGGCACCTTGAGCGTCTCTATAAAAAAACAGGTCTTCAAGTTCACGCTATGGCCTTTGCTGAACATATGCTCACCTACAAATCTGCACTACAATCTGCCCGTTCTCTGTACTACTCCAACCTTATACATGGCTCCAGACATGACCCTAAACATCTCTTCTCTATTGTCAACAAAATTTCTTGCCCTACTACTCACACAGTCTCATCCTCTCCTGAAATCTGTACTTCTTTTCTCAATCATTTCCAAGATAAAATTACTTCCATAAACAAAGGTTTTCCTAGCTCACCCTCCCCTGACTTCTCTTTCTCTCCTCCCAGTCCTATTAACACTCTGTTTTCTCATTTCTCTCCGGTTTCTGTCAGCAACACTGCCGAAATAATTTCTAAGTCCAAATCCTCATCCAGTCCACTTGACCCCGCCCCAACTTCCCTCCTAAAGCTCTGTCTTTCGGACATAAGTACTCCTATAACACATATAATTAATCTCTCTCTCTCCACTGGTTATGTTCCCTGTTCTCTTAAAACGGCTGCCATTACTCCTGTTATTAAAAAACCTTCTCTTGATAGTTCTGACATACAATCCTACAGACCAATTTCCAATCTACCTTTTATTTCTAAAGTTCTTGAGAGAGCTGTCGCCATACAGTTACAGGCTTTTCTCACCACCAACAATCTCTTTGAGACATTCCAGTCTGGATTTCGTACCTTACACAGCACTGAGACTGCTCTTCTCAGTGTTTTGAATAACCTGCTCCTGTCCTCTGACTCTGGGCGTGCATCTGTCATTCTTCTCCTTGATTTAACTGCTGCTTTTGAGACAGTTAATCACAAAATACTCCTCTCACGTCTCTCCAGTTTTGGTCTGTCTGGCACTGTGCTCTCTTGGTTTTCATCCTACCTTACTAACAGATCTCAGTTTGTCAGTATAGGAAAGCACAAATCCATTTCTGTCCCAGTCACCCAGGGAGTACCACAGGGTTCCGTTCTTGGTCCCCTACTATTCATTACATACTTACTTCCTCTTGGTAACATTATTCATTCCTTCAACATCAACTATTACTTTTATGCGGATGACACACAGCTGTATCTGGATCTCCACCCTTCTGACTCTTTCCCTCCTACCACACTGCTGTCCTGCATCCAGGAGATAACTCACCGGTTAAACAATAACTTCCTCAAACTAAATCCTACTAAAACTGAGTTCATGATCATCGGCACCAAGTCAGCCATCTCTGCCCTCTCCAACTGTAGTCTATCTGTTGATAATATCCAGGTTGCCCAGTCTTCTGTTGTGCGTAACCTAGGCGTTTCATTTGACTCCTCTCTCACTTTCATCCCACACATAAACTCTATCCGTAAATCTGCTTTTTTCCATCTCCGCAAAATTGCCAGGCTCTGCCCCATACTTTCACTAAAAGATGCCGAATCCCTGGTACATGCATTCATCACTTCCAGACTAGATTACTGTAACTCCCTGCTTTATGGTCTACCTGCTAAATCACTTCGCCCCCTACAACAGATACAAAATTCTGTAGCCAGAGTTCTAATGTCCACAAAGAAATCTGCACACATCACTCCTATCCTCCATCAGTTACACTGGCTTCCTATCTCTGAACGCATCCACTATAAAATCCTACTCCTAACATTCAAATTTCTGCATGGTCTTGCACCCTTCTATCTCTCCAACCTTCTCCACCTTCATACCTCATCACGTCAGCTCAAGTCCTCTAACCTAGGTTTGCTCTCCGTCCCACGACACAGACTCTCTACTATGGGTGGCAGATCATTCAGTGTTGCTGCCCACACCCTCTGGAATTCGTTACCTCCCTCTATTCGCTCCTCTGACTCTCTCTCTACTTTCAAAACTCAACTCAAGACTTTCCTCTTTTCTCAATATTTCCACTCTTTCTAAGCCCTGTATTTTTCCCCTTTCATTTGTGTACAGCGACCTTGGGTTTAAGAAAGGCGCTATATAAAATAAACATATTATTATTATTATTATTATTATTATCAAGTCTTGTGTTATCATTGCTGCCTTCAGTCGAATGGTGACTGTAGAGACGCTTCTCCCGGCTGTTCTTTACTCAATTACGTTTTACGTAATGTTCTCTGATTAGTTTATTGCTGCCAGTGTACACATTATGTATCTGTGTCAGGGACAGATTTTTGAATTCAGTGCACATACAAGGCGCACTGCTGATTTTTGAGAAAATTTAAGGCTTTTCTGCTTAAAGTCTGAAAAATTGTGTAGCGTTGGTCCACTGGGGGCGGCGCTACTTCCCATGAGCCCCCGCGGTTCCGTTATTGATACGCGTTATGTGTAAGTGTTATGACATGCTGTTGTTGATTATGTATTTGATTGTGTTTTGTTAGTTTAAGTCACCCTCTATTAGTTTATGTAGTTGTACATTGGCTGAGTCTACCTACTGTGTTTGTGTAATATTACAGTGCCAATGACCTGCCCTCATGTTTCACGTATTGTGTGTAACACGCGTGATCACGGTTTCATGCGTGATTACGTTGCTAAGGCAAAATAAATGTGCCTTGTTGTCTTAAAATGCGGCAACAACTGGGCGGCCTGAGTGATGGGGGTCTGCCAGTAATTTACTGTGAAGTTGGACTTTTCAATAAAATACTGTAAAATAATAATGGTTGTAATGTGTTCTTCATAGAGATAAACAGTAAAACAGTTGTTTTTAAAATGATTCACCGTAAATAGGTTTATTTTAAAAAGTTGTTAATTTTACAGCGTATTATTGTAAGCTGTAAAAAGTCATTTTCCGTAAAAAGAACGGTTCTAAATTATGCAAATTTACAGTTGTCAAAAAAGATACCGTAGTGTTTTTTACATTGTCAGCATTTTTTTTACGGTGAAGTTCTGGCAACCACAGCTGCCAGTATTTTACCGTAAATTTACCGGATTTTTTTTACAGTGTGCACTCATCTATTGGTCTTTCTCATGTTAAATACTGAAACGCGATTAAAATGCGATTAATTTCGATTAATTAATTACAAAGCTTCCGATTAATTCGATTAATTTTTTTAGTCGAGTCCCACCCCTAATTTATATTTAATAATATCTAAATATTCTGCATATGCAGTCATTAATATTTCAAGCTAGTGGTGTGAAATACGATGCTCGGCTGATTTTCGCATTTAAATCCATGATAAATCTTATTTTCTGCGTTTCATTAAGAATGCCTTTTATAGTTACGCGTGAATGCGCTTCTGTCTGGGTCAACCTACTCAGAGTTGAGCGACCCTGATTACTTTAACTCCGATCAGCCGTTTTGGAACCGAAAACTCTGAGTATGTCAGCTCGGGGTATGACAACTCAGAGTTCAGGGTTAAGTTTAGAGTTTGGTAAACCCGCTTTCTGGAATACCCCCCTGGTCACACAACTAACACTGTACAACACCCATAGTTAAACACAGTCCTGCTCAGACCTCTAACAATGTACAACATCCACAGTTAAACACAGCCCTGGTCCAGAATTAAGATGTGGTGCATCTCAAACAGACCATATGACATAACCCAGTGTTGTCCAAACAGACCATGTGACATAGCCCAGTGTTGTCCAAACAGACCATGTGACATAACCCAGTGTTCTCCAAACAGACCATGTGACATAACCCAGTGTTCTCCAAACAGACCATATGACAAAACCCAGTGTTCTCCAAATGAGAGCAAACATGAGTTAAATATCTCTCCTGAGATTCAAAATCATGATGGGTGCTGACCTTAAAGAGACACAATACTCTGGACAGGTACTCAATTCATATAGGTCCTACCCATCAGACACAGGACCAAAGGTGTCAATTTCAGGTTCAGAAAGTAAAGGTCCTCACCAGGATTTTGCTCAAGCTTGCTAGATTTTCAAAGCCTGAGCAAAATCCTGGTGAGGACTTTTACTTTCTGAACCTGGAATTGACACCTCTGCACAGGACTAAATGTAGTTAGAGTGATACTGCCATCATAGATTCATGACCCAGATCTCTTACTGGTCTGGAGTGTGTTAGTGAGGTCTGTCTGGTTCATGACCCAGATCTCTTACTGGTCTGTAGTGTGTTAGTGAGGTCTGTCTGGTTTATGACCAAGATCTCTTACTGGTCTGTAGTGTGTTAGCGAGGTCTGTCTGGTTCATGTTCTTCAGGACGTGCAGTGTGATATTCAGTGTGACACTGCTCTGATCCTCCAACTCTTCCCCAGAGCATGCTGGGTAATCTGGACTCAGTATCTTCTTAAACCTCTTCAGCTCCTTCTTCACCAGAGAGATGATTTTGTGCTCCAGCTCCTGGTGAATAAATACCAACAATCACATATTAGTTGGATAAATATGTGGGATATGATGAACCACCTTTGCACTGTTTACAGTGAACACACACACACAACCACACACCTTGAATATGGATGCCACATGTTTTCTGTAGGGCAGCACAAATTTCTCCTTTTGTTTACTGTGGACAAACACAACACTGAGTTTAATGGGGAATATGTAGCACATTCATACTTGTAGAATACACCATTAAACACACCAGCAGATAATGTAAAATGCAGACTGGATTAACTGGTTTTATCAGGTTTAATCAGGTGGGACTGGGAGTAAGGAACACTGTCCTAAACCAGGAGACAATGATTAACAAACACAGTTATACCAAGAACGGAGTTAAGAACAATTTAGAAATTCATTTCAAAACTAGACCCCTCTGACTCTGACACACCCCAGTCCTGTCCACGTGTCCTACTCTCATTCAGTCAGCTGGTCTTCAGTCTCCTGAAGCTGAACTCTGTACTCCACTACCACATTCTACTGGGACCCCAAAGTCTTTTACACAGTTAAACACAGTCCTGGTCTCACAACTAACACTGTACAACATCCACAGTTAAACACAGCACTGGTCACACAACTAATACTGTACAACATCCACAGGTAAACACAGTCCTGGTCACACAACTAATACTGTACAACATCCACAGTTAAACACAGCACTGGTCACACAACTAACACTGTACAACATCCACAGTTAAACACAGCCCTGCTCACACAACTAACACTGTACAACACCCACAGTTAAACACAGCCCTGCTCACACAACTAACACTGTACAACACCCACAGTTAAACACAGCCCTGCTCACACAACTAACACTGTACAACACCCACAGTTAAACACAGCCCTGCTCACACAACTAACACTGTACAACACCCACAGTTAAACACAGCCCTGGTCACACTACTAACACTGTACAACACCCACAGTTAAACACAGCCCTGCTCACACAACTAACACTGTACAACATCCACAGTTAAACACAGCCCTGCTCACACAACTAACACTGTACAACATCCACAGCCTCCACCTCAATCTGTTTGAAAGGGTAAAATCCAGAATTAAGATGTGGTGCATCTTAAACAGACCATATGACATGTTTTCTGTAGTGGGGCACTAGTATATCCTTTATATCCTTTTGTTCACTGCAGTTTAGTGTTTTCCTGCTCCAACACACCTGATACAGCTCATGAAGGGCTTCATGATGAGTTGAGTGATTTTAATCAGGTGGGACTGGGAGTGAACATGTCGGAGCTGGCTCGGATGCCGTTCTTCCAGCCACCACTGGGGGCACCCAAGTCAGTCCTAGACTCAATCAGCGCAATCAGCAGTGATTCGCCTCAGCTGTTTTCTTGGCTTCATAATTAAGGAAGCTTGTTGAAACAAATCACAGCTGAATCATTTTGGTTATGCCATCATGCTTCCAGCCTTTCTCTGCATTCTCTAGTGTTGTGTATCATTACAAGGTGTCTCGCCACCTTTCTCTCTCTTACCAATCTGTCACTTATTTGAGTCTCTATCTCCTGCGCTGCTTCCTAGTCATTCTCAAGTTTTCCTCCATCTCTTTCTCTTCCTATTGATTTGACCTTTGTTTTGGGAAGGTTTTGTTTGTTGCAGCGTGTTTTGCCCGCTGCCAGTCACTCCCCCTGGCATCCTTGGTTTCGTTTTACGCATTGAGTTTTTTTTTTTTGGTTGCCTTTGTTATTTTCTCCAGTCTCTCTACAATTAAGTTTCGTTTTGCATGTGTTAAGTTTTCTACATTGCATTTAGTTCTATTTTCTTCAGAGTACTCGTAAACAACAAGTAGACGTTGTTTTATTTTTTACGCGTTAATTTGTCCACGTTGTTTTGAGTTGTTTATTTTCTATTGTGAGCCCGCGTCTCTCTCTCACACTGACGATGACTATCTTATCATCAGCGTGAGCCAGCACTTGGGTCCACCTTTCTCACAACACTCACATTCCTACATCATCATTACCTGAACTCAGTACAACACTCACATTCCATCATCATCATTACCTGAACTCAGTACAACACTCGTATTCATAAATCATCATTACCTGAACTCAGTACAACACTCACATCCCTACATCATCATTACCTGAACTCAGTACAACACACGTATTCATAAATCATCATTACCTGAACTCAGCACAACACTCACATTCCTACATCATTACCTGAACTCAGTACAACACTCACATTCCATCATCATCATTACCTGAACTCAGTACAACACTCGTATTCATAAATCATCATTACCTGAACTCAGTACAACACTCACATTCTTACATCATCACTACCTGAACTCAATACAACACTCACATTCCTACATCATCATTACCTGAACTCAGTACAACACTCACATTCCTACATCATCATTACCTGAACTCAATAGAACACTCGTATTCATAAATCATCATTACCTGAACTCAATAGAACACTCGTATTCATAAATCATCATTACCTGTGTTCTGAAGGGTACATTCCCTCACTGAAGATAGGTGGTGTTCCCATTGACCAGTCACTCTTCAAGGACACACAGCTGGATTCAGGTGGCACAGATTTCTTACCCTGAATAAGACTAATCAAATTTAAAATATTATAATTGATGCCAATATGCTAAACAATGTACATTTATAAATACTGTATGTATTTTTTGACAATATTTAACATGAAATGCTAAGAAATAATATTAAGAATGTAGTGGAGAAAGCAGAAGTTTTCCACTCCCTTTGTCAGGAGGAACACCTGATCACCTGATCTTCCTTGCCACACCCATTTCCCAGCTATTCTTATACACCTGCGCTTCACTTCCTAGTTGCAAAGTATTGCCAACGATGTTGCGTACTAACCATATCTGGTCCTATATCCAAGAATGCCAAAATTGACCATGATTCTTATAACTGTCTCTCCTAGCTGTCACTCCGGGTTCCCTCGTGTCTGTGTTCCTTGCCTGTTTATCCCGCCCTGCTCGTTTGTCTCCGTGATTCCTCGTTTGTTACCACGCCCCGTGTCATTGCCATCACCTGTTCCTAGTTTAGTTTATGTATATCAGTCCCTGTGTCTCCCATGTTTGTATCGGTTATTTTGTTCTCTTTGTTCATGCTGTTGGTTTTGTGCTTGGCTGTTCACTGTTCATCTTGTTCGTAAGTTTGCTCTGTGTTTCCCCCGTCGTGTTTAGTATGCCCGTGTACCTGTGTTACTCTGACTGCCCTCCCGTTATGATCCCGGACTGTTTCTCTGACGACGATGATGGTATGCCCTGTAATAAATCTCGCTCTTCTCAGCATTTGTGTCCGTCCCCTCGCTCCGCAGTGTGAGCTGCGTTACATAATAACCGATCTACCAAGGACACAGTGAGAGAGCGGGACTCTGGTAAGTTCGATCGCTGTAATGAGATGTTGGCTGGTTTAATTTGGTTCGACTCTCCTGTATTACAGTACGAACAAACCAGAGACAGGAATACCCCTGGCGCTGTGGGAACAAGGAGGTCTCGTCGCAGACCTAAGACAGCGCAGCCGCTTTCAGTATCGGCTGGCCTTCGCGACGAGACTCCTATCGAGCGCTCTGTGTCTGCCCGGCTTGGCGAACACTACAGGCAGGAGCAACCTGTAGTGCAAGTCGCGGGCAGACGGAATGAGCGCACAGACGAGCGTTGGCTTAACGCTCGAGGGAGGCGGAGCCGTCGGAGAGAGAGCAACGAGAGGCTTCTGTGTCTGTGTGTTCTTACAGGCTCGCCCAGGACCCCGAGGAAGAGGACCTCCCTCCGCTGACCACGGAAGCCACTCCCCGAAGGCTCCCCAAGACTTTTTTTGGGGGGAGTAGTGGCCACGTCAGTATGGCGGTCCCGCCCCCTGGTGACGTCAGTTTGGCAGTCCCACCCCCCGGTGACGTGAGTATGGCGGTCCCGCCCCCCGGTGACGTCGGTATGGCGGTCCCGCCCCCTGAGGACGTCGGTTTGGAGGTCCCGCTCCCCGAGGACGTCGGCATGGCAGCTCCGCCTCCCGAACGCACCTCCTCACCTCGGCCGCCGGTTCCAGTTCTCGCTGCCCATTGGCAGGCCATGCCGGTTCCAGTTCCCGCAACCCAGGAGGGGTCGTCCATGCCGGTTCCAGTTCCCGCGACCCAGGAGGGGTCGTCCACGCCGGTCTCTGTTCCTGCAACCCAGGAGGGGTCGTCCACGCCGGTCTCTGTTCCCGCGACCCAGGAGGGGTCACCCACGCCGGTCTCTGTTCCCGCGACCTAGGAGGGGTCGCCCACGCCGGTCTCTGTTCCCGCGACCCAGGAGGGGTCGCCCATGCTGGTCTCTGTTCCCGCGACCCAGGAGGGGTCGTCCACGCCGGTCTCTGTTCCCGCTGCCCGCCAGCCGACCGCGCCTGTTCCCGCTGCCCGCAAACCGGCCGCGCCTGTTCCTCTAGTGACTGTGCTGCCCTCTATAGGGCATGGACCCTGTTACCTTGCCTCTGTACCTGTGTTCCCCTTGCTCCCGTGTTCCGTCCCTGGTTTTGTGTTGGTTCCTGTCCCTGTGGTTGTGTCCGTTTGGGTCCGTGTTCCAGTTCCTGTGTCTGTGTCCTGTGGTGTTGTCTCCGTCCCTGTTTCAGTGCCCCAAGTCGTGACCCACTTTGTTCCTGTCCCGGTCTCGATCGTCCAAGCCGTCTTTGCCTCTGCCCTGTTTCCTGGCCCCACTCCTGTGTCTACTCCCGGTCCTGTCCCGTCCAGTCCTGCTCCCGTGCCTGGCCCTGTCCCTGCCTGTGATGCCCCGTCCCAGCCCAACTCCTGGCCAGTCTCTGGTTTCTCTGTCCCTGCTATGCCCCGGTCTCCGTGCCCTGCTTTCCCCTGGTCTGTTCCTCCGGTCTGTCCAGTGTCCGCTGTCCCTGTCCCTCACTGTGTTCCGTGGTTCCCTGTCCTGTCTGCCCTTGCGTGCCCCGGGGTGGCACGCTTTGAGGGGGGGTTCTGTCACGTGGGGCTCACCCCTTCTCCTAGCTGTCACACCGGGTTCCCTCGTGTCTGTGTTCCTTGCCTGTTTATCCCGCCCTGCTCGTTTGTCTCCGTGATTCCTCGTTTGTTACCACACCCTGTGTCATTGCCGTCACCTGTTCCTAGTTTAGTTTATGTATATCAGTCCCTGTGTCTCCCATGTTTGTATCGGTTATTTTGTTCTCTTTGTTCATGCTGTTGGTTTTGTGCTTGGCTGTTCACTGTTCATCTTGTTCATAAGTTTGCTCTGTGTTTCCCCCATCGTGTTTAGTATGCCCGTGTACCTGTTACTCTGACTGCCCTCCCGTTATGACCCCGGACTGTTTCTCTGACGACGATGATGGTATGCCCTGCAATAAATCTCGCTCTTCTCAGCATTTGTGTCCGTCCCCTCGCTCCGCAGAGCGAGCTGCGTTACAATAACTCTGTATTCTGAGATTGATACTGGATTCTAACCCCTCCTAGAGGAAACAGCTCTTTAACACCAATCCAAAGACACTAAATTTGGAATAATTCTAATAAAGGAAAGGATAACTTAAAGATAAATAATACAGGAACATCAGATCACATAGCCTTGCAGTATTCAGTGTCTGGAACATAACCATTTACATTTACATTTACGGCATTTAGCAGACGCTCTTATCCAGAGCGACTCACAAAGTGCTTTGCATCTGTTCACAGAATTCATCCTAGGTAATAGTACGGATAGGCCAGAATTCAAGATACCATTGAATCAGACTACTACTAAACAGGAGTCAATGTCATTACCTAGTGTTTTGGAAAGTTAGACATTTGCCAAGAAGCACAAGAGGTAAACAACTTAGTAGTAACAACAACCAGATAAATACATATAACCAGACAAATACATATACATATACATAACCAGCGAATAATCTACTGTGCAATCAGGACTGGTGATTGAACATGAAGATTAATTCCTGTATCATATTAATTGAAATGCTATGTAAACTGTGTTGATGCATATATAACCTGTTTGTCAAGTATAGCTCCACCCTTCACCCCTGTCTTGCTCTCGTGTGTTTGGTTCCGTTTGGTTCCATTCTCTCCTGTCAGTCATGTCTTTGTTTTGTTTCTCCATGTGTTCATGTTTTGGTTTCGCCATGTGTTCCCATCACACCCCTGTCATTTGTAACTCTGCCCCCTCATCATTGTTTTCAGGTGTGTCTTGTCTGGTTCTCAGTTTAGGCTGTGTATTTAAGTCCTGTGTTTTGTAATTTGCTTTATTGGTCATTGTGTTAATAAGTACTGTTATTCATGTATCTCTTTAATTATTAGCTTATTTATGTACATGTTTCCCCAGTTCTATGTAATAGTGTTTTCTGTCAGTATTCGTTGGTTTTCTTGGTTAGTGTTTGATTTGTATTCACTTATGAGATTAGTGTCACATTTCTATTATTCACATTAATGTAATGTATATGTATTTATCTGGTTATTGTTACTACTAAGTTGATTACCTCCTCAGCTCCAGTATGGTGAGTTACGGAAGCCTGTTAAGTCATACATGGCTTTGGAAGAGTGAATGCCAATGATATGCTTTTAGTTAAGGATGCAATGATATCCTTAACTAATATATCCAGACAAACCAATTTTTCTACTTTCAATATTGACAGCCAGGTCCTCCCTTATTGCAACACCCTCAGATCAATACTTAAATATCGAAAGAGTTGGGGATATGAGAAGCCAAAAGATCACTACAAGTTTTGTTGATGCCTAGATTTATGGCTTTTGGGTCCACCTTTATCACAACACTCACATTCCTACATCATCATTACCTGAACTCAGTACAACACTCACATACCTACATCATCATTACCTGAACTCAGTACAACACTCACATTCCTACATCATCATTACCTGAACTCAGTACAACACTCACATACCTACATCATCATTACCTGAACTCAGTACAACACTCACATACCTACATCATCATTACCTGAACTCAGTACAACACTCACATTCCTACATCATCATTACCTGAACTCAGTACAACACTCACATTCCTACATCATCATTACCTGAACTCAGTACAACACTCACATTCCTACATCATCATTACCTGAACTCAATAATACACTCACATTCCTACATCATCATTACCTGAACTCAATAATACACTCACATTCATACATCATCATTACCTGAACTCAGTAGAACGGTCTCCCTCTCTGAAGTGTTCTGGAAGTTCCATGAATTTTTCTCTCTTCATGGATACACTTGGTTCTGGTGAGCCTGATCTATTGCCCTGAATCAGACTAACACACACAATGTTTTTTTCAATTATTTGAAAGGTGTATTTGCTCAGGTCATGCATCTTCCCCATTACAATGTAATTTTCCATACTCCATACTTTACATACAAAGTGAGTGACTTTCTAAACTTTTCTTAGTTCAAATCAGTAAAAAAGTCTGAAATCATTCTCCATTTCTACGTAGCAGATGTTTTTGTCCACAGTGACTGACATCAGCCATTTACATGAACAGCACCACTGTAACAGTTTGGGGTTGAGGGTCTTACTCAGTGGTGCAGGTGTCGAGCTCCAGTCCAGGAGGACCAGAGTGCAGCACAGTTTGGTAGTTTACCTGCTCTAACACACCTACTAAACCTGGTAATGAACTGATGAGTTCAATCAGATGTGTTTGAGGAAGTAAACTGTGCTGGTCTCCAGTCCTCCAAAAGCAAAGCTGGACTCCCTTGTCCAAGGACATCAGGGGTGCGCTTCCCAAAATGTTCGTAACTCTAAGTACTTCATAACCTTGTACTTACGAATATTCTTAAATTTACGAGTGTTTTCCGAAACTCTTTGTAACTTACGTCGTACTTAGTAGTATGTAACTTAACAATATTCGGACCCGTTTGTAACTCACTAAGTAGGCCTACTTCCTAACTTGAAGCTCACGTACAGTTCTACCTCAAAAAGGACATTAGCCTATAATTAGCCTAGTATTTTTTTTTAAGTAATTACATCGCATATACCACATTAAGTGTCAATAAAAATCAAATGTACTACTTTGAATTTTTTAGCATTATCTGATATGTTCCCAATATTTAATTAAATATCTCCGTTCATCATTGTGCAGTTAATTGCGTTTCAGACTTTCACAGTTAATGTATTCTTTGCAAAGAAATGGCTACAAGTTGGCCTGTTAAGCTTGTTTTATCTTAACCATTCAAATTGATTGATCAAGCATTAGCATATACGTAACTTGGATTAAGGCTAGCAATTGTGCTTGTGTGATGAACATAGCAGCTCATCAAAGAGTATTGGCTTTGAAAAGAAGACACAATTTAAAAAGACAACATAATCCACGAAGCCATGTCGTTCGCCTGAATGCAGAACAGCATTTAAATATGAACCCCCTAGATTTTCCGGTTGATATGCTGTGTGACAGATTCTGGCTGCGTAGGGAAGAGATCATGGCCCTCCTTGAACTTGTGCAGGAGGTGCTGACTAGAGGAACGAGGAGAAATTTTGAACTTAGCCCCACGATGCAGTTACTGACAGCCCTGTGATTTTATGCCACAGGTCGATTTCTGCAGACTGTTACTAAAGTATTGCTTCGCCATGCAGCAACATATATAGAATTTCCAAGGTCTAGGCATGCATTACATGAAACCATAATTTGTTTTCATGCAATTGTAAACATTCCTGGAGTTGTTGGTGCAGTGGATGGCACTCTGATCCCCACACACACGCCCAGCCTCTTGAGCCCAATATACATCTGTCGCAAGGGTTTCTCTGCTTTGAATATAGACATTGTGGCCAAGTGGCCTGGGAGTACTCATGACTCCTTCATCTGGGCCAATTCTGGAGTGTGTCAGATGTCAAGGGACGGTGCATTTGATGGTGGACATGTACTAGCTGACAGTGGATATCCACTTTGAAGCTATCACACAGGTATTTTGTGGTGTAAGTGTTTCAGGTGGAGCTTTCTCTCTCTGGCCTGAGCACAGGAAGGCTGTGGAGATGCCTCAGAACTGCTGCTACGTGAAGGTTGTCCTGGGTATGTAGGTTCAGGTGGGGTAGATGGAAACTTACCCAAAGACACATCTATACCCCCTGGTATCCCTTCAGTAGTTGTGGGGCCCAGTATCCCCAGTGCCTTCTCCTCCTCAATTGTAAAGGCACTTGTGGACATTTGACCTCCACTTAGCCCTCTCCTTTCTGAGTTCTGCCCCCTTATTTTTGGCTTGACTAGAGAAGTCATGCCACATGCCATGCCATTTCTTAATTCCACTACATGCACTGATATTCTTGGCAATATCGTCCCATTTGTGTTTTGTTTTTATTTTCAGAATTTGAGGAACTTCCTCGAGCTTTTGAAAACAGTATACTTTTCATCTACCATTTAGCTCAGTTCACTCCACAGAAAGTTTCATTTTCTCTGCTTTTTTGCCATGGCTTTTGAATAACATGTGAAAGGTTAATTCTGTGCCTTATTTATAGCCTTGATATGCCTACGATTGGTCAGAATTGCAAAGGCAGTAGTTTTAGAGTGCTTCTCATTTTGTCTTATACTTGAAATTACAACAACTATTAGTTGGTAGTTTTTATGATTGTCATTTTCCCAATGATACTTTTGTGTCGAAATAATGAAAAAAATGTATGTAAATGGGTGATTCGGTTTTTGACTAGCGGAGCTTTTGCAGATGCAGAGGCGGAGTCAACAAAGAACTACTTAGAACTCTTTCGTAAATTTGGAGACTAAGGAGTGTCATTTAAGATCACACAAGAACATTATGATTTAGTAAATGTCCATCTGATTAGCAGAAAAACTGTGAATAACGTTGATCAGTGATTCAGTTTAGTGATTCATTTGTAATCATATTGTCACGTAGGGCTATGTGCCTTGTTTGTCAGAGGAATGTGCAGAGACAGAAAGCTTGTGTACAACTGATCAGTCAGTCTCTTCCACTAAAAACAGGAATGCTCCATATTTGGAGGAATACACATGTGAGATGAAAGCTATCTACTGTGCATTTTCCCCCCTCAGTTTCTCAGTGTGTCCAAATGTACTGTAAGCATGTGATGACAAAGGAATAAAGGAGATTTGACTGTAAACATGTGATAACAGAATAAAGGAGATTGGACTGTAAACATGTGATAACAGAATAAAGGAGATTGGACTGTAAACATGTGATAACAGAATAAAGGAGATTGGACTGTAAACATGTGATAACAGAATAAAGGATACTGGACTGCCCTCTCTCCTCAGAGTTCTTGTTCTAGACGAGACTCTCATGCTTTTTTACTTTTGTAATAAAACTCTCTTTTAACCACGTCTGAGTCCTCATCTATTTTCAGGAAATTTTCACAACAGAAGGCTTTTGTGAAACACTCCTAAACATGTCCTAAATTTGGCATTCTTAAAGTTATGTCGTTCTTAAAGTTGTTCGTAAATTTCTAAGATTGTTTGTTATCGGGAAATGCACCCCAGATCAGTCATCTCTAAACCTCCTGAATGTGTGAGTCTGGCCTCTTTAGTGCTGGTGAATGTTACAACATTCACTCTTCTTTTACAGAGTCCCACTGTTATCTCACCTCTCTCCTTTGTGTGTGTGTGTGTGTGTGTGTTATTCTCACCCACGGACGTAATTTTGGGGGGGACGGGGGGGACATGTCCCCCCTACTTTTTCAAAAGCCGGTTTTGGTCCCCCCCAGTTTTTACGGTTAAAACCAAATATTTAAATAGCGACGAATCCATGTCCCCCCACTTTTGAAATCAAAATTACGTCCATGTTCTCACCTCTGTCCTTTCTGTGTGTGAGTGTGTGTGTGTGTGTGTGTGTGTGTGTTATTCTCACCTCTCTCCTTTCTGTGTGTGCTGTTCCTCTGAGAAACTCATTCTGGATGTATCTACTCCTTCAGATTGCAGCTATAATCCTGTAAGCAAACACACGCACACACATGCAATGCATTGCACACATGTTACTTCATTACTAATATTACTTTAAAACACTCTGTATTGTGAATTCAAATGATCAGTTTAATTTTACTTTAGTAATAATGCTGTGGCAGTCATACATGGTTCAGTAATCTGGTTCTGTATCCAATCATTCTTTCAAACACTAGCGCAGATTCTCTTTTCGAGAGGAACATAAGGTCAATTACTGCACAACCAGTGATGGCATTACAGAAACAGTATTACATGTAATATTACATGTACTCTCTCCCAACAAACAAAAGACATATAGTAACATCTGTGGTCAGTTAATTTTTACTGTAATCCGCTTCATTAGGACTTTTTTCAAATGTGTGTATTTTTGGCAACATACTGTGTACACAATGAGGGATATTTACTGTAACGTACAGTTTGGAATGTAGATTAGACAAAAACAGTTTTGCAGTAAATGTTGTATTTTACTGTATTAGGGACATTACTGTAAATTGTAGCCTAACCCAAAAAATAATTACTGTAATTGTAAACAAAATATACAATTAAAATAAAAAATACATGTATTCAAAAAAGGCGGGAAACAAACAAGGGGGGTAAAAACAGGATACAAAACTGAAAAGTCTTGTTATGTTATGTAATCTTCAGCATTTGGCCACATTTTTTCATCCACATCACATCTGATATTGGCCCTTGACATGAACCTGGGATAAAACCGCTTGGTATACCTTATCCACCCCTGGCAGTCTTCAGCTGAAATGTCTCTGATTTCTGCTTCTGGAAACAGTTGTTGGTAGAGTTCATTCAAAAATGAAAGAAGGTGGTCACTGTTATAGGGACCAATCTGGCAAACCAGCACTTGCGATTGCAGGACAAATTGTGATATTTACTCCTCTCTGATTCGGTACATTACTGTACTGCATTTTATTTCAATAATCTGTATGTGCAAAAATGTGTATTACAGTAATAGCTTTTCACCTGCCTTGTTTGTAGAACTTTGCATTTTATACAATATTTAAGGTTTTGAGCCTTAGGTTTTCATTTTTGACATGCTGTGTGCAAGAATTTTTAAATGGGTGGCTCGCTGTCTGCCACCAGAGGGCAGTGAGGAGCTGGGAATGAATCAGTTCTCCTGAGGTCCCCCTGGTGGTCTCACTCCTATGTGACTGCTTCACAAAGGCCACTCATGAAGTCTGGATGTGTGCAAAGTGTGAGCTAAGATGGCCAGTAATTTACAAGTGTGAAATTCTCAGCAAGAATTTCTGTCATCTTTCCTGCCTGAGGGACAATCATGAGGGACAGTCATGCAGGATCACACAGGTTGCCATAGAATAGTTTAACATCAAGGAATCCTCACAGTGCTGAAGAATAGTGCAGCAGTGAATTCTCACACTACCGAAGAACAGTAAAAATCTGGTAAAGATCTAAAGCTTAAAGACAGTAAATCTGGGACAGTGAACATTTCAACTGGTTTTCTATTTTTGCACCTATAAAAAAAAAATTTGGCTAATTAAGGCATATAGTGAATGTCTGAATGTCAGGAAACGGTCCAGGCCTTTGCATTTTTAATAGAGTAGACAATACAATGTCCGCCCACACGAGATCTTTACCCCTTAACAGAGAACATATAAAAAGAACGAGAATATTCTCCAGTGGTGCAGGACATGTAAGAAAGTGAATGTACGAAGTACGCAGCGTGACTCCATTATATTCCTCAGGACAGCGGGATAAGGTAGCGTGGTAAGTTGTCCCAAGCAAAATACGGCTGAAAATTGTCTAACTGTTCAATAAAGCGGTTCTTGTGACAGGCTACCGGCAGGCTACTAACCGTACTACTCTCCTGCTGGGTCAAATTTTGTTCTGTCATTTTGTTGTGTTTGCACTAGGCAGGCAGGACGCAAGTACAGGAAAAGTAGGTTTATTAAAATAACTGAACCGGTAAGTAAATACAATGATGAAAGACAGACAAGGGAAACATACAGGAATACCAGAACAGGCTAACAAAACACACACGGCTACAAATACACTAAGAATGAGGAACTACCAAAGGAGGGAGCACAAAAATCTTAAAGGCAATACAAGGAAACAATACCAAGGAATTACACGATCAAACCTAAAAACTAAACAGCAAGGCAATGCAAACAACTGAAAGGAACTTAGAGAACAAACTAAAATGAGACACGATGGGTACACGGAATGAGCAAGCATACATACACTAAAATGAGAGTATACAGATGTCAAGGGAAACCAAGAAGGCATAGAACTTACAATGGGCGACAGGGGAAACTAAGAAGTCATTGAACTGACAATATAAGAATTGCAACAAAGAATGTAACATCAAACAATGACCGACACTGGGTTACAAATGATGTAGGGACAAAGAGGCAGGGAGAACATTGACACACAGAACAGGAAAACAGAGACTGACAGCTTGTAGAGGGGGGTGAAGCCAGACGTGATATGGGGAAGGGGCTAACCATGGCATCCATTAACATTCAGATTCGGGTTGGTGGCGCAGTAGCATAAACAAGCAGGCTCAGGTATCCCTCTCCCCAGCCACGTCTTCTAGCTCTTCTGGGGGGATACCAATACTCATTCTTTTGGTCACTACGTGGAGCTTGTGACCATAGGTAAGAGTCATCCCGTAGATTGACCAGTAAATCAAGAGCTTTGTTTTTTGGCTCAGCTCTCTCTTCACCACAACGGTCTGGTACAATATCCACAACACTGTGGCTTTAAAAGTAGTAAAGTGCATGTGTACACCAAAGATATTAAAATACGTAGATTACACTGTTTCTCTCTGATTTGGATGTTAGATTGCAGTGAACGATGAAATACTGTAATTCCCAGCATTTGGATTTTAAAAACACTATTTTCACCCTAAATTTAGTTTGACACTAACTGTAGGATTTTATAAGTCTTGTCAAAGAATCTTGACATCAGTGCAGTTAAACAACATGTTGCCACACCGCAATATAACAAGTCCACAAGACCAAAGCAGAACCAATGAGGAAGTAAATGGTATTGTTGCATAAACATATGTTAATGACAAAAGTTCACAGCTGACAACAGTGTTATAATCAATACACAGTCCACATATGACTTAGACAAAAACTAACAAATCAAAATAACAATGATTGAATTATAACAAAAATTGAGGTAAATTGAGCTATGAGAAAGTGAAAAATGAATCTACAGTAGGACTAAGGACTAACTATAGAAGGAGCTCTATGATTGATGTACTATATAATACATCTACTGGAGTTTCAGTACAAATTCTGAATCTACAGTACAGAATCACATACTCACAGTTTTCCTCTTAAATAGATTCATGTGTCTCTTAAAAACGATTATCCTGCTCAGTCTCTCTCACTCTGATCTGAAGCTGTTTGTTCTGTTCAGTTTCTCATATGACTCTGTTGGAGGAGGAGACTCAGATTCAAGTTTATGTTCATATTTTAACAGATTAGTATCATACTGTTACGTTTAACCCACCCCCCTATCTTGTGTCACGCTTCCATGGTTCCTATACGTTTGTCCTTACTTTGATTTCTATGATCCTTGCTGTATTTGCGTTTCTAAGTTTCCTAGTCTCCTAGCTGGTTTGTTAATTGTCTTTTTATGTTCAATATCCTTTGTTCCTCTGATTCAGTGGATAACTGTAGTCTCGTAAATGGCTGAAAACGTTGATTCGAGTTGGGTTCCTTGTGTATGTGTCTGTGGTTAACTACAGTTGCATGTATAGAGGTACTCAGTGTTTCATTTCTCTGAAGTGTGTGTGTTTGTGTTTATTTTCTCTTGTTTGCATTCGTTGTTAAAGCTGTGACGCTGGGACAGAAGCAGCAGGAGACAGAGGCTGAGGGTGACCGGTTTTATTGTCCATAACGAAACTTAAGAACTCAGACACCACGGCAGTAGAAACAGTAAAGAAAAAGAGCAATCAAAGGCAGTATTGAAGACGAAGGCAAAGACACAGTCGAGTAATAACTCTTTCTCCCATGGAGCGAGGCGGGGTAGCAAGGTGAATGCGCAGCACTGGACGGCGCGACCTGTGGAAATACATACACCCCAGCTGATTAGTGAAAGGTGTCAGTACTCCGGTGATCGGGAAGGTGGGATTGACCGAGACTGAGAGGGTGTGCTTCGTGTGGTTGTGGGCGTGCGTGTGACCGAGGGAGTGTGTGTAGGCGGCCTCCAGGCTGACCTACCATGACAAAAACGTTAACCCTAACCTGGTTAATCTACCCCCATTCTTTGTTGCTGTATGTTGTGGTTATGTATGCTTGTGTTTGTGTGTTGAATTTATTTGGTCATAGCTATTATTATTCTTTGTCTGTGTACGTTGTGTTTATGTATATTAGTAATAGGGATGCACCGATCCGATATTAATATCTGTATTGGTCCCGATATTGGAAAAAATTCTAGATCGGGTATCGGTGACAATGTGATCGATCCATGAAGACAGATCTATTTAGACAAATTCTATGCTTGTAACACTCTTCGGAGTTAGTTCAACCTTAAATATCCACTCCGACCTGGATAGAAGTGAACTTGGACAGTTAACAGGCGAGTGAAACAGAAGCACACAGAGGAGAGGTGAATCACTGACTTGTACTTGCACTGGTGTTATTCCACTTAAGCTAGGTTTATACTTTACGCGTCGAGCGAAAATGACATAATCGCGGTGGCTCCGCCAGTGCGCAAGGGCCTCGCACGCTGTTGTTTCACGAGGTTGTGCACCTCTTGAAATTTGTAAAGGCTGAATTATACTTTCGCGAGTGACCATAACAGGCAAAACTGCGCGAGCGGCATAGGAGTTTATACTTGGCACATCATATTCGTTGCAGTGTTCTCCGACACGATATGTGGTAGTATTAAGAAACACCCCTCAAAAACAGGGGAAGGAACATTTACCTGACGAACTTTAACTTTTAATTGGTTTATTTGCTGGTTGACCAAAATAAACCTGGGCTCCAGCACTACTTGACTGTTCAAACATGAACTGGTGAGTTGTCCAAAGCTCATTGAATACGTTACTTACAGAAATAAAATAAAGATAAAATAAAGAGCGGGGGCCAGTGGTCTGAGTTAGTGTACTGTAGAAAGCTAAAAAAAATTGCTCCCTTAAAGAGACAGTACACATATTTCTGGCCATTACATGCTTTGTGCTCTGCATGATATCTGCGCAAGCGAACTAGCTGAACTAACTCCTCATTTATTTAAAATTATATTTAGAATTCCTGAACAATTTCAAAGGTTTCTTGCATGTTTGACCAAAGTTGTGAACCTATAGTTTTTGTCAGTTTCAGGTTCTTTGGTATTATTTATTTTACAATGTTATAGTCATAATTGCACTGACTGAACAAATGCAAGTTGTGTTGTTTTTACACGTTTTTATGTGTGTTTAAGTGTGCTGTACTGGTGCAGAGTTTTCAAAAAACTTCTAATTCAGTATGTTTGTGTTAAAAAAAATGTTTTAAGTCGATTCAGCACTGTTATCAGATCGGTATCGGCTAATACTTGTCACATTGCGGTCCCCGACCCCTCCCTTTTGGGCGTGTGTTTACATCGTCTGTGGATCTCCGTGGGTGCGGTTACGTCTTGTGTTCATCCGTCTCACCTGTGGCTCATCTAGTCATCACGTGGGGTACATGTGGTTTATCTATTTAATGTGTCTATTTAAGTGTCCTGTGCTCGTCGTTTGAGTCATACGTGTTAGTCAAGTGTACGTTTATGTTTGAGTGTTCTTTGTCTGCGCTACTGTTATAATAAACGTTACGTGTGGAAAGAAAGCCGGATTTCTGTCTCATCCGTCGCCGTGCGCCACACGTGACAATACTAAGCCACAGATATCTGAATCGGTATCGGAAGTGAAAAACGTGAATCGGTGCATCCCTAATTAGTAAGTTTTCATGTATCAAATTTATTTGGTTATAGCCAGGGCTTAATTTGAGCCGGATCCTGCCGGAACAGGATCCGGGAACCGTTTCATTTTGAAGGGTGCATTCCGGGAACTGTCTGCCTCGATCCGGTAACTTTCAAGCCTACTAATTCATTAAAGTTATGAAGAAATATGTCTGCGTTGAACCAATTAATTGAACAAATAATTAAATAAAAGACATTTTTAAACACAAGATCCACATTTAGGCTTCCTAAATCACATAAGAGCTCTCCCTTTTAGCGATGCCTTTCTGCGTCTCCCTCATAAAGCATCCGCCCACCCCTCACACGGCAGTCCAAAGTCATTAGCATTTTTATTATTATACACAAAAATATAATAAAACAACACAAATGAATCAGTTTTACGGTTTATGTGGGTCATTAATAAAAAAATATAATTATTTATTACATTTTACAATAACAAATAGAAATGGTTGATGTGAAATATTTTGTTTTACATAGATATCAAAGGCGCCAATTTGTCAAAATAACAGCAATCAATATGTCGAAAACTTGCTTTCCTTTTTTAACAAAAAAACATCTAATTGTATTACTAAACAACTGAGACTTGAAGCAAATGAAGGCAGCGCCAGTGGAGATGTTATTGGGGCAGGTGCGAGTGTGGTTGAGTCCCAAGCTGTCACATTGTGGGGGGGCCCCCTACCGGTTGCCCCCGGTTACAGCGGCAGCGGTCCTGTTTTTGGTCACGTGATGTTCGTCCCTCAGGTGGGCGGGACCCGTGATCCGTCTCACCTGAGGGTCGTTTGTTCGTCTATATATGTCTTGTCTTTGTACCAGTTGACTGCTGGTTATTATTTCCTTCATTCGGAACAATGCACGGGTTTTTGGTTTGCACACTTTCTATTAAACCATCCTATTTCCCTGAGACTTGGCGTGATCGCTTCCTTTTTAAGTTGCTCACCCTGCCCGTCACAGAATAACCAGCCACCTTCGGAAGCCTCCAGTCTCCCTTACTTTCTCCTTCGTTCGTGGTCATGTCTCGTGGTAAGTGTTTGTCTACGTGTTTGTCGTGTTTTGTCCGAGAGAGTGTTGAGTCTGTCCCCACTCGTCCCGCCGTGTTTAAATGTTGTTTGTGTTAAAACCCGTAAGTAACACGGCGGTGACTAGAGCTGGGGACCAGTAGACTCCGCTTTTGCCCAGCAAAACTACCGGTGCCTCACATTGCGCACATCCGTTGTTCGTTATCGTCTATGTATGTGTGTGTGTGTGTGTATGTACGTTGTAGTGTTTTAATAACAACGCAGACGTGAGCGAGTGTGTGAGTGTGCCGTGGTGTGTGTGTTTCGCTGGTGGTGTTCGTGTGTGTAAGTAGACGGGTCCACCGATGCGTGCTGCGCGCTAGAATGCGTGAGACACGAATCTCTCGGCTCCTTTCGCCTCGCTCACCCGATATCCCGCGGTGACGGGGGTGAGTGACTGCGAGCCAGAGAGACGCGTCGCTGTGGGCGTGGCACGCAAGCCGCTCGCGTATAGCTCTCTCTCTCCAAAGATCTACGGATCCCGTGGTGAAAACGGTGAGAGAGAGAGCTGGAGTAGGCGCATTGCGCTCCACAGAGCGCGCGCATCGGTGGGTCCTGTCCGTTTGTTTGTGTTCTGTCCTTGCGTGTTCGTTTTGTCCTAGAGTGTAGCGTGCTTTGTTTTATGTAATTCCTCTCTTGCACCCCTCTTCACTGTGTGTGGGGAGGGGCCCATTAGAGGTCCCGTGCCACTGGATGTGGCACGGAGGGCATCTCGGGTGCGTATATGTTATATGTTGTGTTTGTGTTTTTGTTTTGTTGTTCCCCAGAGGGGCCCCCCCTAAATATGTTTTTGGGGGGGAGCTATGGGGTTCCTGAGCCACGGCATGTGGCTCAGAAGGCGCTGCTTCATAGGGAGAACTGGCCTTTGGGAGGGACCCCTGAGCAGGGAGGAACCCCTGTACCCCTTTGTAGGCTGAAGATGCCTGGGGTGTATGGACAGGGTGTCTCCTCATGCCAAGAAGGGGTCCCCTCCCCCCTGGGTATAAGGGGGTGCAAAGGTCAGGGCAGTGCGCATTATGTGTTGTGTGTCGTCTGTGTGCGTGTGTGTGTGATGTGTTGCAGGTCGCTCCTGGTGGTGGACTGCGGCACTCCCGGACCTAGTGGGGTCTCCAGGAGGAGACCCTCCCCTTCAAGCTCGGGGTGACCAGCGTGTCCCTGATGTGGATTGCCAGGGCCCTGGTCTCTGGCGCTCCTGGGTTGGGTGGAGGAATCCACCTTGAGATGAGGGGCCCCGGGAGGGGTTCACTCCCCAGGAGTCTGGGGTGACCCCTAGCGAAAAGGGCAGGGGTCAGCTCCGAGCGAGGAGGTAGGTTCCGTGGCCGCACCCCAGTGTGGCGGCCTGCACACATCCACACCTGTGACATTCGTTGGGCCATGTGCTCCCAGTCCGCACTCAGCGGTGGGGCTTAAGCAGCCTAATGGCCGGTTAGGGCGCGAGGGCCCTGTGACCGACCGGGGCGTGGTTATCGTCTTGTTGACGGCCCAGTCGGTCCAGGGTCCCGCCCAGGAGGCGAGCTAACCTGTCTGTCTTTTTATGTTTTCAGCTCCAGGACTGCAGGGAACGGGTCCCTGCCTTGTCTGCGTCCTGCGACGAGGAGCTTATGTGTGTTGTGTTTCAGCTCAGGACGGCAGGGAACGGGTCCCTGTCTTGTCCCCGCCCTCCCGCCCCTTTGTTGTGTTTTGTGTGCTGCTGCTGTAAGCCGCACATCCGGAGGGGAGTGCGGCTTTGGTGGGGGGGTCTGTCATGTTGTGGGGGGGCCCCGTACCGGTCGCCCCCGGTTACAGTGGCAGCGGTCCTGTTTTTGGTCACGTGATGTTCGTCCCTCAGGTGGACGGGACCCGTGATCCGTCTCACCTGAGGGTCGTTTGTTCGTCTATATATGTCTTGTCTTTGTACCAGTTGACTGCTGGTTATTATTTCCTTAATCTGGATCTATGTCACGGGTATTTGGTTTGCGCACTTTCTATTAAACCTTCCTATTTCCCTGAGACTTGGCGTGATCGCTTCCTTTTTTAGTTGCTCACACTGCCCGTCACACAAGCTATATACTAAACAACTAATAAAGTAAGAAACGATTCTGCACTTAAAACACTTATAAAACACACGTAAATCATTTAAAAGTAATTTATATAAACAAATTGGCTTGTTATTTTGACATTTGTGCGCCTAAGCGTTGCGTTTTGTGTGCGATCCGGTGACATTCTTGGCCTCAGTGACCCCGTGTCTCATGCCGCTGTTTGCGTTCCGGCATCGTTTGATTTACAAATTAAGCACTGGTTATAGCGTCATCATGTTAGTTCTGCCGTTTTGTAGCAACCTAGTCTTGGTGTTGTGTGAGTTAGCAAGGTAAACATGTTGCGTCGATCTCGTGTTACATATACTCTCCCAGTGCTGAATAACAGGTGTGACAGGCGAGAAGTACAAATAAAAAGGAAGCGATCATGCCAGTCTCAGGGAAAAGGGGGGATTTAATGGATAAAGTGCACAACACAAAACCTGTGATATGGTCCAACAATAAGGAAACAATAACCAGCAGTCAACTGGTACAAAGACAAGACAAATATATAGACAAACGACCCTCAGGTGACCCACCTTAGGGATGAACAAAACGCAACATGCAACAACAACAGGACAACATGAAATACTACAACTGCAAATGTTGTCTGTACCGTGACAACAGGCCCATAGTGGGTCACAGGTTAGAATGTGGTAAAGAATGCAGACAGACTAGTAAATGTACAGTATGTTGTGCATGACAGAACTACTTGAAATAACCAACAACTAATAACCTGAGAACAGTGTACTTTTCCCTCACAAAGAAAAAAATGTAGATTTAGATAGAACATGCAGTTCCCAGATCAGAGGCCCCTTCGAAATTACAGTAGAGGAACAGACCTGCCCAACTAAGAGTGTTTTACAGCCTGTTCATTGATGAACTGATCAGAGATCAGTCCAAACAGAGAGGGATGTTCAGACTGCAGGTTTAAGTCTGTGTCAGTGCCTGTTAACTGTACTGATGAGACACAGACACTGTTCAAAGCTTCTAGTCAAACCCAGTTAGAGTCAGTGAGCAGTGCTCTGAATCAGGACTCAACACTGGACTGGATTCCTACTGTTCACACTAGAGCTACTTATGTTTGGATCAGAGGCTTTCACCACATCCACACAGACTTACTACATGATTATTACACTGGAATAACAATGAAAATGTTTTTACACATTATAAAGTGATCATCGTGACTAATCTGTTGTCTGAATGTTATGTGACAGTTTATAGTTCCACATGTAATGTAGTGTGTACAATGACTGTACTGGAGTGTCTTCTGCTATCAGGATCATCAGGACTATTAATATTTGTCTGTACTGGAGTGTCTCCTCCTATCAGGATCATCAGGACTATTAATGTTTGTATGTACTGGAGTGTCTCCTCCTGTCAGGATCATCAGGACTATTAATATTTGTCTGTACTGGAGTGTCTCCTCCTGTCAGGATCATCAGGACTATTAATGTTGGTCTGTATTGGAGTGTCTCCTCCTATCAGGATCATAAGGACGTTTAATGTTTGTCTGTACTGGAGTGTCTCCTCCTCCCAGGATCATCAGGACGTTTATTGTTTGTCTGTACTGGAGTGTCTTCTCCTCTATGTCCACCTGTACTATTGTCTTCTGTTCATGTCCCAGTTTGGGAGGCGTCTCCATGTTCTCTTCTGTTACGTGGGTTTGCTACAGGGTTTCCTCCCACTGTTCATGGAGGTGGATTGGCTATCCTAAGTTCATCCTCAGAACTGAATCTTAATTGTTTTGGTGTGTGTGTGTGTGTGTGTGTGTGTGTGTGTGTGTGTGTGTGTGTGTGTGTGTGTGTGTGTGTGTGTGTGTGTGAATGCTCCTAGAAAGGTGCTGTATAAGTGTAACTTCATTCATCTATTTCATTTTCTGGCTCTTGGCCCACCTGGTCCCCACAAACTTCCATGTGATGCAGGCCTGGGGTTTATAGAGTCACGTCAGGGAGCGCACCGCTCTCCAGGTGACTCTCCACCATAGACCACAACTCTCTCCAGGTGAATCTCCTCCACTCATCCGTGGTGTCTGTGTGTGCAGGTTGCCTCCCTGGGGCGTGGCTACACCACCCACTAACCGCTCCTGGCTACTTTACCTCTCGGAGCTGACTCCTGCCTTCCTTTAGGGGTCACCCCAAGCTCCTGGGGAGTCAACCCCTACCGGGGCCGCTCTTCTCAGGAGTGCCAGAGACTAGGGCCCTGGGCACCCCATCAGACCTGGGAAATCCACCAGAGGAACACCCTAGTCACCCCGAGCCTGAAGGGGTCTCTGTCAAGAGATCCCACGTAGTCCGGGAGAGCCACCTCTCACCTTCAGGAACCTGCACACAACAGTACTACACACACCATGACATAATACAACACATATATAGGCGCCGAGGTGTGAGGACGGGGAGCAACGGCTCACCACACGTCCAACCACACCAACACAACATATAACACATATGCGCATTACCCTGACCATTCTAACCCCAGTACATATGGGGAAATGGACACCTTCTCAGCAGGAGGTGACACCCTGCTACACAATGCCCCAGGCATCCCCTGCCTTTTTAATGGGGCTCAGGGGCACCTACCGACTCAGGAATCCCTCATAATGGTCAAGGCCTCCTAATGGAGCTACGCCCTCCGAGCCACATCCTGTGGCACAGGACCCCATAGCCCCCCTCAAAAAGATTGGTTTAGGGGGTGGTGCCTCCGGGGAATTCCACACACAACAAATTTAGACACACCAACACACAACACAAAACACATACGTGGACTTACCCTGATCTTCTTGGCACCCCGAACCCGGGGGGAGGGGTTTGCAACTCAGCAGGAGGGTACACCATACAAACTAAGGGGAATTACAAGACAAAACAAACAGGAGACCCGCATCACAGTCGCCCGCTCTAAACCTCATTGTCAGACAAAGTGCTCACATATACACATACAAAAACATGGGGGATGGGGGAGCAAACATGCGAGGTGCATGCAGTCTCTATCGAGGATATCCGTATAAGGGTTGCAAACTCTAGTCACCGCCATGCTACACTTAGTGTGCAACACAAACATTTACACATGGCGGGACAAGTATAAGGCACACCCAGCTCCCTCTACATACACATACTATGAACAAACATCACGCAGACACTCACCACGAGACATGACCACGAATGAAGGAGAAAGTAAAGGAAACTGGCGGCTGCAGAAGGGGTGCTGGTCATTCTGTGACGGGCAAGGAGTGCAAAATAAAATGGAAGCGATCACGCCAAGTTTCATGGAAAAAGGAGGGTTTAATAAATAAAGTACACAAACCAAAAACTCGTGACAAGATCCAAATGAAGGATACAATGACCAGCAGTCAACAGGTACAAAGACAAGACATATAGACAAACAAACGACCGTCAGGTGATGCGGATCACCAGCTGCTGCTGTATACATGGGCGACCAGCAGAGGGGCCGCCGAACTGTGACAGAACAGCCCTTGACTCCTCGGGCATGTCTTTATTTTTTGTTTGATTATTATTTGTTAAATTTTTATGTCTGTTCTCTTGTACTATTTGCTGATTTTAGTTAAATAAACTCTACTTTGTATTTAGAAATTTAGTACAAGTGCATGACTACATCAAAGATAAAAAAATGGAAGGTGCAGCAGTGGCCGAAATGTCCACAGGTGGCGCTATAGTGCCGGAGGAATCCTCAGAAGATGATGCAGAAACAGGCATCCTCAGGGGCTGCTGCAGTGAACCTTCCTACATGGTTGATGGGGAGAACTAGATGCGATATGATGGCTGAATACCAGGGTTCCCTCCCCCATCCAGGAAGTAGGGAGTTTTTCCTTGCCACTGTCGCCCTTGGCTTGCTCACTGGGGGCTAGGACCCGGCACTTGTAAAGCTGCTTTGTGACAACAACTGTTGTAAAAAGCGCTATATAAATAAAATTTGATTGATTGATTGATTGAAGTATGGAAAACTGTTGTAGTATCTGGAGAAAAAACTCCTTTAAAGTCATTCCTTCCTTAGCCTTCCGTGCAACATATGTCAGGAGTGGGATGTGATTCGGTTGGGTGAAATGATTGTTTTGCTTTATTTATGCAAGGGTTGTGCGGTGGTTTGCAGGTGTTTGTTGTTACAATTACATGTTGACTGGACTAGGACTTATTTTTAAACTGCGATGGTAGTAGGTTTGGGGAGACTTCTGGAATCGGCAGAATGAGAATGCAGGATTCCCTGGGAAAATCGCAACGTTGAGTCAACGTGCTGAGCAAGTAAAATAAAGGAAAGTCTGACTTGCTACAGTTTTTCCTCTTACGTGGATCGAGCGTAGATACGCTTGCTGATGCAGTTTTGTTTATTTTTATAGGAGTGTTCGTCGTGGAGGTGGATGGAGTTGGGCACAGTCTGTGACAAAGCTCAACATTGGAGTAGCGGTGCACACTACGGAGGAGCGCGCAGTAAAGAGAGGACTTGTTTAAGTGATCCTGGCCAGGTCGCTTTTGGGACTTCGTGAGTTATATTATGAAGGGTTTTTTTTATCGGCGTGGGGGACGCCGATTGATTGTGTTTCTTTCACCTTCCTTGCGTGTGTTTCCCGTGTTTTAGTGTTGCTTATAAAAGGGGCGTGTCAAGGAAGGGTTGGGGGAGTGATATCAGGTTCAGCGGTTCTTATTGTCAGGGCAGGCCCCAGCACTGCCCCGCCTATAACCACCAGAGGGCGCTCACGGTCTACATCTAGTAGACGTAATCAGCAAAGATGAGATGCAACTGATTTGTTCCCTACTTAGGGAGGCCGCTGCCATCTCTTCTTTGCTGAGTTGTTTGTTTCTCTAGAGCAGTCAGCCGGTAATGTTTGTTGGTATTCTCCATGTTGCTTTTGCCCTCTCTCTTCTCTCGAGCTATTTTCTTCAAGTGTCTCACCACCTCTCTTGAAGAAAATACCTCACCGCCACCTCTCACCTCCAGGAACCTGCACACAACAGTACTACACACACCATGACATAACACAACACATATATAGGCGCCGAGGTGTGAGGACGGGGAGCAACGGCTCACCACACGTCCAACCACACCAACACAACATATAACACATACACGCATTACCCTGACCATTCTAACCCCAGTCAGTACATATGGGGAAGTGGACACCTTCTCAGCAGGAGGTGACACACTGCTACACAATGCCCCAGGCATCCCCTGCCTTTTTAATGGGGCTCAGGGGCACCTACCGACTCAGGAATCCCTCATAATGGTCAAGGCCTCCTAAAGGAGCTACGCCCTCCGAGCCACATCCTGTGGCACAGGACCCCATAGCCCCCCTCAAAAAGATTTGTTTAGGGGGTGGTGCCTCCGGGGAATTCCACATACAACAAATTTAGACACACCAACACACAACACAAAACACATACGTGGACTTACCCTGATCTTCTTGGCAGAGGGGACACCATACAACTACCCCTTACCGAAGGGGAGGGGCCCCTACCGGCTCCGGAGAACACCCTCGTATCCCTGGTCAAGGCCTCCTAATGGAGCTACGCCCTCTGAGCCACATTCCAGCACGGGACCCCATTGGGCCTCCCCCCAAAACACGTTTAAGGGGGAGGTGCATATGGGGAATTACATGAAATAAATCATGCAACACGTTAAGACAAAACACATGCTAAGACAAAACAAACAGGAGACCTGCATCACAGTCGCCCGCTCTAAACCCAGTTGTCAGAAAGTGCTCACATATACACATATAAAAACATGGGGGATGGGGGAGCAAACACGCGAGGTGCATGCAGTCTCTATCGAGGATATCCGTAAAAGGGTTGCAAACTCTAGTCACCGCCACCGCCAACTCTTCTCTCGAGCTATTTTCTTCAAGTGTCTCACTTCTGTGCCCGTTTGGGTCCTTCTCAAGTTTTCCTCCCGCTGTATTTTTCTCTTGTCTCTCTCTCTTATCGTTTTGGGTAGTTTTTTATTTTTCGCCTTCCAGTTTGGTGAGCCGGTTCTTCCCCCGGCGATTTTTGTTCCCTGTTTGTTTATCTTTTATCGCGTTGAGTTCCTTCTGCGTTGAGTTCCTTCTGTTTCAGAGTATATCTTCCCTTCTGTTTCAGTCCTCCGTGTCGGTCAATGTTAGTAAGTGCATCCCTCTATGTTTTCCTTGCCCTCGCTCTGCTTCGCCTACCCTTACGTGTTTTCTCTGTCCGTTAAGCGTCCCTAGTTGTACTCTGTGTCTGTTTTTAGCTTCCTTGTTCAGTCTCCTTGTATTCTGTAGTTTTCCCCTCGGTGTCTTTGTTTAGTTTTCTATCGGTTGTGTCTTTTATGTTATGTTACTGTCTGCAGCCCTAAGCTTTATGTTTAAGTTTGTAGCTGTTCCCGTGCGTATAACCCTGAGCCTTATGTTCGTTTAGTCCTCCTTGGTTTCTAGTTCTGTCGTACAGTTACGTGTGTGTGTTTTCGTATTAAGTCAAGAGTAGTTCTGTCGTTTTGTGGTTCTGTTTTGCCGTCTTGTTGTTTGATGTTTCTGTTACGTGAATTCTCGTGTACCTTGTAGTTTTGTCAGTCTAGTCTGTTTCTTGTTGTCTTTAATAAATTACCTAAAACTTGCATTTGTGTCACGCCTGTCCCCCTGAATCGTTACACCGTGTTTCTTTCTTTCACCGTGTGCACATGTCCCCACATAACACTTATTGTGTGGTTTTACTTTTGTGTATGGTGATATTGAGGTGTTTTTATTAGGGGTGGGATGTGATAAAAAAATGTATCAAATTAATTATAAGCTTTGTAATTAATTAATCAGTATTTAATCAGTTAATTTCAGTATTTAACATGAGAAATATTAATTTAATTTAATTAATTTAAAATATTAAGTTTGAATGATGAATGAATCAATGAACATAAGCATAAACTTCAACATCTTGTTTATTTTTCAACCAGTCTATTACACAGACCAATAGATGAGTGCAGAAAACAGAGCAAACTGTTTTCAGAACACTGGAAATTCTGACAAAAATGTTGTTTAATTTTGGGAGTTTTGCTCAGGATATTGGAAGAATAAGAAGAACTGAGGATAATCAGATGTTTTTAAATACCATTTTAGATGGTAGACTTTTCTTTAATTTCCGAGGTCTTGTTGGGGCTTTAAACTTCTATCAACCACTTTAGCCCAGCGCGTTCGTTTGATGGAAAAGAGAGTGCAGGAACAACCATACCAAAATTATAGCAATACCAAAAAGGCCTTTATTAAAACAGATATCTCTGGGGATCTCACATTCTAACATTTACATCAGAGAGACCCAACAAGTGTGTGTGCAAGCAGTCTTTATATACTATTTCTCCACCCCTAAAACCCTCAGATCTTCTTGTATACCTTACATGGTGTTGTTCGAGCAAACATGATTTTGCTGTTCAAGCAGACATGACTTATCCATTTGTTTCAACATATTAGAATATGTGTTCGAAGAAATGTTATCATATGCCAGGATATCGTAAATTTCCCCTCATCAGTCTACACATCTTCTTCAGTCTCACACTGCGGTCCTCCACTTTCCGTTGACTGGGTCATCTTCTCTTTGAACTCCTTACACAGCATGATTTGCAAGGCCCTTCTTAGGGTTCACAGCTTAACCACATCTAATGCAGTAGTTATATTTAATTCCTATATTATGTTTAATGGTAAGCAAAATATATCATTGCTAATGCTATTGCTAAGCAAAAACCCATTATCTCAACAAACCCCCTTTTGATCTCTGATAACAGAGATCACAAAATGTTACCCTCTCATCTGACTCCCCATGATACAACAGTGACATCATAGCTGCTTGTCCCTGAGGATCCCTCTGTTCAATCACCGTGCTGATAAAGCATCACACTAAGTTTCTTACGCATGGAATACAACAACAATTTTGCAGTTACTATTAAGACAATAAAGGCCTTGACCCACCATGGACCCACATACACAGGGGGCAGTCCCCTGAAGGTCTTGGTGAGACAAACATTTTATGGCTTCACATTCAAATCAAAATCAAATCAAATATATTTGTATAGCGCTTTTCACAACACATGTTGTCACAAAGCGCTTTACAGGATTTACAAGGTTAACAATACTATGGGTCCAAATCCCTAATGAACAAGCCAAAGGCGACAGTGGAAAGGAAAAACTCCCTATGATGGTGGGGAATAGGAAGAAACCTTGGGAGGTCCAAGACTCAAAAGGGAACCCATCCTCCATTGGGCGGCTGTTAACATTCTGTTACATAATAATCATCACATTAGTGCCAACTTTAATAATAATGCAGAAACAAACAAAAAACAAATAACAATAAACCAACAATAAACAAAGTCAAATAAACAATGTTAAACTAGGCCTTTAACGTGCCCCAGCTCTAGTGTTATTTTAACTCGTTGTTTGAGAGCTCCGTATCTGTGCGCGCTCAAGGGATGGTTCTGATGGTCGGCAATGGCTGAAGTGATACCACATTTCTCCTTTGCCCTTCAATTGGATGGCGTGTGATGTCTTCTCAATGACTTGGTGACTGGTAGATCTGCTCATGGCGTTGATTCTGACTTCTCCTTACACCTGGACAGAATAAGCTTCACAGACAGCTTTTTAGTGCATTTTACCTTCTTTGTTCGACCCCGTGTAACCTGTCAGTTTTCGCAAGCGCGTTGGGGGACCCCCGAAAACTTCTCACTGTCATGAGCTCATACAGAGTGAATCCTGTAACAAAATTCACTGAAGATCTTCTGGCCAACAATACAAACACATACATTTGTGCACATACCTTTACCTTTATCCTTTGTTACCATTTATCCTTTCCACTTTACCCTGAGATTGAGAATGATAAACCAACCCATATTTGTCTCAAACCCAAATTTTGTTCCACAAATTTTAGCTCCTAGCTAGTGAAGTACATCCCATTATCTAAGCATACTTAATTTAGTAAACAATGGTGCAGTATCCAGTAATTTTATTAACATTTTGCAGACTGACCTCGAGTCCTCTGCCCTGGTGGAAATGCTTCTACCCAACCTGAGAATTTATCCTCAGCCACTAACAAATACCTTAGTCCTCGTATTGGTATTACCATACCCATGTAGTCAATCTGAATTTCTTCTCCTACATACATTGCATATATATTTATACTCTTTATTTATTTTGTCGTTTTTCTGATTCTTACATATGTGTATTTCCTTACACAATTCTCTTCTGCTGTAACAATGCAAATTTCCCCACTGAGGGATTAATAAAGGATTATCATATCTTATCTTATCTTAGCTCCTGTGGTCCAGGGAACTTGCCTAGACCTGGTCTTAAAGCATGACAGCTGTTATGCACATTACAAATGTCACATTTCTCTGTCCAGTTCGCTATTATGTCAGTATGGGTGCCATCAGTAACTAAAATGTTCCTTCATTTTTGCTGCCCCATGTGCTTCAGATAACACTGATTTAATCAATTGACTTGGTAAAATCGGTCTCACATTAGGTCCTTTCCAAACCTCCTTACCTCGTTTACCACCTTTGTTTAATCACAACATTTTTCCTGTAGTTTACGTAGCTCTGAATCCTATGTCAGAGGAGACCACTGTCCTCTGCCCTGTAAACCATCTGATGGGCTCCTGTAACATATCCTGCCTCTTTTTAGCACCCACGTCTGCAGCTGCATTAATGCTGTATTTGATTGCTCCCTTTTGATAACTTGAACATTTAATGATAGCAACTCTTACCAATAGTAACAACCAGAGCCGGCCCTGACCAATGTGGTGCCCTAGGCGAGATTTTGGTTGGTGCCTCCTGCATCATCAATCATTGTGTTGATTGTGTCACTACTAAAGAAACAAATAAAAAGCAAATGACTTAAATATTACCATATAACAAGCAATAAATATAAAGGTGTTGCACAAAAAATATTTTTAAACTATTTTACATAACGTAGTGCAGAGAACAACTTTTAAATATTAATAATAAATAAAAAATAAAAATAAAAAAACAACAACTACCACCAGTGCAAATCAGGGCAATTTGCCTACTGCAACATTATTATTTCAAACATAATATAAACATAATGAACAGAGGTTTTAGTATATATTTATTTTAAGCTAAGCTAATCATAGCACCTACTAGGATTGGGCAGTATGATGACAGTGGCGGTTTTCACTAAGATCATACAGAGGGGGAAAAGCCACAATGACGATTGAGTGTTGTGAGTCAAGCGAGCTGGTTTCAAAGAAAAACACAACAGCCACAGATTGGCAACATTTTGGTTTTGTTTCAAATAAAAAGGAGACCATTGGAGCACGTCCCCACGATTTTAATTCGATAATATGATTGGTTGATAAAACTGCCAATCTATAATAAAAGCTCTCAATGTAAAAGGGCCTTTCTCTCTTTTACCTAGAAACAACGGTGTGAAATATTCTGATTGGTTGATTTTTTTATTTCACCGCTGTATGGAATGCCACCTGATCTTCCCTAACTAGCCTCACCTGCCCCTCATTACCACGGCCCCTTTCAGTCATACATATACACCTTCCCCAGCACGTCTCAGTCGCGAAGTATTGCCGACTCATGCCGCGTACCAAGCCTTTCTATTACCTGTCTGCTCTCCTGTGTTCTGACCCTCGCTTACGTCCCCGACCTTGTCTCCTGCCTAGTCCCTCTGTACCTCCTGACTTCTGCTCCCCCGGTATGACCCTGGACCGTCCTGACCACGCCAAGAAAACGCTGTTACTTATCCTAGTACTCGTGATTCCCCTGCCTGTTTCTGTGCCAGCGTCTCATTTCAATAAAAGCGGTGTTCTTCCGCATTTGGATCCCTCTCTGCCTGGTCAATTCGTAACAGAAATACTTCGCCTTAACATGGATCCAGCAGAAGTAACCATCGCGACTCTCACCGAAACGGTCCGCCAGCTCACGGATATCATACGGAGTCAAGGAATCAACATTGCGGCCCTCCAGGAAGCTGTCCGCCTCGTCACAACCTCTTCTTCTACCTCCGTGAGTGTTCCAGCGGCAGAACCTGAGCGCTACGATGGATCTCCTGATCGCTGTCGAAATTTCCTCATGCAATGTTCCATATACTTCACGCATCATCCAGCTCGGTTCCAGGCCGAGTTACAGAGAGTCCACTTTATCCTTTCGTTCCTCACGGGAGTAGCAGGTGCCTGGGGTACAGCGTTGTGGGAAAGCCAAGACCCTGCCCTCCAGTCAGAGAGTCAGTTCACCGCAGTGCTCAGGGCTGTTTTCGATCATCCCGCAGACGGACATGATGTGGGAGACCGGCTCTACGAGATTAAACAGGAACAACGTAGTGCTGCTGAGTATGCGAGAGAGTTTCGTACGCTGGCTGCAGGGAGCGGTTAGAGTGACTCGGCCTTGAAAACAGTGTTCCGCCGCGGTCTGCGAAATGACATGCAGGTTGAACCCGCTTGCTGAAGTGAAGCCCTCACCTTGTCTGAGTTCATTCAAGCGTCCATTAACGTTGACAAATTGTTATTGACCTACCGCTCCAGTAATACCAATGTCCCTGTCATTGCGTCCTGTGCGCCACCTTCCCATGTACATGATCCGAGTCTTCAGACAACAGACGAGTTTGTGCAGCTTGGCAGGTCCCCACTAACATGTCAGCCATTCCTGCCTATTAAAAAATATAGTCAAGTTAGCTTGCCCGTACTAATATCTTGGGGCGGCATAGATACAAACCTGTCTGCTTTAGTGGATTCGGGAGCAGCAGGCGATTTCATAGATCAGGACCTCGCCTACCACTTACACCTCCCCACTGTATCTGTAGATCCTCCCTTGAGAATAAATTCACTGAATGGGCAGCCTATAAGAGAGGGTGTGATTACACTCCGTACCTGCCCTGTAGAGCTACGTGTAGGTCTGTTCCACAGTGAAATGAGAGAGATCTTCCTCATATCCACGCCCCGAGACCCCATCATACTCGGGTTTCCATGGCTGTCCATGCACAACCCTGAAATCTCCTGGAAAAAACGAGAACTCGTATGGTGGAAGGACAGTTGTCTTAGAAAGTGCATTCACCTACCACTCCGGTCATCCTCGGTGGAAAGCCCAGACACACCTCTCTCTGACGTCATCCCCACTCAGTATCGTGCATTTGCGGACGACTTCAACAAGGACAGTGCCTGTCGTCTGCCTCCTCATCGTCCCTGTGATTGCGCAATCGACCTCCTGCCTGGAGCCCCCTTACCTCGTAAAACGAAACCTTACCCTCTATCATGCCCTGAAGATCTGGCGATGGAGTCCTACGTCACCGAGGCTCTGCAGAAGGGGTTCATTCGACCATCCACCTCCCCGGTTGCTGCTGGTTTCTTCTTCGTAGAGAAAAAGGATGGGGGATTATGCCCTTGTATAGACTATCGTGCCCTAAACGCAGTCACATCGAAATATGCCTACCCTCTCCCCTTCATCACTGCTTCGCAAGAGCGCTTGATGGGAGCGAACATCTTCACCAAGCTAGATTTACGCAGCGCTTACAACTTGGTCCGTATTCGGGAGGGCGATGAGTGGAAAACTGCCTTTGTTACCGCCAGAGGGCACTATGAGTATCTTGTCATGCCATATGGACTAACAGCCCCGCCGTATTCCAAGCATTTATGGATGACATTTTCCGTGATCTGATAGATGATTTCGTATTCGTTTACATTGATGATATCCTGGTTTACTCCCCGTCCGTTTCAGAACACGTCAAACACGTCTCTGCTGTGTTACAGCGCCTTCGAGAGCATAGTCTTTATGTGAAGGCAGAAAAGTGTGAATTTCATCGCTCCTCGGTGACATTTCTGGGATGTACGCTGTCCCCTGGCCAGATCTCCATGGATACGCAGAAGGTGGAAGCAGTCACGAACTGGCCGACCCCTCGTTCCACTAAGGAGCTGCAGCGATTCCTGGGATTCCCCAACTTCTGTCGCCGTTTCATCCGAGGCTTCGGTGAGTTGGCTACCCCTCTCACTAATCTCTTAAAGGGAGGGAGGACTCGGAAATTTGCCTGGACCGCTGAAGAGGAATGAGCGTTCTCACTCCTTAAGAAGGCATTCACGTCGGCCCCCGTACTGCACCTTCCTGACCCCCAACTCCAGTTCATCGTAGAGGTCGACGCTTCGGAGGTGGGAGTGGGTGCTGTTCTTTCTCAGAGGCAGGGAAACCTGCCGAAACTGTATCCCTGCGCCTACTTCTCCAAAAAACTGACAACCGCTGAAATGAACTATGACGTCGGAGACCGGGAACTCCTGGCCATCAAACTCGCGCTCAATCAGTGGCGTCATTGGTTGGAGGGAGCAGAGCACCCATTCATTGTATATACAGATCACAAGAACCTCGAATACCTGAAGTCAGCCAGACGCCTGAACCCGCGACAAGCCAGATGGGCACTGTTTTTCTCCCGGTTTCGTTTCACTGTCTCTTACAGACCTGGGTCAAAGAACATCAAAGCCGATGCCCTATCACGGATCCACGAAAAGGACGAAGCAACCCAAGAACCTGGACATATTCTGCCGGAGTCCTGCTTCCTCGCGGCTATCCGATGGGACGTACAAAAGGAATTGGACGAGGCTTTGCGCAACGATCCCAGTCCGGTAGAATGCCCGGAGGGGAAACAATACGTACCCGTATCCCTTCGGGGGCGTATCCTACAGCTTGCACACGACACAGCGGGCACAGGCCACCCCGGTATTACACGCACACGACATCTCGTTTCGCAACGTTACTGGTGGCCATCCTGGGAGGACGATATTCGTGATTATGTCCTAGCATGTTCCGTTTGTGCCCAGTCACATACTCCCCGGACGCTACCAGCAGGAGAAGTCCTTCCTTTACCTGTTCCTCTTCGGCCATGGACGCACCTCGCGATCGACTTCGTCACGGATTTGCCCACATCTGGAGGGAATACTGTTGTTACAGTAATTGTGGATCGGTTCTCGAAAATGTGTCGTCTCATTCCTCGTCCCAAGCTACCCACTGCCATGGAGACAGCTCTTGACCTCTTCCAGTACGTATTCCGGATTTATGGCTTGCCTGAAGAAATCATCTCCGATAGGGGCACGCAGTTTACATCTCGGGTTTAGAAACAATTCTGCAAACTTCTTGGTATTACTGTCAGCCTGACGTCAGGCTACCACCCCCAGTCTAACGGAGAGGTTGAGCGTTACAATCAGGAGTTAGGGAGGTTTCTCCGACAATATTGCGTTTCTCAGCACGATTGGCACAAATACCTCCCGTGGGCAGAGTATGCTCGGAATTCTATTGTACACACCGCTACCAAACTCACGCCTTTTCAATGTGTATATGGTTACCAACCTGCGTTTTTCCCGTGGGACACAACACCAGCTGATGTCCCAGCCCTAGACGAGTGGTTTAAACACAGTGCCCGCACTTGGGAACTAGCACATGTACATCTGCGACGCGCTCTACACACACGCAGGCTCAACGCGAACCGTCGTCGTCTCCCAGCATTGATTTACCACCCAGGACAGAGAGTATGGCTGTCGACACAGAATCTCAACCTAAAGCAACGGAGCAAAAAACTTAGTCCGCGATATATTGGTCCATTTAAAGTCCTCAGCAGAGTTAACGCAGTTACCTATAAACTCATTTTACCATCACATTACCGTATTAACCCTGTCTTCCACGTCTCTCTCCTGAAGCCGGTTCACTACAGCCCGTTCACCGTACCCCCTGTGTCTGATAAACCTCCTGACCCTCTGGAGATCGACGGTCGTCCGGCATACATCGTTCGAGAGCTCTTGGAGTCCCGACGCCGGCGAGGTGGTCTCCAATATCTGGTGGATTGGGAAGGATATGGGCCCGAGGAACGGGCCTAGATTCCAGCAAGGGATGTCCTCTGCCCCACTATGATTGCTGATTTCCACGCAACGCACCCCAACTTTCCTGCCCCCCGGCGCCGCGGTCGCCCCCCGGCACGTCGTAGAGCGTCAGGTGCCGCTCCTTTGAGGGGGGGTACTGTAAGGAATGCCACCTGATCTTCCCTAACTAGCCTCACCTGCCCCTCATTACCACACCCCCTTTCAGTCACACATATACACCTTCCCCAGCACGTCTCAGTCGCGAAGTATTGCCGACTCATGCCGCGTACCAAGCCTTTCTATTACCTGTCTGCTCTCCTGTGTTCTGACCCTCGCTTACGTCCCCGACCTTGTCTCCTGCCTAGTCCCTCTGTACCTCCTGACTTCTGCTCCCCCGGTATGACCCTGGACCGTCCTGACCACGCCAAGAAAACGCTGTTACTTATCCTAGTACTCGTGATTCCCCTGCCTGTTTCTGTGCCAGCGTCTCATTTCAATAAAAGCGGTGTTCTTCCGCATTTGGATCCCTCTCTGCCTGGTCAATTCGTAACAACCGCTGAGGTTTTTTTCCAGCACAAGTACGAAAAGTGGATTTGAAAGCCGATTTATAGGAAAAATACAAATTATTGGTGAAGCGTTATTAACATATATTACATATAATAGATAAAGCATCCTTTTTAAGATCAATTAACCTTCAGAGAAGGCGTTGAAGTCCCTGACGATTCGCCAATGGTATAGCGTTAATTCACCACATATTACCATTATATTACCTGTTTTTCTGCCTTTTTGAGGTCTTTACAGGGAGATGTCACTCACTCTGCGGTGTACAGAGAAACAGTAACGAGGTGCGCAGAGCGCGCGGGGGAGGGCGGGTTGGCGCGCGGGTGATAGGTGTGTTGTTATTATAAGAATTATTAATTTGACTAATATTATTAAACAATGAAATTATGATTATGTGGACTTTGCTTGTTTTCACATTTATTAATTGTTCATTTGTTAAAAAAACAAGCGCCCCCCTGGACAGCCGGCGCCCCTAGCCGGCGCCCCCTACCTAATGGAAGGGCCGGCCCTGGTAACAACACCTTTTACATCTTCTTAGCATTTAATGAATTTACCTCCTGAAGTGGTGTAACCTACTCTCTTTGTACAGAGTTCTACATGAACCACTCCTACCACGTACGCAGAGTGTGTACAGATGTTAACTTCCTTGCCTTCCACCCACCTTAGTGCTGCAATCCGCATTACAACCATTCACATGTAGCAATGTAGCAACATTTACAATGTTATAATAAGCCATGGTAAATAACAGCAGAGCAGCACCACTTATAATGTATAAATATTAAATAACTTTCTTAACACTAGAATTAGAATGAAAATAAATAAAAGAATGCTGTAGATTCCAAATAAACAATTGAGCAATGAACAAATAATCATGCAAATTAATAAAGACGGCTTTACAAAAAAAATAATAATAAAACCAACTGCAAACAAACAATGGCCAATGAACAAAAATAATTCTGCTCATAAATAAAGAAGAAGGCTTTACACAAGTGCACAGCGAGCTTTCCTGGCAGCAAAATCACTAATGAGGTCATCAAAAGACACTGTGCTACTTCAGCATTGATGCTGATGACGGCAAGGCCACTTAAACGCTCCTGTCCCATTGTTGACCGTAGATATGTTTTAATAAGTTTCAGTTTGGAGAAACTACGCTCAGCAGATGCAACTGTGACCGGAAGAGTCAAGATGATTCTGAGAGCAATCCACAGATTTGGGTACACTTCTTGCAGGCTATAACTTAAGTAATCAAACAATTTAAAACTTTAACACGTACTTACCAACAAGTGTTGCACAGGCATCATCTTTTTGTCTTTTTTTCCTCCGCTTTTCAGCTCCGGAGTCGTGCTGTCTCTTCATTGTTATTTATTTCATTGTCATGTAGGCATGTAATTCGAAAGTGAGCTCGCATTGCTACATTTAGGACCAGGGTTGCCAGATTGGGGAAGTTTTTCCATCCAATTAGTTTGTTTAGGGTAAAAATATGGCACTGGGCGAGTTTTTTGTATAGAATTGCCACACATTTTAAAAATCAATTAAAATTGTGTTGGATTAAGCACCTCTATGCATTTATTGGATGCATTCATTGAGCATTTATTGGACTGGAAATCATCACATCTGGCAATATTGGTGTTAGGTGACACAGCGAACAGAGAAAGACAGGACCGTGCCATTTCAGGGATTCGGGGCGGGGGTGGATCATGGGGGCTTTATGTTAGGCAAAAAACTATTAATTTATTTACCCCGATTAAGTAATGTGGTAGGGGCACATACATTGTTTAAAGACAAAAACTGTATCATAATTTCAACACATTTTTCAGTAAATTGGAGACCCCGCAGTATGGTTGGGGCCCTACGCAAGCTGCGTGGTCTGCGTATGCCGAACGGCGGCACTGGTGCTACCCAGAACTTGCCTGCGTCTCCCTGAGCTTCCATTACCACCACAAATCCTGATTCAACACCACCATCTCGACTCCTGAACCTGCACCCGTCTGTCCACATGTTCTCTACCCCAGGGATTGGTTCAATTTAGCTGCATATGCCACCTCAGTTACACACTCATGTGCCAGACCCTGTAACATACCATGCCATATTAATTCCTTCAAGTGAAAACATTAAGTTTTAAAACACAAAACCTTCTGTAGTGTGAACATTCGTAATTTTACAAAAGCCATGATGCTGTGACTGGTTAGAATATATAATGAATGTCTTGTGACTATGTGTGCTGTTTTATTTATTTAAACAAGTTTTGCTATGTAACAGGTTGCTGAAATAAATCAGCACCTTCCTGCCCCCCCCCCCTTTTTTTCTGAAACACAAGGGGGTGTTTCAGAAACATCTAGAGTAATCTGCCTGTGTCTCAAACGCAGCTGGTGGCTGTGAGATGAGGCCAACGTCATGAGGTCCCTCTGACCACAGAGAAGCTGTTATCTGATCTAAAATTAAGATATGGTCAAGATGATTGCAGCATTCTCTCTCCTGGAACCTGCTCAACATATCACATTAGAATAACTTTGACAAATGACATTGTTTTAATAAACCAAGTATTACAAGACTTAGCATAGCTCACACATGGAATATTAAGTTATTACCCAATCCTTAGCTATAGTGGCTCTCCTAATCATACACCAGTGTTGCTAAGCAGGTGTCAGCCTCACAGGACCACCACACCCTCAGGTCCAATATGCCCCTGGTTGCAATCTCCCATACCTGATTCTGTAGCTCTTCCTCAAATTCCTCCCCATAATCTGGATCCCCTATTGGGTCATAAAACAAAGGAACATGCAGTGGGTCGGGTGGCAGGATGCAAGGCTCAGAGTGATCCACAGCTTCTAGGCCATGGACACAGAGTGGACGCTCCTCGCAGTGCAGGAATCTGGCTCCAGAAGATGTGAACTGTGGGAGGCCATTCCGTGGAGATCACCAGTCCTAGTGGGCTACATAACACAGTAGTTTAAAAATGTCTCTTCTGCAGAGGTTATCAGGTGCAGTCTCTGATATGAGGAACTTGTGGTTAATGACCTGCTGGCCACATTGCACAGTCATTGGAACAGCTTTATGCAGACTTTGATTTTCGGTATAACGGTCATAGAATCAGTATCAGGTAAAACGCAGTTGATTGCTGAATGAGTTGCTCCCTTGTGTCAACCAGAAATGACAACCTTTGAGTACAGACAGTGAGGGACAGCATGGGGTCTGCCGCAGCTTTGGTTTGGTGCTGGTACATACGGACTTCTGGACCTCCCTTGTCCAACGGAGTTCTGAGGACACTCCCTCGACCAGTTACACTTCTGCCCACAAAGAAACATCCACCCGACATGCCACGACCACAGTTGCCAGGACAACCGTCACCACCGTTGCCCCTTGCCCGACCCCTCCCTCTTAAACTTGAGTTAAATCTCATTGGTGGGTACTCCCACCCCTGTTGCAGATAGGGAACATATTGAGGAGTCTGGGGCGGGCCCAGGACGCGTACACTGCCTGCGTACACCCTTTTCTAAACCAGTTAAGGTGTGAGCGTTGGGACCCTGGGTGTATACCAGTTTGGGACATCCAGATGTATGCTGCTTGGCTCAGATAACTTGTGGGAGTTGACTTATCCAGCCATGTGACTTTAGAAATGGCGGATGCTGCACGTACTGGCCATTTTACAGAGGGTCTCACCTAATGCTCCATTATGTCTAGTGAGGGGTACTTCATGTAACAGGTGGGTTGTGCCTGCTGCATACTAAAAAACACTTAACTTAAACAGTAACTTCACTTTAACACTAAGAATATGAAGGACCACCGTGACTATGCAAGGAAGAGAAATTTATATGTAAGGGAATGTTAACATAACACAGGGCACAGGGAGAACACCATAGAAACTAAAGCAAACTAGCGATACAAAAACAAAACATAACCTTAATAACAAAACCAGACTGCTAAAAACATGTGTAGCAAGGGAACATGTCAGTAACCTAAACCGAAGAGAAAACTGCTAGACAGGCAGATGCAAACACTAATAATGCATGAACATCTATCATACTTTCAGTAATAACCAGACATCAAAACAAACTAAGGACAAGGAGGCTAGATGAACCAGTAAAATCCAATACCGGCAAAGCTTCTAAACATTTACCTAGACAAACTTATGACCCAACTGACCAGAGTAACAGAGGGAAAAAACACAAGATCACAAACACAATAACCCACGATCAGAACATATAGATAGATAGATACTTTTATTGTCATTGTACATGTACAACGAAATTAAGCAGCAATCCTTAAGGTGCTAGGACAGAATAACAATAAAACAGTAGAACAACAGTACAAACAAAGTCTAAACGTGGGCTAAGGACTGTTAACCCTAACTGGGTGTGGACAGTGAAGACAGTGGGGTATATATATACACAATAGTGGAACATTAGCAGTAGTAGATGTGGTTATTGCACAATCCTATAGACAACACTTGAGACAGTTACTGCACTGTCTGAATAAATAAATAGTAAAAGTGACAATAGTGCATGAACACTGGGCAATTGAGGCAGATATTGTACGTTCTGAGTAGATAGAAAAGTCAGAAAAGTAGTTCAATTTGAGTAGTTCAATTTTGGAGGGTGGTGTAAAATGTCCAATTAACCAGTTCGGTGGGTGTATTTGTTAGTGTTCAGTTCCCTTATCGCACTGGGGTAGAAACTGTTTTTAAGTCTGTTGGTCCTGGATGTAGTGGACCTGAGACGTTTCCCAGAAGGCAGTTGCTGAAACAGTTGATGTCCAGGGTGAGAGGAGTCTTTCAAGATGTTAGCTGCTCTGCTGAGACAGCGGGATTTGTACAGGTCCTCCAGACTGGGCAGTGGGCAGCCAGTGATCTTCTGGGCTGTTTTGATCACTCTCTGAAGTGCTCTCCTTTCTGCTGCTGAGCTGCTACTGTACCACGTTGAGATGTTGTATGTTATCACGCTCTCAATGGCACTGCGGTAGTAGGACACCAGGATCTTCTCTTGGATGTTATTTTTCCTGAGAATTCTTAGGAAATAAAGTCTTTGCTGTGCCTTCTTTACAGCAGCCATGGTGTTTGTGGTCCAGGAGAGATCCTTAGAGATGTGAGTGCCCAGGAATCTGAAGGATGGTACACTTTCTACACAGTCCCCATTTATGGAGAGTGGTGTGTGTTCTGACCTTTTCCTCCGGAAGTCTATAATGAGCTCCTTTGTTTTGGAGGAGTTCAGGGACAGATTGTTTTCTGCACACCATATGGCCAGTCTTTGGACTTCGTCCCTGTAAGCGGTCTCGTCTCCTCCGGAAATGAGTCCCACCACTGTTGTGTCGTCCGCAAACTTGATGGTGTTGCTGGGGTGAGTGGGGGTGCAGTCGTGAGTGTAAAGCGCATAGAGAAAAGGACTCAACACGCAGCCCTGTGGAGCTCCAGTGTTGAGTGTTACACTGGAAGAATGATAGTGTCCTAATCTGACAGACTGTGTGCGATTCGTTAGAAAGTCCATGATCCAGGTGCAGGTGGGTTGGGAAAGTCCCAGGTCTGTGAGTTTGGCCACCAGTCTGCTGGGGATGACCGTGTTAAATGCGGAGCTGTAGTCAATGAATAGCATCCTCACATAGCTCCCCTGGTGTTCCAGATGTACGAGTGCTGTGTGAAGAGCAGTGGAAATGGCATCCTCAGTCGATCTATTTGCTTTGTAGGCAAACTGATGTGGGTCGAAGGTGGGTGGAAAGATGGCTCTGATGTGCTTTAGAACCAGTCTTTCAAAACACTTCATTACTATTGGTGTGAGAGCTACAGGGCGATAACTGTTAAGGTCGCTGATAGTGTTCTTTTTTGGCAGCGGGATGATTGTTGCAGACTTCAAACATGGTGGAACGATGGATTGGGACAGGGACAGGTTGAATATTTTTGTGAAGATACCACAGAGTTGATCTGCACACATTTTCAGCACTCTACCCGTCACGCCATCAGGGCCCGCAGCCTTCCTGGGGTTCACTGCTCGAAGCACCCGTCTCACCTCATGTTCCTGCACCGTGAGGGTGTGGTTGTTGGAAACAGGTTGAGATTTTGTTGTTGTCTCCACTATATCCACCTCAAAGCGAGCAAAGAACAGTTGAGTTCCTCAGCCAGTGAGGCGTCGCCCTCATTCATCACGGAGTTCCTGGACTTGTGGTTTGTGATGTGCTGGATGCCCTGCCACACCTGTCGTGGTTCATTGTTAGTGAAATGGTCCTCAATTTTCCTCTTGAAGGCAGTCTTGGCCTCCTTGATGCCTCTCCTCAGGTTGGATCTTGCCACGCTGTACAAGACACTGTCTCCTGACCTGAAGGCAGTGTCACGTTCTTTGAGGAGGGCTCGGACCTCTTTTGTAACCCAGGGTTTTTGGTTCGGATAAATCCTGATGTTTTTATCCACTGTTACAATGTCCACACAGTTCTGTATGTAGCAGAGTACAGTAGATGTGTACTGTTCCAGGTCCTGGTCCTCAAATATGTCCCAGTTTGTCCTTTCGAAGCAGTCCTGCAGCTGTGTGGAAGCTCCTTCAGGCCAAGTCTGGACAGTTTTTGTGATGGGTTGGGATTTCCTTTTGATGGGGGTGTATGCTGGGGTTAAAAATATAGAACAGTGATCTGATTGTCCCAGATGGGGCAGTAGTGGGTTTTATAACTGTCCTTTATGTTTGTGTATACTTTATCCAATGTGTTCTTCCCCCTGGTAGCACATTTGATGTGCTGGTAGAATTTTGGAAGTACAGATTTTAAGTCAGCATGATTAAAATCACCAGCCACTATGTAGGCTGCTTCAGGGTAGCCATTTTGTAAATGAGTGATAGCGCTGTGCAGGTAGCCTAGTGCTATTTTAGCGTTAGCACCGGGAGGTATGTAAACGGCCGTTACCATGACGACGGAGAATTCGCGCGGAAGATAAAACGGCCTGCATTTAACTGTCATGTACTCCAAATCAGCAGAGCAGTGATGATCAATGATTTTAGCATTTGTGCACCAGCTGTTGTGTGTGTAGATACATAGTCCCCCTCCTTTACTTTTACCTGAGTCTTTGTTTCTGTCCCAGCGAAACGCGGTGCGGCCTGTTAGCTCGATGGCTACGTCTGGGACGCGCGAGTGCAGCCACGTCTCTGTTATCACAAAAATGCAGCAGTCCTCGATGAATCTGTTTGTGGATATCATCAAACTCAGATGGTCAAGTTTGTTGGTGATTGCTCTGGCGTTGGTGAGAAAGATGCTGGGTAGCGCAGGCTTGTGTGGTTGTTTCTTTAATCTGGCCACTAGACCGGATCGACATCCCCGCTTTTGCTTCCTGTATCTCCTCCGCTTTCGCCGCCTTCCGGAGCCGACAACAATCCACGGAGCGCCCGGTGGTCTGGCTATTTCTTCCGGGATTTTGTGCGAGTCCACAAACTCTTTTGTAACGGCCTCATTTTGCTGTAATCCGATGTTTATGAGATCCTGTCGGCTGAAGATAGGGTTCGCGGTGCTAAACGAGACTTTAGCGAGTAAACATATAAACAAAAAAACGACAAAAGGGCACCAATTCGGAGAGCGTTGAGCCGCTGCGTCTATGCGCGCCGCCATATAAAACCAGGAACTAAATCCCAGACAATAATGAGATATAATCTAGGAACAGCTGAGATGGCAAACGAAGGCAGAACTATACAATAAATGTATGACAGTGCATCAACGTGCTACCACACATCTAACGTCTCCCAAAGCCAAGATCTTTCCTGCTGTCACTCTGGCATGTCTACCTCACTTACTCACTTCGCTTATCCCGGTGTGTGCGCTATCTATAACTATCTCCACCCAGTCTCTTCTAACACGCAGTTAACACTTTACCCCACGACCTGATTTACTTTTATTGTCTATTTCCCTTTTTCTTGGTCCCTTAACTCCCTTCTCGGTCTTTCCTAGTTTAATTCCTTTAGCAGGATTAGCACGTTTTTTTTTTCTATCTCTGCTCGCCTGCCTGTCTTCTGTGTGCAGCGTGTTCTAATGTTGTTCACCACTTCCTCTGTCAGTCTCTTCAGAGTGCTCAGACTCACTTCCTGAGCTAGCTTCCTGTGAACTGTCCCAGTTCCCTCCCCCCCTCCTTTTTGCTCTCATCTTGTCGAATGACTGAATTTGCATGGGGTTTTTTACACTCTTTATTGGGGGTTTTAACTATTTGGAACATGGGTTTTTTACACTCTTTATTGGGGGTTTTAACTATTTGGAACATGGGGTTTTTTACACTCTTTATTGGGGGTTTTAACTATTTGGACTGTTCTTGTTTCTACATTAACCACTGAATAGATTCCTTTTACTTCTCCCTGAGTTTTGGTGGCATTCTCCTGTGAGGAAGCTGTGGGCATCACCGGGCCTTGATAATAAGGTGGCACATTTTTCTGACTTTCATGTTGCACTTTTCACTTCGAGACTGCGATGATTTATGGTCAATTATGTCACCTAACGACACACGGTCGTCACCTGCCTTCCTGCCTTGGTCACCCATACGTTTAAGTCAGCATAACAGTAGTTGTATGAATTACTTTACAAGTCACAGTCATTTGTTCCTATAAAGTTTTCCACTCACATAAACCAACACCATAAACCAACCATTTTACATCAAACTTTGCATACATTTCGCATTTCCTCACCAACCATGTTGATAAAAAACTGGTACTCACTAGAAGTAGTCCAAAAACTTCATTGCCAGACTGAGACACCGTAAGGTTGCATCACCCTCAATTAATACAGGTTCTTGGTCCGAAACTGGGCGATTTTCGGGGTACCTCAGGTCCCCGGGACGCCTCCTGACCCAGCTGACTCGAGAACGCCGCTCGGTCTTACCGTTGCCTCGTCAGGCAAACGGGAGGGTTTACCACACCCCAGGAAACAAAAAATCACTTATCAGTACATATATACTTTACGCGATTTGCCTTATTTTATTCCTTATTCCTTTTTCCTTTTAAACCATATATTTTACCTTTAAAGCAAACCAAAAAAAGATGAAAAATTGCTATTTAATTTAGCATCGACCAAACACCATTAGTTAATCAAAATTTGGTATTATACAAATGTGCAGAAATTTTGTTGTAACAGGTATTCTGCTTTACCTTTAATTGAGCCGGCTCGGATGAACTAACGGTATTTTAGAAGACGTGTTCCAAAAATCTATCTCTTCCCATCACGTTGGAAGGTCACCAATTGTTGGGGCTTTAAACTTCTATCAACCATTTTAGTCTCTGCCACAGCCATAAAGTCCTCTGCACAGGCATCTCCATAGTGCCTAGAAGTGGTCTTCTGCATGCTCAAAGCAAATGACTGGATCTTCCATTCATCATCTATATGAGCTGTCACACCAAGATAATTCTTGTTGCTAACAGATGTCCAGTGATCCCCAGTCAGAGCCACATTTGTGGCGTTCTTCACAATAACCTGTTTTACTTCCCTTTCCTCATCATACAGCTGCTGGATTTTCATCGACATTGTCTTTCTGGACGGCAGTTCGTAACTTGCATCAGCTGACGCAATTTGCAGCACTTTTTGTAAGAGAGCGGTCTACAGTCCACAGCAATCCAGCTTGCCAGTGAATTGGTCAATTTGTCTGACGTGGACTTTGACATTTTGTTTCTTAATTTGAACCCCGACATGTGGTCGAGTGTTGACTGGTGACACTGTTTGCTTGTACTAGGAATACATTTAGCAGCTAAGTTATCATTACTGACATGCTATGTGGTATGCCTAACCCGCTCTGCTGCAATTCATCATGGGTAACGTAGTGTGGAAGCCAGTATGTTATTAACTAGCCAGTATGTTAACTATTCTCAGCCGGACACTACGTTGCCCACAATGCATTGCGCACACAACGTCAAAACCATTTCTGTCTGGTGATACATGATTTAAGCGGGACCAGCAAGAATACAGGAGGGAGGAACTTTCTCTCGTTGCGTTTCAAAAGAGAAAACAGATGTCACTCAGTTTTCAATGGAAAACAAATTCCAATTATGTCTGCCATTCATGACACACAATGTGAACTAATTCAAGTTCAAGTTCTTTATTTTAAAATGTATTGCGTTCAGTTCAACGTTCACGAAAAAATGAGCGTGTTCAATGAACGCGTTCTTTTGAACTCATTTACGCACAACACTGGTAATGGTAATACATGGTAATTAAAATGTTATATGTTTACATATGATAATAATGCTTACATATGATGATAATGATAATGATGTTTAAATAAAATGATTCATGAAAACAATAAAGTATGAAATTTTCCATTACAGCATTTATGTGCAAATTTTTTTCTGCATGCTTTTTAAAAAATTATTTATTATGGGTTGCATGTCATGGCTGCTTTGCATGATAGGATGCTGTACACCATGAAGGCAGCTGTGTTCATGTACTGGAACATTTTGAAGATGTAGTACATCATCCTGGGATCTTTTGTGTACTGGAAAACTTCATTTTGGTCATTTACTGCATACTGGGGCCCAATCAGTTTGAGTAGTGCATTAGTATGTAGTGCAGTAGTTGTAGTGTAGTATGTAGTAGACTGTAGTAGTATGTAGTACGCTGTTTCGAACAGAGCCCCAGCCTCTTCCTTTTGTCCAACCATACCAAATACGCACCGAACCATGATGTGAGACGAACTGTGAAGTTTGGGTACTGTTACATCCCTAGTACAATACTAAATATGTTTGTGTGTCTGTGTTCTGTCGTGGAAATTCTCCGTCACAACAACCGGGGTCTCTCTCTAAGAAAAGATACGAGCTCGGAGAGTGATAAATAGTGAAAGCAACACACACACACGTTGGTTACTTTACCAAATCACTCTGGTTTATTGTTCAAACCTCCAACCCTTTTATACAGTTTTAGGGGTGGTTGGTCATGTGAAACATTATTAGCACAATTACAGTCAGATGATGTATTCGTAAATACATGACATGATTGAATGCATGTGTGCCAAACATCAAATGTAAGAATAATTCTGCAATCTAAGGGGAACGTTTTCTTGCTGGGCCTGCTGTCCGTCTGGAACATAAAACGTCATCTGCCTGGAACATGTCCTCACTCCCGCCTTCTCTCTGTCTAGTCTCCTTGACCCAGTGGATGACCTCAAACTTCCTCTTTCGGTAGCACACCATGTTCTTAAAACACTTCTCTGGGAAAGCAGTTTATGAAGTCTATATTTCTGATTTTTATTACAGTTCGTTCATCATCTCCACTGTGTGAGAGACTCAGACCAGATCAGCAGATTCATATTTTTCAGGTGTGTGGTGTCCAGGTCAGATACTGTAAGAAAATGTCAACATGATCAGACATGAACACACTCACAGTCGCCTACTAGACTGTACACAGGTAAGAGAAGTGTCTCTATGACACCATTACACATTCCCTCCCACACACCCACACACAGGCTCATACATGTTGAGTATGTTTGAAAGATTCTTATTGGTTTATATCAGTAATGTTAAACAGCCAATCAGCCTAAGAGTTTTGTATGAGCTCACTGTAACCATCCAGTTCTCCAATAATAGCTCATACTGTGGTTGTGTGTGTCCACATGATAAAGCACGTTTGGGATTTATGTTACTGCAGCTGTAGGTGAGATTGTATCTCAGTAAATTCTTAGTGTTTGATTTATTAGAGAACTGGATTTTTTAGTACACTGTAAAAAATCCAACTTTTGTTTAGTTCTCGAAACTAAAGTAAGAATGTAATTTGAACTAAAAAGAAAAAGTTGGTAAGGTTCACATATCATCTTAAGTAATTTCAACAAATTCAGCTCCAACGTATTCCTAACTTATTTTCCTTTGTTGATGTAACTTACTATTTTACATTTCTTGTCCACTGTACTAACTTGTTTAATGAACGCATGCGCACTTTAAGTTAGTAGCGTTTGCTACGGGGTTTCCCGGCTGTGCAGGAGCTTATGCACGTTTGCAAGTCATTTACCTAGTACCGCAACCGCACGAGGTATGGAGTACATTTTCAGTAGTAAGTCATGTTGCAGATAAATTTACTTTATTTTCACATTTCCCAAGATTGTATACTTAAAGGGTCAAAGTAATTCTTGAGGTTAAAATCAAATATTTCAATATAATAAGCCAAATAACACTTATATATGACTATATGCCCAGCTGTCTTGTATAAACAAGTATAGAAAATGTTATTTTCAAATAAGTCACTTTCAACAAAGTTTTAATGTGTGTTAATGGTCTCATTTCCACTAAAGGCCAATGCAGTTAAGGTGTAGCAGTGTTAGCATAGTTCTAAATGTATGCAGACGTTCTTACATTAGCCTGGTAGTGTATAAGCAGCCCCGTCGACAGGGGGGGACAACCGGGTCTGTTGTCCTGGGCCCCAGGATCAGGGGGGCCCATCAAAGAGCCCAGCAATTTATTTTTTATTTAAAGTCTATAATTTTAAAATAATCTTGAAATCTTTCATTAATATAAAATTCTGTACTCAAAATAAGCTCAATGGCCAAAATATATGTGTTTTTACCTATTTGCATATTTTCCATTAAGTGCATACACCCCCGCCTCCCACTGGAAAATGGTTTGATCCAGCACCGACCGTAACTGGCTGGTACCCGCACTACAGCGGGAAATACAGTGATGGATAGTTAAAGTAAATACAGAAATCTGGAGCGCAGACAAGAAAGGAAAACATTTACCTGACGAATTTTAAAGTTGCATTGTGTTCCAGGTTTGAAAAGTGCTGGAATTTAGGCTAAAGTACTTGAAAATGCTTGAAATTGTAACTACTTCGTTCTCTTGTATTACGTTAACAAATACGAGCCTCTTGTAATTCCAGGAGGAAACATGAGAGAACGTGAGGACGTTAAGATTGGGCGTTTTGAAAATAAACAACCATTAAATAATGTGATGAAAAGCGAATTATTTCGAATCATTTCGAGTATATGTATACATATTTAACTTAATTAAGTTTAACGTGCTGGAAAATATTTAAATGGACCTTGAAAGTGATGTACAAGTGATTTAATTCCACCTTATTAAGGTGTATGAACCCTGCAAACATGACTTTGTTCATTGCGCTGAAGTGCGGCACGCGCGAAGTTACAAAATTCGAGAGGTGCACGCCCTCGCGCAAGGGCGGTGCCACTGCGATTACGTCATTACCGGGGGGGGGGGGGGGGGGGGCACATGAAACTTTCTTGTCCTGGGCCCTAGCAAGACTGTCAACGGGCCTGTGTATAAGTAAAGGACATTATTGTCAAACAATCATTTCGAGATGTTGTAAACGTCCTAATTCTGATGTAGCAACAAAGCAAATGGAAAAATAAACCGTAGACGGTCTGACGGGTCCTCACATTTGCGACTTTAGCTAGCAGGCTAGGTAGCAACCACCGGCAGTGGAAAAGAGGCCTCCCGTCCCGCGCTGCTTAAGTTACCACATATAATGAATTCTGAGTGAATGTTCTTCACGGTGTGCGATTTCAAAATAAGAGCGGATAGCGCGATCGAAAAAAAAGATTCCAAAAAAAAAAAAAAACACTTTTCAAAACAGCCTGCGGGCCGCATTTGAGTATGGGAGCTTCAGGCTTTAGTATCCTGCTGTGTGTTTCGATATGAATGTTTTTGTGACACTGTAATATGTAAATATTGAAGCAGTTCTCTCATTATTGATATTTTTAATATTGTATGTCTGTCTATGGTTATTTGTGCTTCTTGGCAAACGTCTAACTTGCAAAACACTAGGTAATGATATTGACTTCTGTAGTTTAGTAGTAGTCTGACTCAATGGTATCTCATTTTTATAAGTTGTGATAGCTTTTGTTCTCCCAACTAGCACTGCTTTGTCCTGTAATTAATTCTATGGACAAAATATTTTAGGTTAAGTGAACTCGTAATATAACTTTATATTTTGAGTTGGGCAGACTTTTGAGGGAAAAGTTCAATTTACTCAAAAAATCACTTGTAATAAGTTGACAATTTTTTTTTGTTTGCTGAACTTTTTTTTTTTACAGTGTAGGAGCTTGAGAAGCTCAAAGTAACCCAACCTTGATGACACGTAGGGCACGGGAACGACGAGGCATTATAATTAAACACCCGACACAGACAATAGAAACAAGGTTATGACTAGACGACAGAACCAACAACAGTACATGAAGCAGGAATACAATAAACATAAGAATTATGGGTGGGCATAGATTAATTTTTTTAATCTAGAGTAATCTCACTGAAATCTTGAAATTAATCTAGATTAATCTAGATTAATATGCGTGCTACCCAAGTAATGACTAAAAGTCAGTTTTTGAGATAGGGTTTCTTAATACAGAGGGTGCATTAGACCAGGGGCTCATCTCCTGTTTCCAAAATGCATCAATGACTGCTTGAGAAAGCTGTTCTACTTTGATACTTGAAGAAAAAAAAACATTCTCAATAAAATGTAGGCTACTCGTGTTCAACGGTTTATTCAGTTAAACATGAATTTGTAAGCCTACATACTGTACATTAAAAGGGGTTGATAACATGTTTATTCAGCTAAACATGATATTTGAAATGTAAGCCAACATTTAGTACATTTAACCTCACGGACGTAATTTGGGGGGGACTTTTTCAAAAGCCGGTTTTGGTACTCTGCAGTTTTAACGGTTAAAAAGAAATATTTAAATAGCGACGAATCTAGCGCTAGGACCATGCAGAAAACGACCGCTCCGAGCTCCGCTCCGGTAACACTTTACGTTCCTAAAAATGAATTTTCCATGAAGCAAACCTGGCGACTTCGTGGCTGCATCCATGTAAACACACGTACGATTTGTAATTTACAGGTTTGAAAACTCGTTCTCGCCCCTACTGTGCAATTTGGTTAGGAATACAGCCGAGCTAAACTATCAAGTTGAAAGTCATTATAGTTTGCTTACCCATTTTGACCCAGTTCCCAACCCAACTTTAAGAATAGATTAACGGCGATAATTTTTATATCGCCCGATAAGAGTATCAAATTAACGATCGCCGTTAACGCCGTTAACGGCCCACCACTAATAAGAATACATCAGGGCATAAACAATGGAGAAACTAAGAACTAAACTAAGGATGCTACAAAAGGACTAGACTCAAAGAATGAAAGTGCTAATAAACACAATGAAAACAGTAGATCTATAAGGGAGGATTTGAACACACACAGAATATAAACCAAACTAATTACACCGAAAAACCACAAGCCAGCTGATATGACTAACAATGGGGGGGGCAAACAGAAGGAAAACCAAACAAAGAAGAAACTAAGGGGGCATGAAAGCAAGATACAGAGGTGGAGGGCGGAGCTAGACATGACAGTAACTCACTCTAGTATCTCCAGTGTACAGTGTGGATCCTCCAGTAGAACAGAGAGCTGCTTCACTCCTGAGTCTCCTGGTTTATTGTCTTTCAGATTCAGTTCTCTGAGCTGTGATGAGGGGTTTAATCTCAGAGCTGAACACAGAGCAGCACAGCCTTCCTCTGGAATACTGCATCGTTCCAATCTGTAGAGAGAAGGAGAAAAATGTATATTTTTAACACACCCTACATTGCTAAGAATATTCACTCATCTTCCTTGACTCCTATATGAGCATAAGTGACCTCCCATTCCTAATCCATAGTTCAATATGACGTGGGCCCACCCTTTGCAGCTAGAACAGCTTCAACTCTTTTGGGAAGACTGTCCACAAGGTTTAGTGTGTTTATGGGGATTTTTAACCATTCTTCCATTAGCACATTTGTGAGGTCACATACTGATGTTGGAGCAGAAGGCCTCGATCTCAATCTCCACTCTAATTCATCCCAAAGGTGTACTATCGGGTTGAGGTCAGGACACTGTGCAGGCCAGTCAAGTTCATCCACACCAGACTCTGCAATCCATGTCTTTATGGACCTTGCTTCATGTTGGGAGAGGAAAAGGCCAGCTCCAAACTGTCCCCACAAAGTTGGGAGTATGGAATTGTCCAAAATATCTTGATATCTATGCGAGAAATTCAGCGTTCCTTTCACTGCAACTAAGGGGCCAAACCCAGCTCCTGAAATCAACCCCACACCATAATCCCCCCTCCACCAAATTTGGCACAATGGAGTCAAACATGTACCATTCTCCTGGCAACCGCCAACCCCAGACTCATCCATCATATTGCCAGATGGAGAAGCGTGATTTGTCACTCCAGAGAACACGTCTCTACTGCTCTAGAGTCCAGTGGCAGCATGCTTTACACCACTGCATCCGATGCTTTGCATTGCACTTGGTGATGTATGGCTTGGATGCAGCTGCTCAACCATGGAAACCCATTCCATGAAGCTCTCTGCGCACTGTTCTTGAGCTAATCTGAAAGCCATATGAAGTTCAGATGTCTGTAGTGATTGACTCTACAGAAATTTGGTGATCTCTTCATACTATGTGCTTCAGCATCCACTGACCCCGCTCTGTCAGTTTACGTGTCCTACGACTTGATGTCTGAATTGCTGTCGTTCCCAAACACGTCCATTTTCTTATAATACAGTTGACAGGAATATTTAGGAGCAAGAAAATTTCACAACTGAATTTGTTGCACATATGTCATCCTATCACAGTTCCACAATGGAATTCACTGAGCACCTGCAAGTGACCCATTCTTTCACAAATGTTTGTAAAAACTGACTGATTCTGATTATTTGAATGGGTGAGCAAATACTTTAGGCAATATAGTGTATTTTCGTGCACATACACAAACACAAAGTCATCTAAACACATCTACAGTACACATGTACACACATTCATGAGTATGTGTATCTGATTAATTGGTATAATATGTGTGAGAGAGACATAACATTTATGTCTGGGTGTGTGGAAGGGAGAGTGAATAAGCATGTGAAAGACTGATGTTTGCGGAAGAGGAAAACTAAAAGAAACCAATAAGTCTGAGAGCTTTACAGTTATAGAGGTTGATATATTTATAGCGGAAAGAAAAACAAAGAAATGTGTTAGAAAGATGCACTGTACATCTAAGAAATGAATGTTTCCTGTGTGTGTGTGTGTGTGTGTGTGTGTGTGTGTGTGTGTGTGTAAAAAAGACACAGTAAGTCAGTAACTCACACTAGTTTTTCCAGTGTACAGTGTGGATCCTCCAGTAGAGCAGAGAGTTGCTTCACTCCTGAGTCTCCTGGATCACTATGGTTCAGATACAGCTCTCGCAGTTGTGATGAGGGGTTTGACCTCAGAGCTGAACACAGAGCAGCACAGCCTTCCTCTGTAATACTGCAGTCAGACAGACTGTAGAGAGAAGGAGAAAAACTCAAACTTAGAGATAAACACACACAATATGTCTCTCCTACACATGTAAACATGCATATGCACACACAGGGTTGAGCAGTAGCCTTGGCCCGCTCACACACACACACACACACACACACACACACACACACACACACACACACACACACACACACACACACACACACACACATATATATATATATATATATATATATATATATATATATATATATATATATATATATATATACATATATACATATACACACACACACACATACTGTATAAAAAAGAGACTGTAAGTCAGTAACTCACTGTAATTTCTCCAGTTTACAGTGTGGATACTCCAGTAGAGCAGAGAGGTGCTTCACTCCTGAGTCTCCTGGTTTATTGTCATTCAGATTCAGCTCTCTCAATCGTGATGAGGAGTTTGACCTCAGAGCTGAACACAGAGCAGCACAGCCTTCTTCTGAAATACTGCACTTAGACAGACTGTAGAGAGAATGAGAAAAACTCCTCACACTTACAGCTCAACACACACACAAATGTACACACATTTGCATGCATGCTTGTGCACACATACACACAATAACACTTATACATGCCCACACACACATGCAGTGTTGCGAATAACGCCGTTATTTTAGGTAACGGCGTCATTTTGTCAGTAACGGGATAATATAATTAATTACTTTTCCTGTCGTTACAACGCCGTTGACGTTATTGGTCATTAAAAGCAGTGCGTTACTATATATTGATATACTAACAGTAATGCGAGCGGACCCCTGCCCAGGTTAGTGAGGAGTAACAGATCTCGATAGGTCACAGTTCTCGGTGTAACACCTGTTTAACTTAACAAGTCAGTAAGCGATTGGCTAAGGCAGCATTATGGTAGCCAATCAGAGCCAGTGTTTTTACACACGCGCCGAAACACGCCAGTGACACGACACAAACGGAGTAGAGGCAGAAATGGTGAGTCAGGAGCAAGCCGAAGAAAAATTAGCATTTTTAAGGTGGCGATATAAACATTATTTAAGAAAACACTTGAAGTTCTTGAATGTCTACCAGACTGGGTATTTGATTTATTTAATTAAGAATAGAGGTTTTATTGTTAAGTTTACTTCTGTTGGGAACAAACCAGTTGTCTCAGGTTGAGAGAATTTAATTTAATTTGATAAATGTAAATGCACTTTATATAGTGTAACTGTTTACGTTTTTTTTTTTTTTTTTTTACAAAGATTTGAGATTTTAAACGATTTTATCCTGCACTGGTCTGTTGATGTGCAATAAATATCAAAAGTTAAACACCTTTCTGATCTACTTATTTCAACTGACTGTGAAAACTGATATTTTAAAAAATCCTTTTTCATTGGAATATAACTTTTTTTAACTGTAATGCAAATAGTTACTTTCCCTGGTAACGAGTTACTTTTATTATAGAGTAATTCAGTTACTAACTCAGTTACTTTTTTGAACAAGTAGTGAGTAAGTATAACTAATTACTTTTTTAAAGTAACGTTCCCAACACTGCACACATGCACATATGTTACAGGTATAGAAACAAACAGTCAAAGAAATAAGGAGAGCACATGCTTGTATGTGTGAGAGATATTGACTCTGTGTGTGTGTGTGTGTGTGTCTGTGTGTGTGTGTGTGTGTAAAGACACAGAATGTCAGTAACTCACTGTAGTTTCTCCAGTGTACAGTGTGGATCCTCCAGTAGAGCAGAGAGCTGCTTCACTCCTGAGTCTCCTGGTTTATTGTAGCCCATATTCAGATCTCTCAGGTGTGATGAGGGGTTTGACTTTAGCGCTGAACACAGAGCAGCACAGCCTTCCTCTGTAATACTGCAGCGTTCTAGTCTACAGAGAGATAGACGAAAAAGCTCAGTACACACACACACACACACACACACACACACACACACACACACACACACACACACACACACACACACACACACAGTGTTTTCATAAGTAAGCAATATGCAGTGATTCAGTAGCGAACCGTGACCATTAACCTGGGCCTGCTCCCACCCCCCCCCCCCCCCCCCCCCAAAAAAATTGTTTCCTTTCTTTATTAACTGCAATAAATAAATAACTGAGACCACAGTACAGCTTTAGAAACGCAATAAAAACAATAATATCTGTACTAGATAACTTTATAAGCAAAATAAGTTTCCAACAAAATAAGGTTCACAGCTCCGTGTTCCTCAGGAGCGGAATATGTAAACAACGTGCACGAGGACATTAAAGGAATGAATCGAAAGTAGCTATCATACAGTTAAGCCCGCCCACTAAGAGGGAAGATGTGATTGGTCAATTTTACTGTCATTTGAAACTGGTATTGTGCTGAATTATAATGGCCAGGCCCTCTGTAAACGAACAGCGGGCATCACAGTCCTGATAGGGGGAGACACAGGCTGACAGGCTTCCACTTAACCCCTCACATTCCAACACAGACTGAATAGACACGGGTGAATAATTTATTTGCTTATATTTTTGTAATTGTTTAGATGTCGACTGTCAAACTGTAAGTAGATAAAATAAAATTGGATAAATTATATTATATATATTTTAGGGGTGGGACGCGATCAAAAAAATTAATCGAATTAATCGGAAGCTTTGTAATTAATTAATCGAAATTAATCGCATTTCAGTATTTATTTATTTTTCCACCAGTCTACTACACAGACCAATAGATGAGTGCAGAAAACAGTTCAGAACACTGGAAATTCTGACCAAAAATGTTGTTTAATTTTGGGAGTTTTGCTCAGGATATTGGAAGAATTGAAGTAAATCAGAAGATGTTTTTTAATACCATTTTAGATGGTATATTTTTCTTTAATTTCCCAGGCCTCTGCCACAGGGATCTCCATAGTGCCTAGAAGTGGTCTTCTGCATGCTCAAAGCAAATGACTGGATCTTCATCATCTATAATATGAGCTGTCTCACCAAGATCATTCTTGTTGCTAACAGAGGTCCAGTGATCCCCAGTCAGAGCCACATTTGTGGCGCTCTTCACAATAACCTGTATTACTTCCCTTTCCTCATCATACAGCTGCTGGAGTTTCTTCCACATTGTCTTTCTGTAGTTCGTAACTTGCATCAGTTGACGCAATGTGCAACGCTTCTTGTAAGCATTTATCTTTGACCACAGAGAACGAACAACACTGTAAATAATATGACGCGTCATGTATAAACGTGTGCGGAGTCGCGCGCTATGGTCACTCGCGAAAGTTTAATCCAGTCTTAATGGTCCAATGAAGGTAATTTAAAATCCAGGGGTGAGTTTCCCAAAACGTTCTTAGCGCTAAGTACTTCTTAACCTCGTACGTAAGAACGAGCTTACGAAGTACTTAGCGCTAAGAACGTTTTGGGAAACTCACCCCAGGACATTTCCTCACTTTAAAAAAACCCGGGACAGGATGTGAAATACGGACATGTCCTGGGAAATACGGACGTTTGTTCACCATATCGTACTAGGAATACATTTAGAAGTTATCATTAGCCTACTGACCTGCGCGTTAGCACCAACATGTTTTACGTTGAGGTGGTAACGAAGGGTGGAGGTGCTCCTGTGATAAGCGAACTCCTTCCTACATAAAGTGCAAATAACACTATTTTTGTTTGTACTTCAATCTGGAAGTTTCTTATATTTAAATTTCCCATCCACCAGCGTAGCCTCTTCAGTCATCTCCATCATGATCTTATTGTACGTCCATATAATCTGTACGTCTGGAACTCGCGCACTGAGAAACATTCCACGGTGCAAAAGTGTCTCATGCGTTAAAATGCGTTAATATTTTTAGTGCGTTAATTTTCCTGTAATTAATTAATCGAAATTAATGCGTTAAAGTCCCACCACTAATATATTTATGTTTTAAGAATATTTTAGGCCCTCTGAGAGGGTGTAGAGGGCCCTGACGGTTCCCCACTGCAGTGATTATATGTGTGTTTATATATGAGAGAGATTGAATGAATGAGTAGAAAGTCACTATGCCTATCTGATTTATACTGTGATAATATGTGTGTGTGTGTGTGTGTGTGTGTGTGTGTGTGTGTGTGTGTGTGTGTGTGTGTGTGGTGTAAAGACACAGAATGTCAGTAACTCACTCTAGTTTCTCCAGTGTACAGTGTGGATCCTCCAGTAGAGCAGAGAGCTGCTTCACTCCTGAGTCTCCTGGTTTATTGTTGTCCAGATTCAACTCTCTCAGGTGTGATGAGGGGTTTGACCTCAGAGCTGAACACAGAGCAGCACAGCCTTCCTCTGTAATACTGCAGTTATACAACCTGCAGAGAAAAGGAGAAAAGCACGTCACAATTGAGTATAAAGAGTACACACACAATGTCTTTCCCAAACACATGTACACACATGAACACTGAGCCGGAGCGTGTGTATCTGAAATGTTTGAAAGATATAGTCAACGTGTGTGTTTCATACACAGTGAAATTTTTTTGTGAGAGAAAAATCTGAGTGCATGTGTAAGAAACCGAAGAAACAGGTACAGATGTACGTAAGAGACATAAAGAGAGAGAGAGAGAGAGATGAATATTAACTGTGTGTGTATGTGTATTTCTGTATAAAAGAATCAGAAGTCAGTAACTCACTGTAGTATCTCCAGTGTACAGTGCGGATCCTCCAATAGAGCAGAGAGCTCCTTCACTCCTGAGTCTCCTGGTTTATTATATTTCAGATTCAGCTCTCTCAGTTGTGATGAGGGGTTTGACCTCAATGCTGAACACAGAGCAGCACAGCCTTCCTCTGTAATACTGCAGTTATACAGACTGTTGAGAGAAGGAGAAAAACTCACATTTATAGATTAGAACATACAAACGCAAAATGTCTCTTTCACACAAATGTACACACATGTACATGCATGCTTGCACGCACACACACCCACCAACAAATGCACACAATTTCTCTCAGACACACACATACTGTCTTTTCCACACCAACACACACACACACACACACACACACACACACACACTCATAAATGAAGCTGTAACACTCAACACCCCAAACACATGCAAAACATTAAGAGGGTGTGTGAGTGAAAGACATTCAAATTTATTTACATTTATTTTGCACTCTTTACAGCACACATCACAACACAGCTTTACAAATGTCTAGGTCCAGATCCCTAATCAGCAAGGCGAAGGCAATGGTGACAAGGAAAAACTCCCTGGGTGGTTTTAAGGAAGAAACTTTAGCAGGACCAAGACTCAAGAGTGATCCATCATCCCCTGGGCAGCCAGTAACCATCCCACACCAGGGCCCATAGAATATTTAGGATGCCGACCCCCACCTGCTTCATCACAGTATCACATCTGTAGGGTTTGAGAGGATCCCAGTCAGATCTGATAGATCTGGGAGATTTTCAATAAACCCAGGTGCAGTGGGTGACGTGATCATTGTCTGGTGTGGAGTGGCCATAGTATGTTCTTTATGTCTGTATCATACATCAGCACTAAATCAAGTATATGTCCACCTCGTATATTCTCTTATACACTGAGTAAAACAAATCGATTGTAGCATAGAACTGAAGGCTGATCTCAAAGGGTCTTGGGCACTATCAAAGTGAATGTTAAAGTCACCAACAATAACTTGTAACAAAAAGAAATCTCCAAACTCATTAATGAACTAAAAGAGGGTCCTGGTGTCCTGTAGATGCTAACAACTGAAAATGGCTGGGTGGGCTTCTTTTTACTGTCAGTGTTGTTTATGTTAATACAAAGATTTGAAATCATAACCATTTTCCTAATGTGTCATGTAACGTATTGACCAGGCAGAGAGGGATCCAACTGCGGAAGAATACCGCTTTTATGTAAATGAATCACTTGTACAGAAAATGGCAGGTGAATCACTAGCATTAAGATCATTAGTAATAGCGTTTTCTTGGGGTGGTCGGGACGGTCCAGGGTCATAACAGGGGAGCAGAATCCAGGAGGTACAGAGGGACTAGGCAGGAACCGAGGCCTGGGGAGTAAGCAAGGGTCAGAACATGGGAGATCAAACAGGCAATGGAAACGCTCGGTACGTGGCATGTATCAGCAATACTTTGTGACTAGGAAGTGGAATGAGGGCGTATAAGTATGGTAGAAAGGGGGTGTGGTGATGAGTGACAGGTGAGGCTGTTTCAGGGGAGATCAGGTGGCATTCCTTACATGTCATTATTAATAACTGCATTACTGCCTCTTAGACCAGTTAGACAAGGGCGGTGTACATAGCTATATTCATGAGCGCTGGCTTCATTTAACTCATTTAATGTTCTTCTTTGACCCAATCGAGTTAATTAAATCCATGATTAGTGATGATTTCACTTGTGTGTCATGGTTTAATTGAATACTAATCAGGTTCTAAGATTTTTTTGGTGTCTGTATATTTCCTTAGCTCAGGGAGCACCTCGAGTGCTAGAATCTTTACCAACAGGCTAGTGATTATTCTAAACATCTCAAAAGATAAAACAATCACAAACGTCAGATGTAAACATGATGTTTTCAGTTGGTTATGACTATATGCAAACCAAAGGCTCCAAAAAACTAAGGAAGCTCTGTATCTCAATGTATTGAAATTCAGAACTGTATGATGCTATGACAAATAAAATTCAAATTAGCTGATAATAGATGATAGTTGGATGATAGGACACTTAAACAGTAGCATTCATGCTAAACATTTGAAAAGAGACAGCAGCTTCAGGAGTGTCAGAGCATCAACATATGTTGCCATATACAGAGATGTGTGTGCATGTGCATCTGATTAATACCCTGTATGTGTGTGAAAGAGAGTGAAACAGCAATTGTGTCTGTGTAAGTGTAAAAAAAAAAAATCAATGTGTGAGAAACAGATACAGTGTGTTTAAGAAAGAGAGGAACATTTACAGTGTGTATATGTATTTCTGTGCAAAAGAGAAACTACTCACTGTAGTTTCTCCAGCTTACAGTGTGGGTCCTCCAGTAGAGCAGAGAGCTGCTTCACTCCTGTGTCTCCTGGATTATTGCTGTTCAGATAAAGCTCTATCATGTGTGATGAGGGGTTTGACCTCAGAGCTGAACACAGAGCAGCACAACCTTCCTCTGTAAGACTGCAGCACTTCAACCTGCAGAGAGAAGGACAAAAAAAAATCACATTTACAGCTCAGTACACACAAAGTACACACACAGTGTCTCTCTGACACACATGCACAAAATGCATGCATGTGTGTGTGTCTGTGTCTGAGACAAAGACAATAGCAGGACATAGCAGTTACGTCTGTATGCGTGCTTTTTATGAAGACAAAGTAACTCACTTTAGTATTTCCAGTTTACAGTGTGGATCCTCCAGTAGAGCAGAGACCTGCTTCACTCCTGAGTCTCCTAGTTCATTGCGGTTCAGATTCAGCTCTCTCAGGCGTGATGAGGGGTTTGACCTCAGAGCTGAACACAGAGCAGCACAGCCTTCCTCTGTAATACTGCATCTAGATAGACTGCAGACAGAAGGAGAAAAACTCCTCACACTTACAACTCAGTACGCACATGGAGATACACATACATACACACAAATGCACAGTCTCTTTATCACAACTATACATATGCTGTCTCTCCCATGCATAGACATACACATCCACAGAGAATCTATGGGGTATTGTCTAGAGGAAGATGAGAGACTCCCGACCCAACAACGCAGATGAGCTGAAGGTTCGTCAAAGCAGCCTTGGCTTCCAGAACACCTCAACATTGGACTTTCAGAACAATTCAACCTTGGCTTCCAGGTGTCAGGTCACTTCAACCTGGGTGTCAGGAATGGCATTTCTCAGTGGCTTTTTTTTAGTCGCTTTTTACTACAAAAAGTCTCTAGAGGGTCTGAAAAGTCGCTACATATATTTTAGGGCGTAGAGGGCCCTGACGGTTCCCCACTAAAATAATTATATATATATATATATATATATATATATATATATATATATAATTATTTTATAACTGCTATAAGTGTGCAAGTGTGTCCTGATTAGATTTGTCTTCTATGCTGGTAAGGTAGGCTTGAGTATTCCAATTTACTTTTGGGCTTAGACTGCTTGTTACCAGGTTGTTTGCTGGTTCTAGAGCTAATTGCTATTACTAGTTTCAGGTGTGGTTTCAGGTTAGCCCAAGGTGTGAAACTGCTGGGAGTGGCCTTACTAGCCACCAGGCAGATATATTGAGAGGTTCCGTCTGTAGCGGTATACAGCGACTAGACGGGTTACTACTTCTACCTCGTCCCATTATACATCAACACAGAGGCAATCTCCTTCAAATTTGGCTAAGTATTTCTTTCTCTCACTCTACTACTTTACCATCAAGTTACTTCACTGCTGCACTTTAAACATGTGTTTAAGCCAGACGTTCCCATAGTTACCACAAGAAGCGCAATGCAAGGAATCTCATCCATCCCCCAAGGTCGTCACATTCTCAGACCAGGGTGATGGGTGGACTCTAATTGCCAATCTGCGGTTCGGAAAGCTGACTTCATCTCAGCCTTAGCATCTCATCATTCACTGCACTTCCTGGCTTTGACTGAGACCTGGATCACTCCTGAGAACTCTGCGACTCCAGCAGCCCTATCCTCTGCCTTTAACTTCTCCCACTCTCCGAGACAGACTGGCAGGGGTGGTGGCACGGGTTTGCTCTTGTCTAGGAAGTGGAACTTCACTCCACTTTCATTCTCACATCTCTCTATATCTTCTTTTGAATATCATGCTGTTACTGTATCTTTCCCCACTAAACTTCATATAATTGTCATTTACCGCCCTCCTTCTTTTCTAGGTAACTTCCTAGACGAGTTGGATGTTCGACTGAGTCTCTTCCCCATTGATGGAACCCCATTGATTCTCCTCTGTGACTTCAATCTTCCATCGAACAAGCTGCAGTCATGTCTCGAACCCAGAGGTGTCAAGTAACAAAGTACAAATACTTCGTTACCTTACTTAAGTAGAAATTTTGGTTATTTATACTTTACTGGAGTAATTATTTTTCAGCTGACTTTTTACTTTTACTCCTTACATTTTTACACCATTGTCTGTACTTTCTACTCCTTACATTTAAAAAAATAGCCTTGTTACTGCTATTTCATTTCGACTTGTTTTCAATCCGGCATGTCATTGTTTAAAAAAAAAAAACCCTATCCTAATCACGCCATCCGGATAGAGTGAATTTGATTGTGGTTGGATGAGAAGTATAAACATATAATATTCCGACACCCTATTGGTTTGTACGTGATCCATCACACGTCACATCACACTCCAGCGAGGGCATAGCAGACGTACGTAGCTTAGTATAAAGATGTCTGTGGCAGACTCAAGAGAGTTTGTGTGAAGTGTCCCAACTAAGCAACAGCGAGGAGGTTGGTAGCCAGGATGACCAACCAACCCTTGTACTCAAGTACATTCATTTTCAATGGGCATATGTGCCCATTTTTTAACATTAACATTTTAATATAACATAAAATAACTGCTTCTAAACTGGTTCTTCGAGAATGTTGGCCACTGACAGCAAATGTTAGCCAGTTAGTAAAGCTACTTACTTTTGTAAACGGTGAACAGGAGTACTCGGTGGAAGAGCGGCGTCATTGGCTATAGCTCGTAAAACCGTTGATCGTCCGTTAACTGGTCAGCTCGCGCTACCTTTTTAAATTCGCCACGAAGATTCCAACAATATCGCACACATTCGTGTTTCGTGCTTAAACATACTATCAGATAACTAAAGAATATTGTTTAACAAACAAGCGTCATTACTAAGTGTTTCATTCTTCCTTGATGTCACTTGTATGAACTGGTGATACTGCGGCAACGTGCTGTGGTTCTGTCTGAAGTGCAAGTTAATAAAGGGTTTATAGTAATAACTGCCTTCCATCGTGGTGTTTCGCTGCTACAATACGAAATGGTGAAAGGCAGTTATTGAGTGGACATAACTTTTTGCGTGTCGCGTTCATATGTCAATGTTAAACAGTCACGGAATCTGTGCTGTCAAATTGCAGATCAGGTGTAGATGTAAAAAACACCTCTATGGGCTAGTGCACTATAGACCCCTGGGGTGCGACCTAAGCTTTTGTCCTTAATGGCTTTTTTTCCTTACATTACTTTTACTTTTATATTTTAAGTAGTTTTGAAAGCAGTACTTTAACACTTTTACTTGAGTAAAAAGCTTGAGTTGATACTTCCACTTCTACAGAAGTACTTTTAAACCCTAGTATCTATACTTCTACTTGAGTAATGAATGTGAATACTTTTGACACCTCTGCTCGAACCGCTGCTCTCATCCTTCAACCTTGCTCTTAACCTGACCCCTCCAACGCACAGAGCAGGCAACATCCTAGACCTGATCAGCAGACCAGCCCCAGCGCTGGATATGACAGTAACCCCCATGCACTGCTCAGATCATCACTTTCTATCTTTCACATTCTCCCTTACTGCTCTCCCTATCAATGCCTCTCCTTTAGGCTCGTCATTCTCTCGACGTAACCTGCACTCCATCTCTCACTCATCTCTGGCTTCAACTATCCTTACTACCCTTCCACATCCTGATTCCTTTCTATCTCTTTCCTTGGATACAGCCACAGATAAATTGCTTTCTTCACTCTCGTCTGCAGTTAACCTTTTGAGTCCTCTTTCCTCCAGGCCAGCCAGATCCTCCCCACCTGCCCCTTGGCTGACTGAAGTCCTACGCAGCAACCGGAAAGAGCTAAGAAAGGCAGAGAGGAAGTGGAGGAGGAAGTGGAGGAAGTCCCAGCTTGACTCTGACCTACACTCCTATCAAGCTCTCCTCTACAAGTTCTCAACAGAGGTTACTGCTGCCAAGTCATCCTTCTACAAGGAGAAACTGGAAGAATCAGCGTCGGATCCACGCTGGCTCTTTAGGATCTTTTCCTCTCTTCTCAAACCCCCCTCTCCCCCACCATCCTCTTCACTTACCCCGGAGGATTTTGTCACCTTCTTTGAGGAGAAGGTTAACAAAATCCGTCAGTCATTTTCCTCTTTCTCTACTTCCTTCACCAATACTCATCCTCTTGCCATTAATTCCTTAACATGTTTTTCTCCTCTTTCCACAGATGAGGTCCTACAGCTACTTAAATCCAGCAACCCAACAACCTGCCCACTGGATCCCATTCCATCCACACTCTTCCAGACAGTCTCCATGGATCTGTTACCCTTCATCACGTTCATCATGAACAGCATGATGACAAGGAGTCATCAGGCCAGGTCCCAGCTGCATTCAAGACTGCCAGAGTGGTCCCAATTCTGAAGAAGCCCACCCTGGACAGCTCAGATGTCTGCAACTACCGACCGGTATCACTCCTTTCTTACCTATCAAAAATTCTTGAGCGTGCTGTATACAACCAACTGTCTCTCTCTCTCACTCAGAACCTGCTCCAGGACCCCAACCAGTCGGGCTTCAAACCAGCACACTCAACAGAAACGGCCTTCAAAGCGGTGACTGAGAAGCTCCAGACTGCAAGAGCATCCAAATTGTCATCGGTTCTGATGCTTCTGGACCTCTCTGCAGCTTTCGACACAGTGAACCACAAGATCCTCCTATCTGTCCTCGCTGACCTGGGAATTGCGGGCTCTGCATGGAAGTGGTTTGAGTCCTATCTAGAGAGACGTTCTTACCAGGTAACATGGAGAGGGTCTACATCTGCTCCTTGCAGTCTCCTTACTGGTGTCCCTCAAGGCTCAGTGCTAGGTCCTCTCCTCTTTTCACTCTACACCCGTTCTCTTGGTGATGTAATTACCTCTCATGGTTTCTCGTACCACTGCTATGCTGATGACACTCAACTAATGCTTTCCTTCCCACCATCTGATACTCAGGTTTGCAGCCGTATCTCGGCATGTCTGAGTGACATCTCTTCATGGATGGCAGCTCATCATCTAAAGCTCAATCCCAGCAAGACTGAGCTGCTGTTCATCCCTGGAGCTACAGGTCCTCAGCAGGATCTTGCCATCTCATTTGAGAACTCTTTGATTGTTCCGTCTAAAGATGCAAGAAACCTTGGAGTGACTCTGGATGACCAGTTGTCATTCTCTGCCCATATTACGAACCTGACTCGGTCATGCAGATACTTTCTCTACAACATCCGACGTATCCGACCCTTCCTCTCTCAGGAGGCCTCCCAGGTGCTTGTCCAGTCTCTTGTCATTTCAAGGCTCGACTACTGCAACTCTCTCCTGGCTGGTCTTCCTCTGCAGGTCATCAGGCCCTTGCAACTCATCCAGAATGCAGCAGCAAGGCTTGTCTTCAATCTACCCAAGTTCACTCATGTCACTCCACTGCTGCGCTCCCTTCACTGGCTTCCCATGGCTGCTCGCATACAGTTTAAAATTCTGATGCTTGCCTACAAAGCCAAAAATGGACCAGCTCCTTCATACCTTATGGTAATGGTCAAGAGTCGATCCGCACCTCGAGCCCTTCGCGCTTCAAGTACGGCTCGGCTTGACCCGCCATCCCTCAAGATTCATGGAAGACACGCGACAAGATGCTTCTCTGTCCTGGCTCCCAGATGGTGGAATGAACTTCCACTGGCTATCCGAACAGCGAACTCTCTCACGGTTTTCAAATGCAGACTGAAGACCCATCTCTTTGTAAAGCACTTAAAAGCACTAATCTACTGAAGCATTGGTATAAATCGTAATTGCACTTTATCTCTGGGAACACTTGCTAATGTAGTCTTGTAGGTATTTCAGTCTTGCTAGGTATTGCTCTGTGTCTAATCTTATATTTTGTTGTCTTCTTTCTAGGTATCAGCACTGGCAACTGTTTATGGCAGTGCTTGAGCTTGAGTAGTTTGGACTTAAACCTGTTTATACTAGATAGAGATGCATATTCTGACTAAACACTTAGCACTTTTGTAAGTCGCTCTGGATAAGAGCGTCTGCTAAATGCCGTAAATGTAAATAACTGTCTTGTACAAGTACACACACACACAGGCACAGTAGTCTCTCTCTCTCTCACACACACACTTTAAATAGTTTGACTTTTAAGTAGTGAGCATAAGAGTTTTAAGAGCTTTAAAGTGTCTCATCATAAGTGGTGTGTTTGGTGGGCCCTGCCTGTAGTCTTAGGAAAACACTTAAGACATATTTTAGGATTAATGAGTGGATCAGCAAGCACATATAACGATGACTAGAGTACAGGATATATTGGTTACAAAGGAGTCCAGGAAATGCTGACAAATTTATAAATGACCTTATGAAGGTGTGAACAGATCTGCTTAGCCTTACTATGTTTTTTTTTGTACTAGTTTTTGATGTTTTGGGAAACTCCTCCAGTGCATTAATGTGTATATGAATGAATACTCACACAGCTTTGCTGGATGCTGTAACCACTGGCAGCAGTCTCAGTAGACATTTCTCTGATGGGTAATATTTTCTCAGGTCAAACTCATCAAGCTCCGCTTCTGAGTTGAGCAACACAAACACCAGAGCTGACCACTGAGCAGGAGAGAGACTGGCTCCATGGATACGACTGGTACCTTCTCTGCTCAGGTATGTTTGGACTTCCTGAACTAGAGAATGATCATTCAGTTCATTCAGACAGTGAAACAGATTGATGGATTTCTCTGGAGAGGGATTCTCCCTGATCTTCTCCTTTATGTACTTGACTGTTTCCTCTTTGCTGTGAGAGCGGTTTCCTGTCTGTGTCAGTAGGCCTCGTAAGAGAGTCTGATTGGACTCCAGTGAGAGACCCAAAAGGAAGCGGAGGAAAAGGTCCAGGTGTCCATTCTCACTCTGTAAGGCCTTGTCCACTGCACACATAAGGAAGTTAGATATTGAGAAAATCCTTTCTCTGTTTTTTTTTCTCTTTTTCTGCTCCAACACATTTTTGTTGTTGGAGATGAAGGAGATAAATGCATATACAGCAGCCAGAAACTCCTGAACACTCAGATGCACAAAGCTGAACACCTTCCCCAGATGCAGCACAGACTCCTCTCTGAAGATCTGGGTACACACTCCTGAGTACACTGACACTTCTTTGACATCAATGCCACACTCTCTCATGTCTTCCTCATAGAAGATCAGGTTGCCCTTTTCCAGCTGTTGGAAAGCCAGTTTTCCCAGTGCCAGAACACTCTTTCTAGTCTGGTCAAAATCGGTGTCAGTTTTGCCATAGTACTTTCTCTCCTTGTGTTTGATCTGAAATATCAGGAAGTGTGTGAACATCTGAGTCAGAGTCTTGGGGATCTCTCCACTCTCTGATTCACTCAACATTGTCTCTAGAACAGTGGCTGCAATCCAACAGAAGACTGGAATGTGGCACATGATGTAGAGGCTTCTTGAAGACTTCATGTGTGAGATGATTCTGTTGGCCAGGATCTCATCACTGATTCTCTTCCTGAAGTACTCCTCTTTCTGAGGGTCACTGAACCCTCGTACCTCTGTTACCAGGTCAACACACTCAGGAGGGATCTGATTGGCTGCTGCTGGTCGAGATGTTATCCAGAGGAGAGCAGAGGGAAGCAGATTCCCCTTGATGAGGTTTGTCAGCAGCACATCCACTGAGGTCAACTCTGTTACATCACACAAACTCTCGTTGTTCAGGAAATCTAGAGGAAATCGACACTCATCCAGACCATCAAAGATGAAAATGAATTTGTAAGAATTACAGTCTATAAATTGTAATGGTTTTGTTTCTGGGAAAAAATGATGAAGCAGATCCATCAGGCTGAACTTTTTCTCCTTCATTAAATTCAGCTCCCTAAAAGGAAGTGGAAATATGAAGAAGACATCCTGATTGGCTCTTCCTTCAGCCCAGTCCAGAATGAACTTCTGCACAGAGACTGTTTTTCCAATTCCAGCAACTCCTTTAGTCAGCACTGTTCTGATGAGTTTGTCTTTGAAGAGGTCATTACATTTGATGGGTGTCTCCTGTGTTGCTGGTCTCCTGGATGCTGTCTCAATCTGTCTCACCTCATGTTCATTATTGACGTCTCCACTCCCCCCCTCTGTGATGTAGAGCTCTGTGTAGATCTCATTCAGAAGGGTTGAGCTTCCATGTTGTGAGATTCCTTCATTAATTATTTTACATTTCTCAATCAATTTGTCTTTGATCTTTTGCTGACAGAAGGGGACCAGAGCCTCTAATCATTAGAAAAATGTGAAAAAAGTCATTATTAGGTACTAGTTGACATAAAAGTCTAACAAACCTTAAAATGACTTGTACACTCACAGTGGCTGATCAGTATGTAGTGTCCTTCCTGTAAAGTTAAAGTGATGAAGTACTGTAATAAGCTCTTACTGGTCTGTAGTGTGTTAGTGAGGTCTGTCTGGTTCATGTTCTTCAGGACATGCAGTGTGATCTTCAGCGCCTCCTCTCTGACACTGCTCTGATCCTCCTCATCCTTCACCTCTCCCCCAAAGCATGCTGGGTAATCTGGACTCAGTATCTTCATAAACCTCTTCAGCTCCTTCTTCACCAGAGAGATGACTTTGTGCTCCAGCTCCTGGTAATGAATAAATACCAATAGACAATCAGTAAAACATAACCATCTCTAACATTGTGATATGTTTCTATTATATATTTTAGAACATGTAACAAATTACTGGCAACACATGCACACACAGGTGTACCTTGAATATGGATTCCAAATTACTTCTGTAGGAGAGCACTAACTCCTTATTTTGTACACTGTGGACAAACAGAACATTGAATGTGCTACATGTTTGCCATTAAACATAATCACCAACAACACAAACCATAAAAGACAGCAACAGATAGTGTACAGTGCAGGCTGGATGAACTGATTTAATCCCCTAAATCAGTGTTCCTCACCCCAGTGCTGGATGAACTGAGAGTGAAGACCACTGTCCTAAACCAGGTGGTCATCCTTACCTCTCCTCACCACCACACCCTCCTTCTTTGAAGTTATGTGGATCGTCCATTGACTGGTCACTCTTCATGGACACACAGCTGGGTTCTGGTGAGTCTGATTTCTCTCTCTGAATCAGACTAACACAAACATTGGGGAAAAGATGTTATTAAAACCATAAACACTTGAGGTCATGCATGTCTTGACTGGTTTATATACATGCATTATTTAAAGCAGGGATGTCAAAGTCAAATACACAGAGGGCCAAAAAACCAAATTTGCTACAAGCCGAGGGCCGGACTGGTTCAATGTTTATTAAAACATATTGAAATGATTGCACATAGCCTATTGAACCAAGACCTAACACAGTGTATATCATTTAATGCTTAAATGAATAAAGCAATATTTTCTTATGGATCTGTCAGTAATTTCAAGTGAAAACATTTCAACAAGCAAACAGATTCTATTCCTTCAAAGAAAACATGTCCTGTACATTAAATGAATAAAGTAATAAAGGTTTGAAAAATGCTGGAATTTAGGCTAAAGTACTGGAAAATGCTTGAAATTGTAACTACTTCGTTTCACAACAAATATCTGTCTGACTGAACAGTTCTCTTGTATTACGTTAACAAATACGAGCCTCTTGTAATTCCAGGACGAAACATGAGAGACCGTGAAGAAGTTAAGATTGGGCGTTTTGAAAATAAACATGTCACGGTGAGGCAGCCCCCTACCGGTCGCCTCCGTCCACAGCGGCTGTTGTTGTTGTTTTGTGACGTCGTGTGCGTCCCTCAGGTGGGCAGAGCCCGTGATCCGTCTCACCTGAGGGTCGTTTGTTTGCCTATATATGTCTTGTCTTTGTACCAGTTGACCGCTGGTCATTATATCCTTAATTTGGATCTATTGCACGGGTTTTGGTTTGCACACTTTCTATTAAACCATCCTTTTTCCCTGAGACTTGGCATGATCGCTTCCTTTTTAGTTCGCACACCCTGCCCGTCACAAAACAATTAAATAAACAACCATTAAATAATGTAAATAAAAAGCAAATTACTTCGAATCATTTCGAATATATGTATAAATATTTAACTTAATTAAGTTTAACGTGCTGGTGCTCACAAAGTTACAAAATTCGAGAGGTGCACGACCTCGCAAATCGAGAGCATGCGACGCCCTCGCGCACGGGCAGAGCCACTGCGATTACATCATTTTCGCCGCGCAGACCCTCGGTGCTTTTGTGCGCTGCAGTTCGCGGGCTACCGTTGCATTGTGGGGAATGTAGTGTTTGTGCGTGCCAGCGGGCGGCTGTGGCCTGTGGGTCGGGTCTAATAGTAATTAAATATCATCCAGGGGGCTATAGATAATCAATTCGAGGGCCGGATCTGGCCCGCGGGCCTTGACTTTGATATGTGATTTAAAGGGTATTAGCTCAGATTTAACAGGAAAAATAATAATGCTAAAATATAATGAATAATAAAAATTATATACTACTGCTAAAATGTATGTATGTTCATATTCTTTTCCACACACCTAAGAACTTATCACCCATCTGTCCCTACTGTTTCCATCTCTGGTTTCTCTTACACTCATGTCTTATTTAACTCTACTGTCTCCTCCTCTTTAGTACAGCTTAAATATGAAAGACAGTATAAAATAATAGTTTTATAAATAATAATCAAATACCCTATATCATCATTACCTGAACTCAGTAGAACTGTCTCCCTCTCTGAAGAGTTCATCAAGGCCCAGTGACTGGTCACTCTTCATGGACACACAGCTGAGTTCTGGTGAGTCTGATCTCTTACCCTGAATCAGACTACAATACAATCATTGTGTTGGATTAGTGTATGTGATGAAACTGTCATGCATCTTCAACAGTATTTCCTTCACTGATGTGTAGTGGAGAAAGAATATTCACACTCCATCTTGCAGCTTCACCTTTGACTGACCCTAACAACACCCTACTTAGATGACCTGGGGTCACCCCCTAAACCCACACACTGGGCCCACAGGATTGAGGAAACCATTCTTATCAGACTCACCAGGAACTTATGAGGAATCATGTCTTGCAACAGGGCAGAGGGCCCCTGTTTATGGCCTTTGTTGCTTATCTTGGTCCATTCCTAACCATACAGCATCGACAGACCAATATCCAAGAATGCTCAAATTGACCATGATTCTTATAACTATATTTTGAGACAGGTACTGGATTCTATTCCCTCCAAGAGGAAGCAGCTCTACAAGACCAACCCAAAGACGCCAATTTTTAAATTAATAAAGAAAAGGATAACTTATAAAGAATACAGAATCATGGAGTACCCCCAGCAGTATTCAGTGTCTGGAACATAAACAGCCAGTCATACACTGTGCTATCAGGACTGGTGTTTGAACATTAAGATTAAATCCTGTATCATTATTATTGAAATGCTATGTAAGCTGTGTGTTCCATTTTGATGCATATATTATATTGATCATATTTCCCATTTCACCATGTTATTCACTTACGAGACTATTATCACAGTATCACTCTTATTCCTATTAGCATAGTGTATATGCATTAATCTAGTTGTGCTGGCTGTTCACCTTTGGCTTTAGTTATAGTGTATCTTGAGGATATAGATAACAAAGACTATTACTTTTATATGCCTCTGGCTTCTTCTGTGCCGCTAACTACATCACACTGCACTGTTTCCTTTCACCTCTGATCTCAGTGAATGATTTTCATAAATTTATGTTCTCTTTAGTGCTTTAATGCATTTACAGAGTCCCACTGTTCTCTCACCTCTCTCCTTTCTGTGTGTGTGTGTGTGTGTGTGTGTGTGTGTTATTCTCACCTCTCTCCTTTCTGTGTGTGATGTTCTCCAGAGACACTCATTCTGGAGGTCATGTATCGTCCTACAGATTACAGCTGTAAACCTGCACACACATGTAGATACATAATGCAGGACACAGTCAATTACAATCTGTAAAGTGCAATTTACTTACAATATTTACTACATTAAATTTACAGGAAAACCTTCAAATTATTAAAAAGTCAATTTGTTTATGTTAAAATCAGTTAAAACTGCTTACCAGAACAGAATCATATGAATACACTACAGCTGGGATAAAAATACTCAGTGAATATCTCCACTACAAAGTCCCTTTGTCCCTTATGTCCCTTTGTTCATAATCTGATGTTACTCAGAGGCCCAGTCCTGAATGTGAAGTTCAGTGGAGTCTGAAAGTAAATTTTTATGAATACATTTTTAGCAGTTTTCACTCTGTAATCCAGCACATTGGAGTTGAAATGCAACTGCATTTACATACAATAAATAAAACACAAACGCGCCTCAGACGCCCTCCGTGCCATACCCAGTGGCACGGGACCACAGCCACCCCCCCCCCCCCCAAACACACATTTAAGGGGAGGAGCATGTGCGGAATTACATGTAACAGTTGACAACACGCTGGGACAAAACGCACACACTAATACTAGACAAACAAACAAAAACGGTGTGCAAACAGACAGACGGGACCTACACATGCGCGCTCAACATAAACACACAGTGACGCGCCGCTCAGAGTCGCAGTCGCTCCCCACATTTAACACAAGACACACGGGGAGGGAGGCGACAGTGACAAGCGGCGACCGCGTCACACATAAAACACGTAACATTAAACACAACGAGCACGCACACTGATCCACACGTCCGTTGACATGTACACACGTTTTAACACACACAAGACATGAAGAGCCTTTCCAGGGAAGACGCCCTGGTCCTCGCCGTGCCACAAACACAAACATGGTGGAGCTCTTCAAACAAACAAACAAACAACAGACACGAAGAGTTTTCCCAGGGCAGACAGCCCTGGTCCTCGCTATGCCACAAACACAACACATGGGCACGGCGAGTCTCTTTAAACAAACACCACGCAGACAAACACTTACCACGAGACATGACCACGAAGGAAGGAGAAAGAAAAAGAGACTGGCGGCTTTCGAAGGGTGGCTGGCCATTCTGTGACGGGCAGGGGTGAGCAACAAAAAGGAAGCGATCACGCCAAGTCTCAGGGAAAAAGTATGGTTTAATAGAAAGTGTGCAAACCAAAAACCCGTGCGATATCTCTGAATTAAGGATATAATGACCAGCGGTCAACTGGTACAAAGACAAGACATATATAGGCAAACAAACGACCCTCAGGTGAGACGGATCACGGGCTCCGCCCACCTGAGGGACACACATGATGTCACCAAACAACAACAACAGCCGCTGTGGACGGAGGCGGCCGGTAGAGGGCCGCCTCACCGTGACACCCCCGTTGAATGAGATCATAATTATTTTAGCATTATGGGACATGTTAGAGAAAGAGTTAATGAGATCAACAAGCATGAAATGGCAATATTAGTTAATCTCTAGGTAGAATGTTTTTAATATGGATGTGTGAATGTCATCGGAATCTAAATTTAGTCTGGCTCTAAATATAGGACACAATACATCTTGTCACAGAATCCTTGAAATCAATGCAGTAAAACAAAGATGTTGCCACACCCAAATAAAACTAGTTCCCAAGACAAAAGCTGAACCACTGAAGAAATAAATGGTATTGCTGCTTGAACAGAAGTTCATGGCAAATGTTCACAGCTGACAACAGTGTTATAATGTTACCACAGTGTTACCACAAAAGTCTACCTCTCACTTACAGTAAATAAAAACGAACAAATCAAAATAACAAGACTGAATTATAACAAAATTGAGCTAAATTGAGCTGGTTAAATCAGAAAGTGAAAGTACAGCAGGACTAACTATCGACGCAGCGCTATGATTGATGTCTAACACAACTACAAGAGTTTCAAATTCTGAATCTACAGCACAGACTCACATACTCACCGTGTTCCTCTGAAATAGATTAATGTGTCTCTCATAAAATTATGATCCTGCTCAGTCTCTCTCACTCTGATCTGAATCTGTTTGTCCTGTTTAGTTTCTCATATGACTCTGTTGGAGGAGGAGACTCAGATACAAGTTTATCTTCATATTTTAGCAGATCAGTATTAAACTCTCTCCATGCTGAATAACAGGTCTGACGGGTGAGGAGTGTAAAATAAAAAGGAAGCGATCCTGCCAGTCTCAGGAACGAGGGGGAGTTTAATGGAAAAAGTGCACAACACAAAACCCAGTCCAAATTATGGTATGATATGAGGAAACAATAACCAGCAGTCAACTGGTACAAAGACAAGACAAATATAGGAAATAAACATGTGTATAACAAAACATGTGTAATTGCAATAATTTTCTGGGAGAAATATTTCATTTTCTGGACAAAATTCAGGGGTGCCAACACTTTCGGCCATGACTGTATAGACAGACAAATCACAAAGGACCCTTAGGTGTCGGGAAACCTAATAGGCTCCGCCCACAGGAGGGATGAACACAACACAACAACAGGGCAACATAAAATACTGCCGCTGCAGACATGGTCCTTACCGTGACAACAGGCCCAGAGTGGGTCACAGGTAAGACTGTGGTAAAGAAGGCAGATAGACCAGTACATGTACAGTCATGTACAACATTCAGAACTACTGGAAACAACCAACAACTAATAACCTGAGAACAGTTATTAGTTCCCTCATGAAGAAAAAAACCTGGATTTGGATAGAACATGCAGCTCCCAGATCAGAGGCCCCTCCGAAACTATAGTAGAGGAACAGACCTGCCCAACTAAGAGTGTTTTACAGCCTGTTCATTGATGAACTGATCAGAGATCAGTCCAAACAGAGAGGGATGTTCAGACTACTGGTTGAGTTCTGTGTCAGTGCTGTTTAACTGTGTACTGATGAGACACAGACACTGTTCAAAGCTTCTAGTCAAACCCAGTTAGCGTCAGTGAGCAGTGCTCTGAATCAGGACTCAACACTGGACTGGATTCCTGCTGTTCACACTAGAGCTACTTATGTTTGGATCAGAGGCTTTCACCACATCCACACAGACTTACTACATCAGGGGTGGCCAACCCGTCATAGACCAAGAGCCACTTTTCTTACTGTGTTACAGCAAAGAGCCACATCGTACATGGGCGAGTGTAATCTGTTGAGCGGGGGGGGTGGCGAGTGTAAATTACTAGAAGACAGTCAAATGCGTGTTTTCCACTACGCCGGTTTTAAAAGTATTAGCGGCTCGCTAGGCTTGTAAACTAACCGCGCACCACGAAAATGTAGCAGTGTGTCGCCCCTTTTGTGCAGGTGAGCCCACGGACCGGCTGGGGAGCCGCATGAAACCAGGCAAAGAGCCGCATGCGGCTCGCGAGCCGCGGGTTGGCCACCCCTGTACTACATGATTATTACAATAATAACAAAGAAAACATTTACATATTATAAAGAGATCATCATGATCACATCATGGTATGTGGTGAGTGAAATGACAAACACTGTCTGTACTGGAGTGTCTCCTCCTATCAGGATCATCAGGACTATTAATGTTGGTCTGTACTGGAGTGTCTCCTCCCATCAGGACTATCAGGACTATTAATGTTGGTCTGTACTGGACTGTCTCCTCCTATCAGGATCATCAGGACTATTAATGTTGGTCTGTACTGGAGTGTCTCCTCCTATCAGGATCATAAGGACGTTTAAAGTTTGTCTGTACTGGAGTGTCTTCTCCTATCAGGATCATCAGGACTATTAATATTTGTCTGTACTGGAGTGTCCACTAGCAGGATCATAAGGACGTTTAATGTTTGTCTGTACTGGAGTGTCTTCTCCTCTATGTCCACCTGTACTATGGTCTTCTGTTCATGTCCCATTTTGGGAGGCATCTCCATGTGCTTTTTCTGTCATGTGGGTTTACTACAGGGTTTTCACTGTTCACGGAGGTGAATTGGCTGTTCATCCTCAGAACTGAATCTTAATTGTTCTGGTGTGTGTGTGACTAACTGTGTGTATGACACTCATAGAGTTTGGTCACATTTGTGTTTATATGTTTACTTGGTTTCATTTGATGTGTTTATATGTTTGGTTCAATGCAGTTGATTTTGCCATTGTGATCCTCTTCTCAATGCACTTTAATTATATCTCTTTAAATAAGAGTGTAGGGATTCCTGTTTTTCTGAGGTGCTACCAGTAGGGGGCAGTTAATCGCTGACTGTGCTGCGATTATCGACGGTTCTCGAACTTTCCTCTCAGACCAGAGAGGCGTTCGTGAAAGCAAGCTGTGTTGTCTGTCTCATCCTTTTTTAACCCTGTTTTTCAGGTGAGCACTGTGTGAAAATATACACTAAAATCATCTTAATACGGTTACTATGACATATATATACATTTATGTTGGTTGGTGCATTGAGTAGAGGCGAATTACTTACCAGTAGTTAAAAAGGCCGATGTACAAATTGAGAGTGGTGAAATGGCGGTCGTCACTTTGTATGTATTTATTTAGTTTTTTTCTTATTACTGTTAAACTGATATAAGAAAGTTTCTGAATGTTAAGTACTGAGAAGATGATGATTTGGGGTGTGAGCAAGACTAGCTATTTTGCTATTCTATGAGATGAGGTAACGCTACTTAGCATATAGCTATTGGCTCTCCACTGAGTTCAGTTAAACACTGTTGGCGAGCTTCTCGTTTTTGGTCTCAAGCACCTATGTAACAGACATTCAGTCAGCAATATCCAAGTGTCAGTCAATTACTTAGTATATGAAATACTCCAAACTTCCAGAGGACTAGTAATTAAATCTTATTTGGGAGGGTTTCAGCTTTCATATGAATCATTTCTAAAACCAGTAGATGAATTTAAAGTCAGGTTATAAGCTTTTATTTTCACAACATGGATAAGTGACAGAACTTGTGTTAGGGACTGTACAGCAGATGGACAGGATAACAAAGTCAAAACTGAAGCATTTTTGCATAATGTGTTGAATTAGCAATCCAATTAATGTGTTGAACAGAGGTGGGTAGAGTACTCAACAATTTTACTCAAGTAAAAGTACTGTTACTTGAACCAAATGTTACTCAAGTAAAAGTATGCATCCAAAAATTTACTTGAGTAAAAGTAAAAAAGTACTTTGATTAAAAACTACTCAAGTAGTGAGTAAATGCATGAGTACTGTCTCGTGTCAATAAATTACATCATAGGAAATTGTATTACTGGAAACAATGACTTAATGATAACAAAAATAATGTATTATAAATAAATATAATATATAAAAATGATTTATTATAAATAATATGTATTTTTGTTTGTTCCTAATTATTAGGCCTGTGTAACTTTAATGTGTTCGACAAAGGCACTAACTGATGAGACTGTCAACCAATACGTGTAGCTACAACTTTACGCCAACTGAATCAATTTGTAGCAAAATTCATCATCGTATATTGCTAGTGTGTACACTCAGAGTGTGAACTGGTATTTAGTATTGCACTGTGTTACATTTAGTAATTACATCATACAAACGTTATCAGAGATATAGCATTACACAAAATTATACATACGGCAAACTTATCGCATCCTGTTTCCTCAAATCTGATGTTGAGTTCTTGTAGGCTGAAATGTCCACACGTTTGGCAGACACAACTGACAGCGCATTATATAACTGTCCTTTTTACACATTTGTAATGTAAACATTGGCTGTATGTAAGGCCAGGGATTCTCGGTAGATTTTTCTGTCACCATACTTTCTTGCTACAGTGGAGCAAGTTTGCATATGTGATCATGTGACTGACCGGCTTCATTTGATTGGTCACTCATACTCAGGTGACGAGACGTTGGTCAGTCTTCTCACTGAAAAGACGAATTATTTACAAAACTAAAGTAACGGTAGCGTGCAGCACCGATTGTATCTGATTGTAACGGAGTAAAAGTCACGTTTTTCTCAACATACATTTACTTATGGAAGTAAAAGTCTTCCATATTAAAACTAGTGATGGGCAAAACAGTTCTTTTAGATGAACTGAATCATTAGAATCAGTTCACTAAAAAGATTCGTTCAAAAGACTCGTTCTTTTACGTAAATTGTTGGGGGGGGGGGGGGGGGGTTATATTATATCGCGATCGATCGCCAGTGGTTGGCGCCAGATCGAACTAGTAACTCATTGAATCATAGATATGGATCAGATATAAATAAACTAAATTTTTTTTCAGCGTGAGAAATCGGATGTGTGGCATGTGAAGACAGTCAAATTATCCAGCCTTATAAACTATTCAGCCTTAACTGATACACGGCTGAATGGTTCATGTTTCAGTTTAGTTCACGGCCTCATGGACCAGGAGATGAGAGTGTTGTAGAAAATTTATAAATAAAAAATTTGCAACTAAATGTTGGGTTTATTATAGGAAATATAAATTACATTACAAATACAGTAATTCCTCCTTTATTGCATTCTGGAGATTCCAGAACTACCCGCAATAACCGAAAATAGAAACGGTATATTTAAGTATTTATACACTATATTAAGGCTTTATAAACCCTCCGCTCACCTTTACACAAACCTTTCCTATTCACTTAATAACCATCCCCACACTGTTCTGTGCATGTGTGCTTGTCCAGTGAGCAACCAGTCGTGTTGTATACAATCTCATGTAGGCAAGTAGCGTCTCAGGCAAGTGATGCTGGTTCTCATTTCTGAGAGTAAATATGCACTATTTACTGTCATTCGTACTATTTTATTATTTATTGTGATGCCGGCGGCGTCGGGATAGAGGCAGCCAGAGACGGGGGTTGAACACAAGGATGTTTATTGTCCATGGCAACCAAACCAGTAAAGCTCTTAGCGCACACACTGCAAGTGATGCAAGGTAAAGCTCGTAGCGCACTAGTAAGGCTCTTAACGCATGCACTGCAAGTGATGCAAGGTAAAGCTCGTAGCACACACCAGGTAGGGAACGCAGTGACGGACTCGCTGGAACCAGAGACGCTCATGTAGCGGCAATGTGCAGCACTGGACCAGACGACCTGCGGGCTTAAGATGAGCAAAGTAAATAAGAAACAGGTGTTCAGTATGCTGGTGATTGTGACTGTGGGAGTGGTTGCGTGCACGGGGGTGTGTGCTGGGATCGGCTGCTGGCCGGGATGCGCGCCCTCTGGTGGCGACCCGGCCCCCTCACCGTGACATTTATAACATTCCTTGTTAATTGTTAGAATTAATACTTATAATTAACATTTTGGGATTTTGTCATGTAAAAAATCATAAAATATATATTTTTTCAGCCGATCGAATTCCGCAGACAACCGGCGAAAAAATGAAGACCCGCGAAAAATTTTTCCCATTAATATCTTATAAAACCAGTGAAAGAGTGAATTCACAAAAGCTGAAGCACGAACTGCCGCAGGATCACTGTAACATAATACAAAAAATAAGTATGAACTAACCTACAACTGAGTGCAAAATAAATATTAAATTAAGAGCAACATTAAGATAAAAACTGTACATTCAGATGAAAATATCAACCTAAATGTGCAATCAAAAAGAAAATGTGAGTGAGTGGCAGCGCAAACGTGAATCATGTCCTTAGCAACAGTTCTCGGGGTGACAGTATATTCAGTGAACAAATCAGAAAATGAACAAGAGCTTTCAGTTCATGAACAAATCAGAGTGAACGAGAGCCCTCAGTTCATGAAGGAATCAGAGAGTGAACGAGAGCTTTCAGTTCATGAACGAATCAGAGTGAACGAGAGCTTTCAGTTCATGAACGAATCAGAGAGTGAACGATAGCCCTCAGTACAGTGAACGAACCACTGAGCATGCGCAGTTCCCTCGCAGTAAATGTCTCCGCCTCCAGATTCGCGGGTGATTTGGTGATTCACAGACCACACTGTAGTTCCCCTGCCGGCCTGCAGGGGCTGCTGAGCTCAATTACTGAACTGAAAAAGGAATGAATCAACTGAGGAAATTAATGTTTAGTTTATTTGAACGAATCGTTCGCAAATGACACAACAGTAATTAAAACTACTCTTACAAGTTCATTTTTGTCCAAAAAGCTACTTGAGTAAATGTAACGGAGTAAATGTAATGCGTTCCTACTCACCTCTGGTGTTGAATAAGCAATTCAATTAATGTGTTGAATTAGTAAACGGAAGGGCTATGAATAAGCTCACAGAAACCAGTATGTTCACTATAAAATCAGTACAGAAACAAACCTTGGTTTGATGCACATTAAGGATGATTCCATATTCTTGGATAGAAGAAAACACCAAGTCAAGTCACGTCAAATTTATTTATTTACAACACGTCACAAAGCAGCATTACAATCGTATGGGTCCAGAACAGATCCAGCTTTACAGCTTAATACTACAAACCCAACATATTCACATATGAACCACATCACCCACACCTTAAAACTACAAACCCACATATTCACATATGAACCACATAACCCACCCTAAAGCTTAATACTACAAACCCCACATAGTCACATGAACCACATCTCTCATACACACATACACAATGATACAGAAATTAGCGACGTGAGTGAGAACATGGAGAAAAGGTGTGAAAGAGGTGTAGTGATGGAGGCAATTGCATTCAAAATGTTTGAGAGATCATGTTTATGGATTATGTGGGAGAAAAACTGCGTGTGTAAAGACAGGTCAGAGTGTGGATCTCTGTTTCTTCTGTTTTAATCCTGGTTTATTGTAGTTCAGATTCAGCTCTCTCAGGTGTGATGAGGGGTTTGACCTCAGAGCTGAACACAGAGCAGCACAGCCTTCCTCTCTAATCCTGCAGTTAGACAGACTGTAGAGAGAAGGAGAAAAACTCCTCATAGTTACAGATCAACACACAAGTAGTACTACAAAACACCACATAAAAGATTTCATACACTCATCAGAAAAGTAGCACCATATGTCACTAGGGTTAGGGTTACATTCATGAGACATTCACTCCCTTTCTTTCTTCTTTTGAAACCCTGATTTCTGCAGCATGATGTGGGCAGCATGATGTGTAGCCCCCAGGTCATTCAGTCTAGGCTCACTGATGTTACCCTTGGCGCTAGACGCCGTTAGGCGGACTAAACCATTTTGGGCCTCCAAAAATATCCAATATGTTGAGAGGACTATGACTAAAAGTTCATTGCCTCAGTTGATATTATCAATATATTTGTTGAAATATTAATTAATAAAAATTTTTTAAAAATCAGGATTTTTATGGGCCCCTCTCCCTACTCGGGGTCTGGGTAGTCAGGTCCACTTTTGCCCCACTACCATGCGTCCACTAGACACAGCAGCCAATGCCACACAAACATGCAGAACATCTCACACTTTTGGGAAAAGCAAACTCTTCAACCAAAAATCTTTCAACTCTTGCCAAATCTGTATTTTTGCATCTAAACTTTACACACAAATATCAGATGAACAGCCTTTCCTATTTGACGAATGACGACACACTGTGTATATATACACACATACATACACACACACACACACACACACACACACACACACACACACACACACACACACACACACATATAACGTTATTTATCCGTATTCAGTACATTTACCCCATAAAGTGAAACAATTACAAGGGGAAGGGTTATGTTGATTTTGCATGAACACTACAGCAACACATGCTGTATGTACTGTAAACACATGGATAACATCAACTATTCAAAATAGGCTTTGTACTGTTATGTTACCCAATGTGACGCATGTCCTGTATTGGTATTCAGTCAACTAAACTCTATCCTACACCACTTGCTCCAAGGAACAGGTGTGTGTTGAATTATGACAGGATCCATGTATCCCTCTATGTACCAGGCACATTAAGTGGTTAAGCTCTACTAAGCTGCCATGCTATATGAACTTGAATTAGATTCACTATATTAACAGACATCAAAATTACTACAATAATCACATGTATAATTGACTCACTCGTATTGCCACTCAGAGGGGTAGAAAGGGGTAGGTGGTTTCAGGTTGCAGAGATTGCACTATGGTTGCTTGCCTCATGCGAGAACCATATTTTCTATATATTTCTTCCTTTCACTAATTAGCTCAACACAGTGAACTACGCAAACCCGAGCCCTGTATAGGCCTGAAGAAACATAAGGGATGCTCCCGTACAGGCTTGTAACTCCAGCACACTAAATTAGGGTGCATCTTGTCCCGAATTTGGGTCTTCCGTGGCATGCTCCCTCATCAATGTTACCTCAAGCTTACTCCATGGTCTTCTGAGTGGATTTGCATCAGTGAGGTTGGCGACCACACCCATGCCAAATCAATAGTATGGAGGAGGTGTAGTGACTGTTCAGTGAACAAGTTTGCACTTGAGCAGCCTGGTGCAAATGTACGTTGTCCCAGACATTGTTGCTTCATCCATGGTTCATCCCCCTAGTGTTGGAGAATGAGCATGTTGTGCTCTGTGTTGAGGAAGGTGATGAGCACAGTGTTGTAGGGACTAAGAACACCCCCGTTCTGGCAAACCCGTTCTGGGTGCACACATTGTGATGTTGCCATCATGCTGCCAGGGATTCGAACATTAGCATGGTGTCCTATGATATTTACTGCAGTATTGAAATTGTGTTCGAAATAGCCTACTACACACTACTGGCATACTGATTGGGCCCCAAATCAGTATCCGGTATGTGAATAAAAAGAATTTTTCCAGTACGTGAAACATCCCCAGATGACATACTTCTTCTTCTTCTTTCAGCAATTCCCATTTAGGGGTCGCCACAGTGGATCAAACTCCTCCATCTGGCCCTGTCCTGAGTGTCTTCCACCGACACACCAGCCACCCTCATATCCTCTACCACTGCATCCATAAACCTCCTCGTAGGTCTACCTCTCCTCCTCTTGCCTAGAAGTTCCATCCTCAAGACCTTCCTACCAATATACCTCTCCTCCCTCCTCTGTACAACTTTATCTCCAAAATATACTGCATGTGCTGATCCTCTAATAAACTAATTTCTGATCCTATCCTTCCTCGTCACTCCAAATGAGAATCTCAACATCTTCATCTCAGACACCTCCATCTCCCTCACCTGTCTCTTTGTCAGTGCCACTGTCTCCAGTCCATACAACATAGCAGGTCTCACTACTGTCCTATAGATCTTTCCTTTCATTCTAGCCAACACCCTTCTGTCACAGATCACCCCAGACACTTTATGCCATCCACACCACCCTGCCTGCACTCTCTTCTTTACCTCTCTTTCACTTCATTCATTACTCTGTACCCTCGACCCTAAGTAGGTAAACTCGTCAACCTTCACCAAATCAACTCCTTGTAACTAAACCTGTCCACCGTCTGCCCTCTCATTCACACACGTACTTTGTTTTACTCCTGCTCACTTTCATTCCCCTGCTCTCCAAGGCATATCTCCATCTTTCCAAGCTCACCTCCACCTGCTCCCTACTCTCACTACAGATCACAATGTCATCAGCAAACATCATAGTCCAAGGGGACTCCTGCCTAACCTCGTCCGAACAGGAAGGGACTCAGGGCTGATCCCTGATGTAGTCCTACCCCAACTTTAAACCCATCTGTCATTCCTACCACACATCTCACTGCTGTCACACTGTTCTCATACACATCCTGCACTACCCTCACATACTTTTCTGCTACTCCTGACTTCCGCATACAATACCACAGCTCCTGTCTTGGTACTCTATCATAAGCTTTCTCTAAGTCAACAAACACACAATGTAACTCCTTCTGTCCTTCCCTATACTTCTCCATTAACACTATCAAAGCAAACATAGCATCTATGGTGCACTTAGCTGGCATGAAACCATACTGCTGCTCACAGATCTCTACCTCTCCTCTAAGCCTAGCTTCCACTACTCTTTTCCAGATAGATTTTCAGGCTGTGACTAATCAACTTTATTCCCCTGTAATTACTATAGCTCTGAACGTCACCCTTATTCTTGAAAATCGGCACCATTATGCTTTGTCTCCACTCCTCAGGCATCTTCTGACCTTTCAAGATTCTGGTAAATAACCCAGTCAAAAACTCCATTGCTGTCTCTCCCAAACATTTCCATGCCTCCACTGGAATATCATCCGGTCCAACTGCCTTACCACACTTCATTCTCCGAATTGTAGCCCTTACTTCCTCCTTGCTCACCTGAGGCACTTCCTGATTCACAACCTCTACCTCTTCCAACCTTCTTTCCCTTTCATTCTCTTGATTCATCAGTTCCTCAAAATACTCCTTTCACCTTCCCAAGACACTCTCCTCACCAGACAACACATTTCCATCTTTATCCTTTGGCCAATCTGTACAGATTAGGCCTGTGTTGAAAAAATCGATTTTCCGATTCAGAATCGATTCGCATATGATGATCTGATTATCGATTCGTACGTCCAAAGATCGATTTTTTAGTGAACATTTACCCCCGCCTCGTCACTGAATTCACGCAGGCGTGCTCGGTCTAACTAACTGTAAAACGACTTGGCGTCGGACAGTGCCGGTAACGACGATAGTCAAATCGGAAATGTAAAAACAGAAGGACAGTTTATCCAGTGTCAGTGACTATTTACAGTTAGTCCGTGTCACTGACCGTTTACCCAGTGTTTTTACAGTTTAAAAAAAGTTTAAAATGTTCTTGTAACGTTGGGCGCAAGGCGATGGACGAGACAGAATCCTTTGCACTTTCCAAATCGTTACGTTTATTACATTTACCGAAGCGCAGACAGCGCACATAAAACACGTTTACATAGAACATGTGTGACTCAAACAATGACGAGCACAGGACGCTGCGCGCGCAAATTAAATAGACAAACCACATAAACCCCACGTGATTACGAGACGAGCCACAGGTGAGGACTATCACAAGACGCACCCGCACCCACGGAGATACACCGACGTAGACGATTAGACGCAGACAACGTTAACACGCCCAAAACGGAGGGGTCGGGGACCGTAACGTGAGAGTTCTGTTCTTATATTCTCACTTTAAAGAAAAATACATGTTTACATTTTATACTTTCAGTTTATTAAGTGTGAGCACTTTAAAAATAAAAATGCATTTGGTAGCAACAGCTTTTGGGTGAATTCTTAATTATTTCAATCATAATAATAATGCACTGGTTAGTGTCCCAGTAGGAGCCCACTGTTGCAGATATAGACACCTCAAAGATGTCCTCTGTTTATTGTCCTGGATTACCTTTCTTGAAGGTAGATTTATGATGACCCTTTTCACCAGTCTTCCAGCCATCAGTAACTACCAACTACCAGTAACTATTTGCTGATTAATATCTATATAATACTAGTTTTAACATGTTGCTTCTGTACACAGTCAGGAAACAGCTCAAATACATTTTAAATAACACTAAACCCCGAATTGGATCGAATCGGATCGAATCGATTAAATCGGATTAAATAGAAAAAATCGATTCTTAATCTTCAGAATCAGAATCGGATCGATTCTTGGAATTTGAATCAATACCCAGCCCTAGTACAGATCCTTTTCCCCTTCCTTAGTGTCCAACTTCTCATACAGCTTGCTATATGCCTTCTCTTTAGCTTCTGCCACTGCTTTCTTTGCCTTGCGACACATCTCCTTATACTTCTGTCTACTTTCTTCATCTCGCTGAAAATCCCAATTCATTTTAGCCAACTGCTTTCCTCTCAAACTTTCCTGAACTTCCTCATTCCCCCACCACAACTCCTTGTCTATCTTCCTCTGTCCTGAGGTCACACCAAGTACTTTCCTAGCCACATCCCTCATCCCAGTCTCATCCCAGGTATCCAGAACACCACCATCATTACCTAGTACCTGCCTCACCTCATCCCTGAATTTTACACCACAGTCCTCATCCTTTAACTTCCACTACCTGATCTTAGGTTCCGCTCTCACTCTCTTCCTCTTCTTCACCTCCAAATCCACCCTACATATCACCAACCTATGCTGTTTAGCTACACTCTCCCCTGGTAACACCTTGCAATCACTAACCTCTTTCAGGTTTCGTCTCCTACAGAGGATATAGTCGACCTGTGTGCATCTTCCCCCACTCTTATACGTTACCCTGTGCTCTTCCTTTTTCTTAAAGTAAGTGTTAACTACAGCCATCTTTATCCTTTTAGCAAAATCTACCACCATTTGTCCTTCCGTATTCCTTTCTTTAACACCATATCTACCCAACACCTCCTCATCATCATTGTTCCCTCCTCCAACATGTCCATTTAAATCTGCTCCAATAACCACTCTCTCTTCTTTAGGAACCTGCAAAACAACTTCATCTAACTCTCTCCAGAATTCTTCTTTCTCCTTCACATCACAACCTACTTGAGGAGCAGAAGCACTGATGACATTCATCATCACCCCATCAATCTCTAACTTTACACAGATCACCCTGTCACTTACTCGCTTTACCTCCACTACACTCTTACTAAATTCATCCTTCAGGATTACCCCTACTCCATTTCTCTTCCTGTCTACACCATGATAGACGAGTTTGAAGCCACCACCAATGCTCCTGGCCTTGCTCCCCTTCCACTTGGTCTCCTGTACACACAGTATATCTGTCTTCCTCCTCTCCATCGCATCAGCTAGCTCTCTCACTTTACCTGTCATAGAGCCCACATTCAACATACCAACTCTAACCACCTTCCTGCTCTGCCTCCTCTCCTTCAGCTTCAGAACCCTCTTCCCCCCTCTCCTCCTCCTCCTTGTCCCAACAGTAGTCCAATTTCTGCTAATGCCCTGTTGGCCAACAGCACCAGTGGTGCAAAATATTCCAGTACGCAAACAGAACTATCTTCATGGTGTACTGCTTCCCATCATGCAATGCTACGTTCATGTGACGCGGTAGGATGCTTTGCTTTTGTCGCATACTGGAAACTGTACTTCATACTACTACGAGGACCAGTATGCAGTATCCAGTGTATACTGAGTGCAGTTGCAGTATACAGTATGTAGTAGGCTATTTTGAACACAGCCAGTATGTATTGACAGTATGAAATAGGTATAAAGTTGTGAGCACTGTATGGCACCGGACACTGGACTAAAGTACCAGTGAGAGGACAGCAGAGCATGCTTTCATATATTCGTAGCGCAATTGTTTCATGACATCACAGGCCCAGGGCAGATAGGCTCAATGAATGGATGCTGGATGGTGACTTTGCCAGTAATGATGTGCTGTAGGAGGATCACATATGCTATTGTTTGTTCTGACTAGATTGACCACGGCCAGATTCTGTTATGAGGTGGAAAGCCATCTTCGTCCACCAGCAAGGGGTACTTTCCTAGTGCAAATACTTGATGTAGTATATATAGAGGACCGGTCTACTTGTATATTCTCATTCTGAAATGTCTGGATGATGCCACAGTGTAGCAGCACAGATTAGGCTGGACCCTTTGCCTCTAGAAAACTCAACGCATGGTTGACCAGGTCAGAGTGACACTGATCTCATCCATTATGGTTGCTCATCCTCTTCCTCCTCATCTCTATGCAGTATTGGACTCTATGGATGTGCAAACCAAGATTTGCAGCTTGTGGCCTCTTTATAGGGATTAGGCTTCAATGTCTAAAGATTTGTAAAAAAAATTAGCTTAGTAAAAAAATAGTTGTAACCTGTGAGGACTGGGTTTGGATTTTGGTAGGTGGGTGTAGCAGTTGCATGGCAATGTTTTCCAAAAGAAACATGGTTTTGTTTCAAATGTTGCATCTTACATAAAGAACTGTATTTAATGTTTGCAAAAAGTGTGTCTAAGCGTAAGGCGAAGAATGTGCTTAAGGTTTAGTGCACCAGGTCAGTAGATGGGCTACATGGATTAGTGGTTTCCAAAATTGGATCACTTTTGGGTCTTAGCAACTGCCAAAAAAACACAGTGATACAGTGTGTGTATGCACAGTGTAATACAGTGATGGAGCGTGTGTGTATGCACAAACACAGGTGAGGGAAAGAAAAATAGCTGTGAATGAAAACCTAGCTTTCTTTTTGTGTAAACGCGTGTGTGTGTGTGTGTGTGTGTAAGCAGGGTCAGTAAATCAGTAACTCACTCTAGTTTCTCCAGTGTACAGTGTGGATCCTCCAGTAGAGCAGAGAGCTGCTTCACTCCTGAGTCTCCTGGTTCATTGTAGTTCAGATTCAGCTCTCTCAGGTGTGATGAGGGGTTTGACCTCAGAGCTGAAGCCAGAGCAACACAGCCTTCCTCTCTAATATTGCAGTCAGACAGACTAAAGAGAAGGAGAAAAACACCACACTTGCAGATCTTAAAGCACACACACACACACACACATGCAGCTCTGAAATGAAGTAGCACCACTCTTCAAACACCTGAAGTGTGTGTGTGTGTGTGTGTGTGTGTGTGTGTGTATTAGGTGGGGGGGGGGGGCTGTTAAAATAGAGACAGATAGCAAAAGATCGAGACAAAGAGTGATATTTTTTGTGAGAGAAAGTGAAGAATATTGATGTCATGTGTATATGTGTAAAGAGCCAGTAACTCAGAATCTCACTGTAGCTTCTCCAGTGCACAGTGTGAATCCTCCAGTAGAGCAGAGAGCTGCTTCACTCCTGAGTCTCCTGGTTTATTGTAGTTCAGATTCAGCTCTCTCAGGTGTGATGACGGATTTGACCTCAGAGCTGAACACAGAGCAGCACAGCCTTCTTCTGTAATCCTGCAGCCAGACAGACTGTAGAGAGAAGACGAAAAACTGCTCACACTTACAGCTCAACTCTGTGACATACATTTAGGGCTGGGTGATATGGGGGGAAAAAACGTATGATAATTTATTTTATATTAGTCCATATTGAAAAGTTAACTTTTAATTTTTGTGTAAGACACACTAGGGCACACTGAAAAGTGTAACGTTTGATATGGGCAAGTACAGGAGATTACAAATTTAATAAAGATAATTAACAAAAGGATAACAATGACTAACATTAAAAGACATAAAACCTAACCAAACTACAGATAAATAAGCACCAATAAACTAGCCAATAAACTGAATGACAAGGACTAGCAAACAAGGTGACTACATAGGAACTTGCGTATGACAGGGAAACAAACAATAATCACCAGAATCTCAGAGGTCACCAGAAATAAACAGACAGCATTGTTCTCACACAAACAGAAAGCAATAACAGACAAAGGTAACATGAAAACACAGGGATTAAATACCAAACTAAATTAAACAGAACTAGAAACACCTGAAACCAAACTAGGAGGGCAGGGACATGAACAAGGGTGCGTGACAGAAGTGTTGCCTCATGGAGAAAATTAAGTAATATTAATTGGGAAAAAAAACAATCCCTAGGTTTACTGGATGATTATTTAACAATGAAAAAAAATCCGGAGTTTAGTTGAAGCGGATGTGGTTAAATGTGCTCAGTATAGTTAGTTCTTTTTATCTTTTTTTCTGATTGGATGGTGTACCTACCTCTCGTGCTTTGAGTTGGTTGATTGAGTTTTGGGGTGACAAGAGAAAGGGGGCGGGGTCCAGCGGAAAAAGGAAAAAAGTTGAGTATGACTTGTCGGGGTAGACATTAGGTTTTTGGGATAACGAAGAATGTTCTCACGGAGAAACTCTGCGTAGCGTAACTTTTGCTTTGAGAGTTAGCATTGAGTTCCTGTTAGATTTACAGGATAATGGGGAGTAACGTTCTCACATGGAGTAGTCTGCCTAACTTTCGCAGGGTTGCCAACTCTCACACATTGAGCGTGAGACACACGCATTTGACCGTATTCACACACTCTCACGCCACACTTCCGATATCTCACGCCGAAAAAAAAATCCAGTTTATTTATCTCTGATCCACATATATGATTCAATCAATGAGTTACTAGTTCGCTCTGGCGCCAACCACCGGCGATCGATAGATCGCGATATAATACTTAATTTGTGTCCATTTTATCGATAGATCGCGATATAATACTTAATTTGTGTTCATTTTACGTTCGCCCCCCCCCACCGCGCTTGACAACTTATGTTCGCCACAACCCCCCCCCCCCCCCCCTCCCGCTCGACAACTTACGTTGACAACTCGACAACAAAAGTTAACACACAACACACAAATTACACAAAAAAAAAAATAAGTTGGCAACCCTGCTTTCGGTTCGAGAGTTAGCGAGCGGTGAGTATCTAGCCACAGCATTGGCTAGCGTTTCAGTTGGCTGGAGCAGTCAGAAAAGACTGAGGTGCACATTCACTGTCGACGACAAGTGAGCAGTGGTGGACTCTGACAAATACCTCAGGGGGGGCAATTGTTGTGACGACATCCAAGGTGACCATTTCAGTGGGTAAATAAAAAACTTACGTGACGTAACCAATGAAAATATAATCATAAATATATATTTCTCTTTACATTATAGACTGTGCAGTATTTGTGCACTGATATATCTTGTAAATATCATCTTGGTTAAAGCTCTACAATGACTGAACAATTAACCATTTCTGAATTTGCCCTCACAAACAACTTTAAACATGGAGAGAGGCCAGATTTACCATAAATTAAATAAAGTGAATCTTTCCCACTCACAGTCATTATTGTATTCCTCAGACAGCATTTTATTTTAGGTTTTGCATTTTAGAATATAAATGGGCAACAGCATTAAGGATGGAACAGAATGCAGGGAAAACAGAACAGGGCGCGCGCTACTTCACAGCCTGCTAGCCATGTTTTCCCTTCATACGAAAATCCCCGGTTATATTCTTTTCCTCACTTTGTAGACACTACACTTGTTTGATGTTTAAATTCGGTCTCGGTGGCCCTAATTCCTTAGTTGCTAGTTTATCTTGATTATTATGATGACAGAATGGCACTTCTCTTAATGAACGCTGGCCATGTTGAGCAGATCGCTAGCTGCTGTTATTTTTCCTAGGTTACGTCTGACGCAAGCACCACGGAACCCATAGATATTGTATTGCATACAATAATTTTATACATTACGAATGTTATAACAAATTAAAATGGTAAACAATTGGTGGTTACCATGGCATCAAGGGCTCCAGACCCCGAATTGGATCGAATCGGATCGAATCGATTAAATCGGATTAAATCAAAATAAATCGATTCTTTTTCAAAAAATCGATTTATTTTGATTTAATCGATTCGATCCAATTCGGGGTTTAGTGTTATTAAAAATGTATTTGAGCTGTTTCCTGACTATGTACAAAAGCAACATGTTAAAACTAGTATTATATTGATATTAATCAGCAAATAGTTACTGGTAGTTGGTAGTTACTGATGGCTGGAAGACTGGTGAAAAGGGTCATCATAAATCTACCTTCAAGAAAGGTAATCCAGGACAATAAACAGAGGACATCTTTGAGGTGTCTATATCTGCAACAGTGGACTCCTACTGGGACACTAACCAGTGCATTATTATTATGATTGAAATAATTAAGAATTCACCCAAAAGCTGTTGCTATCAAATGCATTTTTATTTTAAAAGTGCTCACACTTAATAAACTGAAAGTATAAAATGTAAACGTGTATTTTTCTTTAAAGTGCGAATATAAGAACAGAACTGTCATGTTACGGTCCCCGACCCCTCCCTGTTGGGCGTGTGTTAACGTTGTCTGCGTCTACTCGTCTGCGTCTGTAGATCTCCGTGGGTGCGTCTTGTGATAATCTGTCTCACCCAGAGACCGTATATACAGTCACTGGTTTCACCTGTGGCTCGTCTCGTCATCACGTGGGGTTTGTGTGGTTTGTCTATTTAATGTGCGTTCGCGCAGCGTCCTGTGCTCGTCGTTGTTTGAGTCACACATGTTCTATGTAAACGTGTTTTATGTGCGCTGTCTGCGCTTTGGTAAATGTAATAAATGTAACAATTTGGAAAGTGCAAAGGATTCTGTCTCGTCCATCGCCTTGCGCCCAACGTTACAAGAACATTTTAAACTTTTTTAAACTGTAAAAACACTGGGTAAACTGTCAGTGACATGGACTATCTGTAAATAGTCACTGACACGGGATAAACTGTCCTTCTGCTTTTAGATTTCCGATTTGACTATCGTCGTTGCCGTCACTGTCCGACGCCATGTTGTTTTACAGTTAGTTAGACCGAGCATGCCTGCGTGAATTCAGTGACGAGGCGGGGGTAAAAGTTCACTAAAAAATCGATCTTTGGACGTACGAATCGATTATCAGATCATCATATGCAAATCGATTCTGAATCGGAAAATCGATTTTTCAACACAGGCCTAATCTGTACTATTACCTAGGAGGAATTCTGTCGTCAGATGCAAAGCACTTTGTAAGTCGCTTTGGATAAGAGCATCTGCTAAATGCATTAGAGATAAGGCTCTGCCTTAGAGATAAGGTATGGAACACAGTCATCCGGGAGAGCCTTGGAGTAGAGTCGCTGCTCCTCATAGAGAGGAGCCAGTTGAGGTGGATCGGGCATCTGGTTCGGATGCCACCTGGGCGCCTCCCTAGGGAGGTGCTCTGGGCATGTCCAACTGGGAGGAGACAACAGGGAAGACCCAGGACATGCTGGAGAGATTATATCTCTCAGCTGTCCTGGGAACGCCTCAGTATCTCCCCAGAAGAGCTAGAAGAGGTGGCTGGCGAGAGGGAAACTTGGGCCTCTTTGCTTAGGCTACTACCCCCGTGACCCGGACCCGGATAAGTGAACAAAAATGGATGGATATTTTGGTACTTTTGCTAATACTGTCTTAAAGTTATTGAAGAAAGAATTCCGAATATGCGAATATGCGAACATGAAACCAACTTTACTGAAGTTTCCTAGTATGCATACAAGTGACTTTTGATCCCATTAAAATTAACTTAAAATGATGTACAGTTATAAAGGAGTGTGTCCTCTTTGGGTCAGACAGAGATGTAGACTGTGAAAAAATTTGATATTTTTTGCTTGGCCATTTTCAATGCTTAGTGCTAAAGGTTCAGCTCGGCTCCGCTGCTTCGCGAGTCCCACTGGTGATTGATTTCCCACATTTGTTGATGGGCAGAGACATCCATGTGAGTGGGAGCTACAGCATATCATTTAACTTTTTCAAATACAAAATCAAAAGAAAATGGTGGATATTTTTTCCAATTACAAAAATCTTCACCCATAAAAAATAATGTAAAATAATTATATTAATCGCAAGTTAATATTTATGGTCATGATTGCCACCATTTTAGTCGCAGTCTGGATCCCTGGCATGTCTGACGCATGCCTTTCTGTCTTTTTTCAAGATAAAAAAAGACAAGCCTGTGTCATCCATCTCCACCTGTGTCTAGTTTAGTTCTTCCTTTTCGACTCTGATTTTGGAATTCCCTTCATTAAATCTCACTCTCCTCAGGGTCTGCCTCCTGCAGCGCAATCTGCGTTACAGTATCGCTCTTTTAAGCATTAAAAGGAATCCGTTGTTATTCTGTACACAATGACATTCTAAATAAAAGCACACAAATAAGAAACCATTAAATAAAATCAAAATGAGGCGTCACTGGGGGAACCACAGTGAGGAGGAATCGTGACAAAAAGCTGCAGTATGACACACTGCACTTCACTAAACAGACTGAAAAACTTAAAATATACAGAGAGGCAGTGTTTATTTGTGTGTACAAAGAGAAAGAGAGAGAGTGACTGACCAACAGAGAGAATGGGGGAGTGTGTGTATCTGATTAATATAGTGATAATGTGTGTTTGAGAGAGGAAGAAGGATTAATGTCTGTGTGAGAGAGCAAAAGCTAGAGAGGGATGTTTGTGTGAAGAAAGACTAAAAAAATATAGAGGAATGTTGCCTCTGTGTGTATGTGTGTGTGTGTGTGTGTGTGTGTGGTGGAAGGTATTAACTGTGTTCGTACGTATGACAAAAACTCAAAAAGAGACACATACAACCAAAGTGTGTATATATGTGTGTATGTGTGAGGGTGTGTGTAGAGCCAGTAACTCACTGTAGTGTCTTCAGTTTACAGTGTGGGTACTCCAGTAGAGCAGAGAGCTGCTTCACTCCTGAGTCTCCTGGTTTATTGTAATTCAGATTCAGCTCTCTCAGGTGTGAAGAAGCATTTGACCTCAGAGCTGAACACAGAGCAGCACAGCCTTCCTCTGTAATACTGCATTTATACAGGCTGTAAAGGGGAGGAGGAAAACTCACACTTACAAATCAACACACAAAATGTCTTTCCTATAATTGTACAGACACTCAAAACTGTAGTAGTTCACACTCTTTACAACTTACTAAGCACATGCAATATGCAACAATAATTATATTTGTGAGTGTGTCTGTGAGTGAGAGAGAGAGGACATTGACTGTTTGTGTCAGTAACTTACTGTAGTTTCTCCAGTTTACAGTGCAGACCCTCCAGTAGAGCAGAGAGCTGCTTCACTCCCATCTGCCCTAGATTGTTATAGTTCAGATTCAGCTCTCTCAGGTGTGATGAGGAATTTGACCTCAGAGCTGAACACAGAGCAGCACAGCCTTCCTCTGTGATACTGCAGTCAGACAGACTGTAGAGAGAAGACGAAAAACTGCTCACATTTACAGCTCAAATCTGAGACAATACATTTAGGGCTGGGTAATATGGGGGGAAAAAAATCTTATGATAATTTATTTCATATTAGCCCATATTGAAACAAAGTTTACTTTTAATTAGGGGTGGGCATAGATACATTTTTTAAATCTAGATTAATCTCACTGAAATCTTGAAATTAATCTAGATTAATCTATATTAAAATGGCTCATATGCGTGCTACCCAAGTAATGACTAAAAGTCAGTCTTTGAGATAGGGTTTCTTAATACAGAGAAATGCATTAGACCAGGGGCTCATCTCCTGTTTCCAAAATGCATCAATACCCGGGTTTCCATCCAAACCTTTCGAAAAAACAATGCGCAATTTCCAAGTTTCGGCAGAAATTAAGCCTTGTTTCCATTCATTACAGTTATGCAAATAAACTTTAGATCACGTGAGAGGACGCCAAACAATAGTGGTTTTTACATCCATCTGATCATGATACGTCATCGTTTATGCGAAAAACCCTTTTCCATCCAGCTTTTCCGAATTTTGGCGATGCGATAGTCCAACTTTTCCACCTCCTCCTAGCGTAAAAATCTTTTTGCGATATTTGGGGCTTTTTTCGAATTTTGGACTTTTTCCATCCAGCTTTTTTCATGTGCATTTTCAAAATGCGCAAAAACTCGGTGGATGGAAAACCCTCTAATGACTGCTTGAGAAAGCTGTTCTACTTTGATACTTGAAGAAAAAAAACATGCTCAATAAAATGTAGGCTACTCGTGTTACGGCTATGGTTTATTCAGTTAAACATTAATTTGTAAGCCTACATACTGTACATTAAAAGGGGTTGATAACATGTTTATTCAGCTAAACATGATATTTGAAATGTAAGCCAACATTTAGTACATTTAACCTCATGGACGTAATTTGGGAGGGGGGGCACTTTTTCAAAAGCTGGTTTTGGTCCTCTGCAGTTTTAACGGTTAAAAAGTGTGACGGGCAGGGTGAGCAACTCAAAAAGGAAGCGATCACGCCAAGTCTCAGGGAAAGAGGATGGTTTAATAGAAAGTGTGCAAACCAAAAACCCGTGCATTGTTCCAAATGAAGGAAATAATAACCAGCAGTCAACTGGTACAAAGGAAGACGTATATAGACGAACAAACGACCCTCAGGTGAGACGGATCACGGGTCCCGCCCACCTGAGGGACGAACATCACGTGACCAAAAACAGGACCGCTGCCGCTGTAACCGGGGGAGACCGGTAGGGGGCCCCCCCACAACATGACAAAAAGAAATAAGAATATAGCGCTAGGACCATGCAGAAAACGACCGCTCCGAGCTCTGCTCCGGCAACACTTTACATTCCTAAAAATTAATTTTCCATGAAGCAAACCTGGCGACTTCGTTGCTGCATCCATGTAAACACATGTACGATTTGTAATTCACAAGTTTGAAAACTCGTTCTCGCCCCTACTGTGCAATTTGGTTAGGAATACAGCCGAGCTAAACTATCAAGTTGAAAGTCATCATAGTTTGCTTACCCATTTTGACCCAGTTCCCAACCCAACTTTAAGAATAGATTAACAGCGATAATTTTTATATCGCCCGATAAGAGTATCAAATTAACGAATGCCGTTAACGCCGTTAACGGCCCACCACTACTTTTAATTTTTGCGTAAGACACACTAGGGCACACTATACATGAATATTTTTTTATATATACTCCGCTCAAAAAAATAAAGGGAACACTCAAATAACACATCCTAGATCTGAATGAATGAAATAGTCTCATTGAATACTTTGTTCTGTACAAAGTTGAATGTGCTGACATCAAAATCACACAAAAATCATCAATGGAAATCAAATGTATTAACCATTGGAGGCCTGGATTTGGAGCCACACACAAAAGGCTGATCCAACTTTGATGTAATGTCCTTAAAACAAGTCAAAATGAGGCTCAGTATTGTGTGTGGCCTCCACGTGCCTATATGACCTCCCTACAATGCCTGGGCATGCTCCTGATGAGGTGGCGGATGGTATCCTGAGGGATCTCCTCCCAGACCTGGACTAAAGCATCCGCCAACTCCTGGACAGTCTGTGGTGCAACGTGACGTTGGTGGATGGAGCGAGACATGATGTCCCAGATGTGCTCAATCGGATTCAGGTCTGGGGAACAGGCGGGGCCAGTCCATAGATTCAATGCCTTCATCTTGTAGGAACTGCTGACACACTCCAGCCACATGAGGTCTAGCATTGTCCTGCATTAGGAGGAACCCAGGGCCAACCGCACCAGCATATGGTCTCAGAAGGGGTCTGAGGATCTCATCTCGGTACCTAATGGCAGTCAGGCTACCTCTGGTGAGCACATGGAGGGCTGTGCGGCCCTCCAAAGAAATGCCACCCCACACCATTACTGACCCACTGCCAAACCAGTCATGCTGAAGGATGTTGCAGGCAGCAGATCGCTCTCCACAGCGTCTCCAGACTCTGTCACGTCTGTCACATGTGCTCAGTGTGAACCTGCTTTCATCTGTGAAGAGCACAAGGCGCCAGTGGCGAATTTGCTAATTCTGGGGTTCTCTGGCAAATGCCAAGCGTCCTGCACGGTGTTGGGCTGTTAGCACAACCCCTATCTGTGGACGTCGGGCCCTCATACCATCCTCATGGAGTCGGTTTATAACCGTTTGTGCAGACACATGCACATTTGTGACCTGCTGGAGGTCATTTTGCAGGGCTCTGGCAGTGCTCCTCCTGTTCCTTCTTGCACAAAGGCGGAGGTAGCGGTCCTGCTGCTGGGTTGTTGCCCTCCTACGGCCTCCTCCACGTCTCCTGGTGTACTGGCCTGTCTCCTGGTAGCGCCTCCAGCCTCTGGACATTACACTGACAGACACAGCAAACCTTCTTGCCACAGCTCGCATTGATGTGCCATCCTGGATGAGCTGCACTACCTGAGCCACTTGTGTGGGTTGTAGAGTCCGTCTCATGCTACCACGAGTATGAAAGGACCACCAACATTCAAAAGTGACCAAAACATCAGCCAGAAAGCATAGGTACTGAGAAGTGGTCTGTGGTCCCCACCTGCAGAACCACTCCTTTATAGGGGGTGTCTTGCTATTTGCCTCTCATTTCTACCTGTTGTCTATTCCATTTGCACAACAGCAGGTGAAATTGATTCACAATCAGTGTTGCTTCCTAACTGAACAGGTTGGTTTCACAGAAGTGTGGTTGATTTGGAGTTATATTGTGTTGTTTAAGTGTTCCCTTTATTTTTATATTTAGTGTATAACAAGGGATAAACACAGCAACAAAATAATGGGAATGAAACACAGGAAGCAAAAAGCGATATAGTCAGGGACCTTAAAATCAGTGAGGATGCCAGGAAGACCTAGCAGACCCAAGCGTGTTATGAGGGTTTGCTGGGAACTTTGGCAGAAGAAACCATCAGAAGGATGTTCAACTGCCACATCCTGCAGAGACCATTTTATGGCTCCTGCAGAGGCAAAAATGTGGGTGTGGGAGGAATTCCGTGAGGTCATGGAAAACCATTTTCAGTTAGCTCTGAAAATGGGGGGTTTCCTCCCGCAGTCCAAAGACATGTGTGTTAGGTTGTTTGATCACTCTAAATTGCCCGTAGGCGTTCGTGCGTGTGTGTTGGCCATGCGGTGGACTGGCGACCTGCCCATGGTGTACCCTGCCTTCTCCTGGAGTTGCTGGGATTGGCTCCAGCCCCCCCCGTGACCCCGACTAGCGGGATTAAGCGGTTCGGATAATGGATGGATGAATAAATAATAAAATAGTATATATAAATAGTGCATATAATAGTGCATATTTATGTAACAAATCAAAGGGCGGGCGTGACGCAAACGCAAGCAGTATTATAATTTATTAAATCAAACAAACACCAGAATTGAACAAGAGAGTACAACTACAGAAAAGAGATACACACAGGGCGAGCAGACGAGAGACAACACAACCAGCACATAACACACTAAAACAGAACAAACTGGATCGGCGCACGGGAGAAGCGAAGGGGAAGCACAAGATACAGAACGCGGAGGGCATGAAACACAAGAAACACAAGAAACCTTACAAACACAATGACCAACAACTAGAGGATAAGACAGATGGGATTAAGTACCTGGGAACAGGGAGGAGAAACGAGACACAGGTGTGGGCACTGAAGACAGGGGCATGACAGTCAGAAGGGGAACCAAGGAAACGGGGAAACTAGGCGGGACCAGGGAGTAGGGCGGAGCTGGACGTGACAATTTACTCTCAGAAACAAGAACAAGCATTGATTGCCTGAAACGCTACTCGCCTACATGAGATTGTAAACAACACACGATTGATTGCACATTCACAGAACAGTGTGGGAAAGGTTATTAAGGGAATGGGAAAGTATTATGAAAAAGTGTGGGGAAGGTTAATAAAGCCTTAATATAGTGTATAAATACTTAAATATACCGTTTCTACTTCGCAGATTTTTCGGTTATCGCGGGTGGTTCTGGAACGCATCTCCCGCGATAAACAAGGGTTTACTTGTTTACTGTACTTCAAGGGTCTTCTCAATGCCACCAGCTCGCCTTCCACAGAGGAAGCATAGCTCATGGAATTGGAGAAAAGTTCACATCACTTGGGCTGAGTGACCAAGATTGTTAGTGTTGAGATTTACATTTTAATCCCTTCATATATTGTTTACATTACAGTATTGATCAAGCAGCTTATCATAATCCATATATAATTTGACCAGTCTTAAAGTATTAATTAAACTTCTAATATTAACCACTTTATGTTTTGCTTACAGTATAGTATTAATCAAATAGCTAATTATCAAGTGTGTCTGAGAAAAGGCCTGTATGCTCTGTCCCATATTCCAAGTGCCTGTCGTTTTCTAAAAGAACAGGATGCTTAAGAAGAAGAATAAGAACGTATATCAGTTTGACAGGACCAGGAAGCGAAGGCCTCTCTCCCACTCTTAGTAAGGAAACATCTGTATGTTTAACGTATGTGATCTACGTGCAACTCCTATGTATGGAACCACTATTAAGTCTGTGAAAATCATAATTGGCAAAAGTCATTGTAAGATTTAGGGAAAAAACAAGATGAGCTCAGCGGATTGTGAATGTCTTAGACAATCAGCCTTTGTCTAACAGGCTAGGTTAGGGAAAGTCCAAAAGAAACGGGGGGGCTTATACCCAGGCCACAATATATAGAACAGGAGGAAAATGGGTCGGGCAGAGACCTGCGCACAGAGCCATAGGGTAGAGTAGATAGGCTTGTGTGTGTTCTCTCCAGAGCGCTCTGTATTTTTGTATACATTTAATAAAAGGATAAAGACAAGACTGGTAATGTTTTCTCTTGCAATCAACGAGCATGCTGTGCTAGGTGAAAGAGGATCAAAGCACGACAATTGGTGACCCCGACGTGATTGCAGGATATTTTGGAACTTTTTTTCTCATCTAATGACTGTCAGTTTGTCCGTGCCGGCACAAGAACATTGGTAAGGCAGAGCCAGTTAAACACTAAATCTGCAAAATTGAATTGTAACCAAATTGTGGTGAACTGACAGTACTTGGATGATTCTAAATTAAATCCAGTCTTTTGTCTAAAAAGGTAAAAGTATATGGTTAAAAAGTTGTAACCAAGGAATAGGGTTTCAGTCCCTAAGGTAAAAAGGGTTTGAGTCCCTACCGGCTTAAGTTGCTTTATTTCCGTGGTTTGGCGAACCGAACCTTTCGTTTGACGAGACGATTGGGATACGCAGGGGTTCGAGTCCCCGCGAGCTAGGTTTTGAGTTGACCTTTGGACCGGAGGAATCCATAAATAGACTTAATTTGGACAAAGCAAAAAGCCGGACAAATAACCTGAATTGATTGAGGGTGGTAAAACCTCGCGGTGTCAGAACAGAACTCTTATTCTATATTTAAAACTTCAGGTGAGTATCTGTTTTTTATCAACATGTGAGGAAATGCAGAAGTCATACAAACAGTTTGATGTAGAATTAAATACTTTAGAGGAACAGATGAATATGACCAGTAAAGTGATTTATACTATTGAAGAAAATCATAAGAAGTGGCTGGCTGTTATGCGACATTAAAAAGTTTGGGTGACCAAGTTAGGACTGTTCACTGTACACCCAGGTTTGGTTTTAATTAATTATTTTAGTAATCATTAATTATTATTTCATGTTTTATAAAAAAATAAATAAATAAAATATTGCCATTACTAAATATAACTAGTTGTTATCAATATTGAGCTGAAATAGGCATTGCAATGATCATGTAGTAAGTAAAAGATAACTGAATATGTTAAGTTTATGATTGGTAGGGGTGGGGCCTGTTTGAATCGGACCACTGCACAGTGCGCATGAAGAGTTGTTCTGGTTGTGCATATTGATTGAAGAACCTTTCGTTATCACCCCGCTGCAGCCCAAATGTATGAGTTTTGAAATGAGTGTTTCTTAAAATGAGTGTTTGCAATGTTATCAGCTTTCAGTGTATGTAACTTATTTAGTTAACACAAATATATTCTTATCGGTTCATATAGCACTAGAGCAGGTGTCTGGCATTCATGATCATAGTTTAAGTATAACCGTAGCGTTGAAATATGTGTTCTGACGGTTCGGAGATTATGGCTAATTTCAACTATTAGTGTTGTATATTTTGATATTGAGGCGTCGGTCCAATGGGGGACAGCGCTGCTTCCCATGAGTCCTTGCGACTCCGGTATCGTTCTCTGTTAATGTGATGTTTATGCATCTAAGTTGATTGATTTGTGTACTTGATTATGTGCGTTGGTTTAAGTTTCCCTTCATCAGTTTATGTAGTTGTACTGTGTGAATTATTTCATGCCATGTTTGTGTAGTGTTGTCATGTTATTGCCATTCCCTCATGTTTCGTGTATAAATTAAGTTTATTTTATTCATATATTGTCATTGTTTGAGTGTCGTCTACGTTTCAGGCCTTCCCCTAGTCTGACTATACCTTTGAGGTTCACATATTGTGTTTGGTTAAGGGTTAAGGGTTTTCATTCGTTGGTCTGGCGTTCGTATGAGTTCTTTTCGGCTACGTTGTAGTTTGCTTTGGTCTCAGACTACACCTTAGGGATCATAAATCAAGTCTGGTTGTCAATTAGTGCGTGTGTCGTTTATTGTGTTGATTAGTTGGGTTTGATATGCTGACGGTCTTTTATATTTTAATTGGTTGTTGGGTTTGTCCTGTTAAATGTTAGTGGTTTCTCTGTATCCCATCTATATATTGGCTGAGTCATCTGTTCAATTTCTTCCTTCGTTGTTAAACAAATAGCGTAGTCTGTTCTTTGTCTGAGGTGTTCTAGTTTTGAATTGTAAGTGGGTGTTGAAATGAGGATTGTTTTTTGTAGTTATGCCTTGGTTTTGTCCTTCCTCTGTATTTAGTAAAAGTAATCAATCTTAGTTGGACGTCTTGAGAAAAAGTGCCTCGCCGCGCGTGCACCTGTCGCGTGAGGACAGTGTGCTTAGACAAGCATTCCCGCCGCTCTAAAAGTTACATTTCATTCGTGTATTTGCATCCGCCTCCTAACCGAGAATCGTTACATCTTCGGAAAATAGACCGACTGGTTAAAAGTGCGCACGTTTAACTCGCAAAATTATCAAACGCGGAAGATCTAAAAAGATTTAGATCTGAGACACATAAACGTGCAGCAAAAGGAATTTATTCAGGAATTAATGTAATAGTAGAAACTGTACTAATAGATAAAACCGACGTCGTTGAGTTTAAAAAGCGCGAACCGCCCTTGATACTAGATATTAATACTTAAGGCTAGAAAAAGGGAACTCGTGCCGTGGGGTAAAAAGTGTTAACTGCGTTTTAGAAGGGACTTGGATGGAGTTAGTTATATATAGCACACACACGGGGGTAAGTGAAGAGAGTGAAGATAATATGTCAGAGAGAGAAACTATGGGGGCAATGGTTTGAAGTCAGGAAGTGTTTCCCTAGGAGAGGAACTTATAGAAGCCAGAGAAGAATGACGTAATGTCACAGAACAGCTTCTCTCACTCCAGAATTTTGCACTAGAGTGTTCTGAGTTGATGAGTCTGTAGGCCCGTACCAGGGCACTAGATCTAGGAAAAGTGAATCAAAATTATAGGAACATGCCATTTTTTTAAACATGCCATTTGTGCACAGGCCCACTGGCCTTGGAGAATATCAGCCTCTGCCATTGACTGACGTCACTGCCCTGTCTGACCGACTCTCAGTGAGGGAGGAGGCAGTTGGCTAGTTAAACTGGACAAGCTGTCAGCAGGAAAGAGCTTGGCTCTGGGAGATTTAGAGGAGGGGTAATTATGATAATAAATAAACATAAAAAAAAAAAAAATACTTGAAATCGTTTACACTGCGGGCCCTGAATATATAATCCATGAAAGTAGTTTTTTGGATATTAATCAATGTTTCCATGTTTTTCTAATTTTTGGAATGGGTCTGTGAGTTGTCAGTTCAATATGAGGAACCTGATGCCAGTTAAAGTGACTAGGGAACAATTAATAATAATAATCTGTATTTGTATAGCACCTTTCATGCATACATGCAACTCTTAAGTGTTTTATAGAATAAATAAATAATAATAAAAAAAGAAATATTAAAAGGGATTAAAGACAAAAAGAAAATGTTAAAAGAAATTAAAGATAAAAAGGAATCAAACCTAATAAAATAATGTAATAAAGTGACAAATTATAAAATACTAGAAAATATTGCAATAAAGTAAATAAGATGGCAATTAGAACAGAGTTGGAGTTTCTTAATTAAAAGCAGATTTAAACAGGAAGGTTTTGAGACTCTTCTTGAAGCTGGGCAGAGATGAAATGTCTCTGAGCATGTTGTTGCACTACAACAGCCCTCAGAGCGGGGGTCCGCCCCAGAGACCTCAATATGACCCCTAAGTGTATTATTTTATGCAGTAGTATCAACAGTTTGGGTCTAACCTAAATTTTAGAAGAAGGGGTTTTGGGAAGGGGCAAGGAAGGTCACAGTGATCCTGGCAACTTTGTTGTGGCAGGTGGGGTGGATGTTCTCTTTCTGTTCAGGAGAGTCCCCACAGAACCGTAGGATGAAGGAGGGCCAGAGGTCAGAGGTCCAGCACCAAACCCTTCTGCAGTACCAGGGCAATGGCGGGGCCCTGATGAGAACTCGGACAGCAAAGCTACGGCAAACCCTATGCTGTCCCTCACTGGCGGTACTCAAAGACTATCATTTCTGGCTGGAGAATATCAAAGTCTGCACAGAACTGTTCTAATGACTGTACAATGCGGCCAGCAGGCCACTAAACACAGGTTCCTGAGATCAAAGACTGCACCTGTTAACCTGTGGAAGAGACATTACAAATGCACTGTTCACAGACAGCAGACACCTGATGTCCACAGACTGGCCTCCATGGTTGCTATCTGCAGGGGTTTCCTGAAGCCTCACTCATGAACCGCGAGGGGCGTCCACTCCCAGTTCATTTCCTAGAAGCCGGATCACTTTGATTGAATGTCCCGCCACCCGACCCACTTCATGTTATTTTGTTTTATGACACAGGAGGGGATCCAATTCATGGGGAGGAATTTGAGGAACAGCTACTGGGGCCTGGGGGTGCTGCAACCCCTGCAAAGCTGAGACATGCCCAGCAGTGCTGGTATATGATGGGAGATTCAGCCACTCCACACATCTCATTAGCTTCACACACGGGTCACATGGGAAAGGAGTAGGTAAACATGATAAGGAGAGACAGTACACTGAAAAATTTTGAGTAGCCTATGGTTTACTAAAAAAAAAAAAAAAAAAAAAAAAAAAAAAAAAAAAAAAAAAAAATAATAATAATAATAATAATAATAATAATAAATAAATAAAACTTAGGAAAGTTTTTCCACGTAGAAACAGCAAGTAAATTTTACAAAGTATATATTTAAGTAATGTTTACTCATAATTTCAGTGTATTTAACTACAAAATGTTTATGGTTTACTTTGCTATTTAGACTAAAATATACAAATGTATTTGAAGACAAACTATTATAAAGAAACACCAAGTATTGTATATAATTTTATGTGAGATTCTTAAGTCACCAGCCGGGAATATATTATTCTTTTAGATAGTACTTAAATTAACTTAATTATATTTACAAAGTCAAAAATAATTTTTTACAGAGTACAGCAAGGCATTGGGTAACAACTAACTTTCTGAAGAGTGAGCTAATTTAAATCTTTTAATACCTAGTTTATTAAATTTATAGTATTTCGCCACTACAGAGAAAGACAATACATTAAACTAAAACAGGCATTGGCACAGGCCGTGGACTTGGCAGTTGCTGATTAAAACGTACCATTCTTAGAAGTTCCTGAAACACAGTCCTGAATGTGATTTCAGGAAAAGGGGGTGAGGAAGTCAACTTCCTGTTAGACAGCACACAGCATGAAGCAGAAGTCGCACACACACAGTCACAGGATATCAAAAGGGGGGCGAGCTGAGAGACACAGGCAAGCAGGTTGTGTCACAGGAGCCCATCAGATGGTTTGCAGGGCAGACGAGGAGTGATCTCCTCTACCACAGGGCCCAGAGCTACTTAAACTACAGGAAAAATCTACCCCAGAGAAAAAATTAAATAAATAAATTAATTAATGAAATAAAATAAAATGGCATTGTTGAACAAAGATGGTAAGAGATAAGGAAGTCTGGGAAGGACCAAACGGGGTACAGAGTCTATTGATCAAACCAGTGTGAACTGAGGCACACTGGGTAGCACGTGGGTAAAAATAAATGAAGGAAAATTTTAGTTACTGATGGCACCTATACTGACGTAATAGCAGACTGGACAGAGAAATGTGATATTTGCAATATGCATAACAGCTGTCATGCTTTAAGACCAGGTCTAAGCAAGTTCCCTGGACCACAGGAGCTAAGATAAGATAGGATATGATAATTCTTTGTTAATCACTCAGTGAGTAAATTTGCATTGTTACAGCAGCAGGGAATAGTGTAAGGAAATACACATATGTAAGATTATGTACATATGCAATGGAAGTAGGAGAAGAAATTCTGATTGACTACATGGATATGTTAATACAAATACAGGACTAAGGTATTTGTTAGAGGTTGTGGATAAATTCTCAGGTTGGGTAGAAGCATTTCCACCAGGGCAGAGGACTTTAAGTCAGTCTGCAAAATGTTGATAAAATTACTGGATACTGCACCATTGTTTACTAAATTAAGTGTGCTCAGATAATGGGATGCACTTCACTAGCTAGGAGCTAAAATTTGTGGAACAAAATTTGGGTTTGAGACACAAATATGGGTTGGTTTATCATTCTCAATCTCAGGTTAAAGTGAAAATTATAAATGGTAAGTATAAAGGTAAAGGTATGTGCACAAATGTATTTGTATGGTTGGCCAGAAGATCTTCAGTGAATTTTGTTGCAGGATTCACTCCGTTTGAGCTCATGACAGTGAGAAGTTTTCGGGGGTCCCCCAATGCGCTTGCGAAACCGGACAGGTACACTCGGGGTCGTACAAAGAAGGTTACAATGTACTAAAAAGCAATTTGTGAAGCTTATTCTGTTCAGGTACAAGGAGAGGAGTCAGAACCAACATCATGAGCAGACCTGCCCGTCACCAAATGGGTCCGGCTCAAGGTCATCAAAGGAAGTGGTCAGAGCCCAGGTGGACCAGTCCAGTCGAGGTCACTGAAGGGAACATCACACTCCGTCCTACTGAAGGGCAAAGGAGAAACGTGGTACAACCTCAGCCGGTGCTGAGCATCAGAACCAGCGCGCCGAGATACGGAGCTCTCAAGCAACGGGTCAGAATAATTTACCCGAGAGCAGAGGTACATCAGGAGGACAGTCTATCCTCACCTCCAACGCGGGCAGAAGAATAGATGACGCTGGCAGAGATGGAGTAAAAGTTTTGTGATGGATTTGGATTTTTAGTAATATTTTCTAATGTTGTTTTACAGGCCTTGTGTAACATTGTTTATTTGACTATATGTTTTTGTATTTTTATTGAAAGTAGTAGCAGTGTGATTGTTAGTATTTAACAGCATGGTGGGTCACCAGGATCTTACAGGGGACTGCCCCCTGTCTATGTGGGTCTATGGTGGGTCAAAGCCAATATTGTTTTAATGGAAACTGCATAATTTGAGTTTGCTTGGAGAGTTTCACATAAAGCTTCAGGAGTTGACAATCCTACTACTGGCCGGCTGGAACGGTCATTTAGCAAGTATAAAGTTCAAGGGTTAGCATTATTTTCTCAGAGAGACGCACATCCTACCAAAAAACTAGTTACTAATTGGGATGTTTCATCTGTAGTACTAGCACATCCCCAGCACAGGTCGCGTGCCGTATATCTAGTAATAGGAGTGGGCCAATCGGGCTCAGACACCTCAGGCCTTATTAAGACCTGTCCCAACACCGGGACCAACACTTGCAGCTAATACATCAGAAATTATATAAGGCATCCGATCACATTATACTAAATGGAACCGACAGCAGATAATTGAATTAACTACAGGGTATGCAGGAGACAATATTTGGTTACTGACTGGTTGGAAGGACAATTTGGAAAATATAAAGGTCTTATTATGTCTGTGTTAACTTCTGTGGGTATATTTTAGGCTATTATGATTACATGTGGATGTTGGTATATTCCAATGCAGAAGAAGCTTAGTGAGAAGCTTAATCAGCAGTAAGATTTAGAAGGAGGAACCACAAAGATGATTGGGTATGATGTCATTGTTGGAGTCAGAAGATGAGAAGGTAGTTTTGGATTAACCTAAAGTTTGATCTATTTAGAGATCAAAAAGGGGGAATTGTTGAGATTTACATTTTAATCCCTTCATATATTGTTTACATTACAGTATTGATCAAGCAGCTTATCATAATCCATATATAATTTGACCAGTCTTAAAGTATTAATTAAACTTCTAATATTAACCACTTTATGTTTTGCTTACAGTATAGTATTAATCAAATAGCTAATTATCAAGTGTGTCTGAGAAAAGGCCTGTATGCTCTGTCCCATATTCCAAGTGCCTGTCGTTTTCTAAAAGAACAGGATGCTTAAGAAGAAGAATAAGAACGTATATCAGTTTGACAGGACCAGGAAGCGAAGGCCTCTCTCCCACTCTTAGTAAGGAAACATCTGTATGTTTAACGTATGTGATCTACGTGCAACTCCTATGTATGGAACCACTATTAAGTCTGTGAAAATCATAATTGGCAAAAGTCATTGTAAGATTTAGGGAAAAAACAAGATGAGCTCAGCGGATTGTGAATGTCTTAGACAATCAGCCTTTGTCTAACAGGCTAGGTTAGGGAAAGTCCAAAAGAAACGGGGGGGCTTATACCCAGGCCACAATATATAGAACAGGAGGAAAATGGGTCGGGCAGAGACCTGCGCACAGAGCCATAGGGTAGAGTAGATAGGCTTGTGTGTGTTCTCTCCAGAGCGCTCTGTATTTTTGTATACATTTAATAAAAGGATAAAGACAAGACTGGTAATGTTTTCTCTTGCAATCAACGAGCATGCTGTGCTAGGTGAAAGAGGATCAAAGCACGACATTAGCTACTTGGCTGCAAATCTTTTTGAATATTCAAGCCAAGGGTGGATACTGTACCAGTTCACAATGACTGAATTCTATGGCTCTAACTGTCTTTATTATTATTATTTTTTAATGTCACGTATAGCTCCGCCCTTGACACCTGTCTTGTGTCGTCTGTCCTAGTCCCGCCTTGTTTTTTAGTTTCCTTGGTTTCCCTTCTGTATAGTTACATGCATGCTATGAAATACTTCATATGCAGCACATTGTCATAATCATTAGCCTGGATGACTGCATGTTGCCAACTCCTCACTAAGAAAAGTAGCTATTGGCTGTCCTGAAATGACATAACCCCCTAAAAAAAGAGTAGCTAGAGGGGTCTGAATACTCACTAAATATAGCGACAAAGTTGCTAAGTTGGCAATACTGGTGCTGCTTTATCATTCACAAAAATTATGTTTCACAATATGCTTCATTTAGGGGGGCCTTGGGCATCCAAGAATGTTGTGACGGGGCACTGGCCCCTCTAGAACCGCCGCTGGGGTGGGTGAGGTCCAGCCTGTTACTTAAGGCATTGGATATTGTAGGGCTGAAGTGGTCACACTCAACCTCTCTAGCAAGGTCTATGCAGGGGCACTGGAGAAGAGACTCTGGCTGATATATGAACCTTAATTACAATAGGAACAAAGCAGGTTCCATACCGGTTGTGGGACCAGTGTTTTCCAGGGGTGGAAAGTAACTAATTACATTTACTCACATTACTGTAATTGAGTACTTTTTATGAATAATTTGTAATTTTCTGAGTAGTTTTTGAAATATGTAATTTTTACTTTTACTTGAGTACATTTTGACCCAAGTAGTTTTACTTCACTACATTTGAACACCCTCACATTACTGAATAAAAAAATATTGATGGTGAAAAATTTAATGCAGGCAGAAATTAAAACTTCTGAGTCCCAGAACTGAAGGCCAATTGCGTGGCTTTGCCTTGCGCGCGCCCTTTCCATTGTCTCATAATCAGGTCGTAATCTGGTGCACTTTTTTTTCCAAAAGGATGAGACTGTTCTATCTTTAAATCTTCTATCTATCCAAAATGACGGAGTGACACGTCAGGCAGCAAACCGGCAGAAGGCGGAAGCTTTGGAACATGGCGGCAGGCCACTGCTAAACAAAATTAACAATATTTTTTATTACCCGCTAAAATAATTTAAGACAACCTAAAAATATATCATAATAATCTCTGTGTTTGTTTTTCTTTTACATAGGTATCAACGAACGCAACAACTCTGGAGCACCGCAAAGATTTGGACAATATATTTACGTATATTGACAACTGCTTCGATAGAATTATCATGAGCAAACCAGACAAGACGCCATCGACCAAGAGGAGCCGTGCCGAAGCTTCCCCGGGAGCGGCTTCCCCACACACCTGCAACACGGCGGACATCCTGGAGTCCATCAACACCAAACTGTCCCGGTTTGATGCGCGCCTGGCGCTGGTGGAAATTCTCCACCAAGAGTTTCAGGCGTTGCGTGAGTCGGTGGAGTTTAGCCAGCAGCAAGTGGAAGCACTCGCGGCTGAAAACACGGTTCTCAGAGAGTCGGTGAAATCGCTCACCAAGGGAATGACCCGACTCTCTGAAGAAAACAAAAAAATAAAGGAAACTGTCATTGATCTTCAGTCCCGCAGTATGAGAGACAATCTTATATTTGCAGGTATCCCGGAGAAGGCGGACGAAGACCCCGAGACTACGGTGAAAACATTCATACAGACTCACCTAAAAGTCTCAGAGGCAACCGTCAAAACCATCAGCTTTCACCGCGTTCACCACCTGGGGGGGAAACGGCCAGATGCGCGGAGACCCAGACCGATCGTGGCAAAATTTGAACATTTCAAACAAAAAGAACTGCTGAAAAGCCGCGGCCGGGAGCTGAAGGGAACCAACTTCAGTATTAACGATCAGTTCCCCAAAGAAATCCTGGAGCGACGCAAGGTCTTGTTTCCCATCCGCAAGAGTTTCATCCAGGCAGGTTCCCGGGCTGTAATATCAGTGGATAAACTCTACGTGAACGGTCAACTCTACCGCGACACCAACACCATGGCTGTTCTAAACAGGTGAACTGTATCAACACCGACACCAACTCCTTACTACACATTACTTTTCGCCTAGAACAATAAGACATGTTTAAGTTTAAATAACTAATGCCGGTCTAATTAGCACCGTACTGTATGTTTTCCGTCATTAGTCCTAGTTGTTTATACTTTTTTTGTTGTATATGCACTTTCAGTGTACGTCTCCTTTTCCCTTCCCCTCTCTTTTTCTCTTTCTACACTCACCCAGCGATTTGTTCACCCACTTTCAAGACTGCAATGTATTGTATGCACACACACACGCACATGCAGGCAGGTAGGCAAAACAGACACACACGTAGACATATAGCACAATCTCACACTAACACACAGGAGATATACACACATGACCGATTCATGCAGGCACAGACACACAGGCATGTAGCGCAGACGCAGACACATACACGAAACATTCAACACAGGCATACTACACAGAAGTGCAACACACACACCTTTAGCAACCATCCAACACTCAAACAAGTAGTTTTAACATTAGTTCACTGAAGTTCGTCACATGGAATGTACGTGGAACTGGTTCGAGGGAAAAGAGATTGAAAATTTTTAATCGGCTAAACGACTTACAAGCAGATATTGTCTTTCTACAGGAAACACATATGTCTAAAACACCTACATACACACTGACCTCTCCTCAGTTCCCACACTTGTACTCAGCCTGTTACAACTCAAAACAAAGGGGGGTGGCCATATTAATTAACAAAAGGATAAGCTTTTCCATTAGCAACAATATAACAGATCCAGATGGTAGATACATAATACTCAACCTATCCATTCTAAATATGCGTTTATGTTTGGCTAACATATATGGGCCGAATGTTGACGACCCCCTTTTTCCACAATATTTTCACTGCACTCTCTGATCACTCTGACACCAAACTAATAATAGGAGGAGACTTCAACTTGGTACTTGATCCAGATATCGACAGGCTCAGTACAGCAGTGAGTCAAAGGAACTGGCAGTCTATAGACACCCTAAAACAATATATGAACGATTTTGGGCTCTCTAATGCGTGGCGTTCACAACACCCCACTCTCCGGGACTACTCTTTCTTTTCGGCAGTACACCACTCACATTCTCGTTTAGACAACTTCTTAGTTAGCAATTCCATTATGACAGATGTCACAGACACTTGTATTCACCCTATCACTATCAGTGACCATGCACCGGTCTCTCTCTCTTTGACACAGAAAAGAACCACACCAGCAACGAGGAACTGGAGATTAAATACATCATTACTTAAGGAACAAGATTTCATTAATTACTTCAAAAAAGAATGGGCAACATATTTAGAATATAACAATCTACCAGGTACCTCTCCGTGTGTTCTTTGGGAAGCAGGGAAGGCAGTAATGCGGGGGAAAATAATATCCTACTGCACACATAAGAAAAAGACAGAAAAAACACAGGTATTAGAATTGGAAGAAAAAATAAAATCTTTAGAAGCTGCCCATGCTGCTTCACCACAAGAATACACACTGAACAAGCTGAGGAAACTCAAACTGGAATTAAATGAAATAATAAACTACCCCAGTAGTTTAGTTATTAGTAACTATGCATCCAAAAATATTACTGAGCTAAATACCTTCGATCCTATATCGCAAAAAGAGCTCACAACACTGATTAATTCGTCTAAGCCTACATCATGTATATTTGACCCAATTCCAACCCGTCTATTTAAAGACCTACTCCCAGCCATTGCAGGGCCCTTACTTAATATGATTAACTCCTCCCTTAACCTAGGTTACATGCCCAAACAATTAAAATGCGCCGTAATTAGACCCTTGTTTAAAAAACAGAATCTCGATCCACAGATTCTAGCTAACTATAGACCTATTTCTAATCTCCCATTTATCTCTAAAATTTTAGAAAAAGCAGTTTCCAATCAGTTAAACCACTATCTCCAATCAAATAGTATCCATGAAAAGTTCCAATCAGGATTTAGACCAAACCACAGCACTGAAACAGCTTTACTCAGGGTAGTGAATGATCTACTAATATCGGCCGATAATGGGCTTGTCTCGTTCCTTATACTGTTAGATCTTAGTGCAGCTTTTGATATTGTAGACCACAACATTTTGCTGGATAGACTAGAAAACACGGTAGGTATTAAAGGAGTCGCACTCTCCTGGTTTAGATCATATTTAACTGACCGCTTCCAATGTGTAAGTGTTAATAATAAAACCTCTAAATCTATGCAGGTTAAATATGGTGTCCCACAAGGGACAGTCCTAGGACCACTTCTATTCACACTGTACATGTTACCCTTAGGCGAGATTATGCATAAGCATGACATCAGTTTCCATTCCTACGCAGACGACACTCAGCTATATTTATCGGCAAAACCCGATGATTTAGGCGCAAACAGTAAGATTGAGAAATGTGTAGAAGAGATAAAACATTGGATGGCCTGTAACTTTCTAGCACTCAATCCCGATAAAACAGAATTAATAATAGTTGGGTCTAGGGCTGCGAGAGACAAGATACATAATGTAGCATTGAATCTACATTCTTTTACTATAACCCCCAGCGCAGAGGTAAAGAACTTGGGCATCACAATAGACCCAGATCTCTCGTTCAATACACATATTAATAATATAACTAGGGTAGCGTTCTTTAACTTGCGCAACATTGCCAAAATTAGAAACATATTAAATATTAGTGATGCAGAAAAACTAATCCATGCATTCATATCCTCTCGTTTAGATTATTGCAACAGTCTCCTAGCTGGATGTTCTGGTAAATCGATAAACAAACTCCAGCTGGTTCAGAACGCAGCAGCACGAGTTTTAACAAAAACTAAAAAGTTTGATCACATTAGTCCCGTACTATCGTCATTACACTGGCTGCCAATTAGATTCCGTACTGACTATAAAATACTTTTATTAACATATAAAACGCTGCATGGCTTAGCTCCAGACTATCTTAGTGAACTTATTGAACAATATAACCCAGCGCGTTCACTTCGCTCTCAGGACACAGGGTTATTAACTGTTCCTAGGATCAAAAAGATCACAGCAGGTGGAAGAGCCTTTTCTTTTAAAGCTCCACAATTGTGGAATAATCTTCCTGCCTCTATTCGGGACTCAGACACAGTCTCATTGTTTAAAACTCGATTAAAGACTCATCTGTTTAGTTTGGCCTTTGATTAATCTGTTACATAGTTACTACATCTCGTATCTTTTCTCCGAGGTTCACCTGGAGAGTAACATTGCAGTCGGAGCCTACAATACCAGCATCGCTGCTCCGACATGGAATGAAAGCCTGGCGTTCATCAACAGACATTTACAGTGACAATATCAAAACCCAGAACTTTCATTTTTACCTTTACTTAGTCTGATTGTGTGATTTGTGTGTGACTTGTGTATTTGTCTGTATTTTGTGTAATTTGTGTGTTAACGGGCCGCCCAATGGAGGATGGGTTCCCTTTTGAGTCTTGGTTCTCCCGAGGTTTCTTCCTAATCCCCACCATCATAGGGAGTTTTTCCTCGCCACTGTCGCCTTTGGCTTGCTCATTAGGGTTCTGGACCCATAGTATTGTTAACCTTTTAAATCCTGTAAAGCGCTTTGTGACATGTGTTGTGAAAAGCGCTATACAAATAAACTTTGATTTGAAACTTTGATAATAGATAAAAAGACACAATTTTTACTGCAAAGACTGCGCTGGCAGAATTTTGAACATGGCAATAAATCTGGAAAATTCCTTGCTAATCAGTTAAAGCTTAATAAGGAAAAAACAACTATCTCCTCTATTAAGAACTCAACAGGTAGCATTATTCACGACCCACAACAAATAAATAAAGCTTTTAAAGAGTTTTATAAAGCTTTATACGCATCACAGATTAATCCATCTGATTCAGCTATTGAAGAATTTATTAATAATATAAATCTCCCAAAGCTAGAAAACGAACAAATTGTTGCACTGGATTCACCACTTGCTCTGCCCGAATTACATGAAGCCCTACAGCAGCTACCAAATAACAAAGCTCCAGGACCAGATGGATTTCCTGTAGAATTCTACAAAGAATTATGGTCGGTGCTAGAACCAACCTTTTTTAGAATGGTAAATCAAATTCAAAAAGATCATGTCCTGTCTCCAGACATGAATTCTGCTAACATCAGTGTACTTCTAAAGCCAGGCAAAGACCCTACACTTCCTTCCAGCTATCGCCCCATTTCACTCATAAACGTAGATCTTAAAATTATTTGCAAAGCACTTGCCAGAAGATTAGAGGAAATCACCCCACTTATAATACATCCAGATCAAACAGGTTTTATCAAGGGTAGACAATCTGCCAACAATACACGCAGACTAATAAACATAATAGATTACTGCACAATTAACAAATTAGAGACTACCATTGTATCTTTAGATGCAGAAAAAGCATTTGACCGGGTAAACTGGAAATATTTATTAGCAGTTCTACACAATTTTGGATTTGGCCCATCCTTCATAAACTGGATCAAAGCCTTACATAGTTCTCCTAATGCACGGGTTAGGACAAACGACATCACCTCACAAAGCTTCACTCTGCAAAGGGGCACCAGGCAGGGCTGTCCACTATCACCCTCACTTTTCGTTCTCTTCGTTGAGCCATTAGCAGCAGCAATTCGACAAAATGCAAATATTACAGGAATTAACACAGGAACCACAAACCATAGGATAAGTCTCTACGCAGATGATGTATTACTTTTCCTACAGAACACACAAGCTTCCCTTCCGAATACAATCAAACTTATAGACAGCTTCTCTTCTATAACAGAATATTCCATCAACTGGGGCAAATCAACAGTTTTGCCTATAAACTGTAGTTTCCAGAACACGACCACCACTCCACTACAATCAGGTAATATTAGATATTTAGGCATACATGTCTCTGCTAAACTGTTAGACTTGGTGCAGTTAAATCATATCCCTCTATTAAAAACAATAGAAGATGATCTCACACGTTGGAACGCTTTACCTATATCACTCATGGGGAGAGTCGCTACCATTAAAATGATGGTTCTACCCAAAGTTAACTATTTATTCTCACTAATCCCAAATAAACCCTCTGCTGCTTGGTTTAAATCGTTAGATTCAAACATCTCAAAATTTCTATGGAAAAACAAGCCATCAAGAATAAGTATGAAAACCTTGCAAAAGCCAAAACGCAATGGTGGCTTAGAATTACCAAATTTTTATCAATATTTCTTAGCCAATAGATTACAGTACATTTTAAAATGGGTCAAATACGACTTAATAGACAGGCCATGGTTGGACCTAGAACAAGCATTTTGCGGGAAAATAAAACTCTCAGACCTACCTTACATTAGCTCTAATATTAAGCGTCAGGAGTGTTTTAAAAGCCTTAATATAAATACTTCACTGACAGCCTGGTGGGAATTCCTTAAATTAACTCGGTCCCCACTCATCCCATGCAGCCCCGTCGACAGGGGGGGACAACCGGGTCTGTTGTCCCGGGCCCCATGGCCAGGGGGGCCCATCAAAGCGCCCAGCAATTTATTTTTTATTTAAAGTCTATAATTTTAAATAATCTTGAAATCTTTCATTAATATAAAATTCTGTACTCAAAATAAGCTCAATGGCTAAAAATATATGTTTTAACCTATCTGCATATTTTCCATTAAGTGCATACACCCCCGCATCCCACTGAAAAATGGTTTGATCCAGCACCGACCGTAGCCGGCTGGTACCCGCCCAACAGCGGGAAATACAGTGGTGGATAGTTAAAGTAAATACTGAAATCTGGAGCGCAGAAAAGAAAGGAAAAATATTTACCTGACGAATTTTAATGTTGCATTGTGTTCCAGGTTTGAAAAGTGCTAAAGTAGGCTAAAGTACTTGAAAATACTTGAAACTACTTCGTTTCACAACAAATATCTATCTGACTGAACAGTTCTCTTGTATTTAGGGTTGCCACCTAGGTCTGACAAAAAACAAGGACACACTGTCATACGCGAACGTAAAATGTTACCGGGGGTGTAAAATGGACACAGCGAGAAAAAAAGACGGATTTAAAGTGTGCAGAAACATTCTAAACAGTCGTTTAAACTAAACTAGTGAAAACCGGGACAGGTGGAAACCCTACTTGTATTACGTTAACAAATACGAGCCTCTTGTAATTCCAGGACGAAACATGAGAGAACGTGAAGACGTTAAGATTGGGCGTTTTGAAAATGAACAACCATTAAATAATGTGATTAAAAAAGCGAATCATTTTGAGTATATTGTGACGAAGCCAAGAAGGAGGTCGGATGCGGGTAGCTCATTTTCGTGTAGTTTATTTGGGAAAATCAACAGTGCAGTCTTTTTGCTCTTTTAGGCTGCACTGAGGACGCACCAAGCTTTGCTCTTTCAGTTGCACTAAGCACACACTACAGTACACATATACGCACTCGCGTCCACACTCCTACTGAACATCAGGGACAGAGGGTCCGAACATGTAACTCACAGAACATCATGGGAGTCGCGGATACTCCGCCCCCTTACTATACCCGCCCAATCACAGAACAACAACAATAACACCCTTGCGACGCTACATTATGTATAAATATTTAACTTATTTAAGTTTAACGTGTCGTGAAATATTGAAATGGACCTTGAAAGTGACGTACAAGTGCTTTAATTCCACCTTAGAACATGTTATTAAAGATGGAAACTTTGTCACATTCCAGGAACTTGTATCAGAATATGGAATAAACAACAGTAGATTTCTGGAATATCAACAATTAAAATCCATCATTCAACAGAGATTCAACCGCAATCAACTGAATTTAGAAATATCAGCATGGATAACTGAATTTTTAAATCTGTATACTCCTAAATTATTATCAAAACTGTATAAATTATTGTTAAAATTTGATGACTCAATCTCCCTTCCGATAGCCAAATGGGAACGAGATCTATTTATTAATCCAGATCAACACTTCTGGACCGACATATGTACAAATATCTTCAAAATAAGTAAAAGCCCCAACTTACAACTTATACAATACAAAGTCCTTCATAGAACACACTATACAGGACAAAGGATGTTCCAAATGGGCCTAGCACAATCAAACATATGCACCCACTGTACAGGCAATATAATTGATAACTATATGCATGCTATATGGGATTGTAGGCCTGTTAAGGAATTCTGGCAGAAGGTATGTGTAGAATTGTCCACGGGGCTTAAAAGCTGCATCCCAACTTCCCCCAGACTGTGCATCTTAGGAGACGTCAGTGAACTAGATACAGAGGCAAACATATCACACATAGTTCTCACTGCCCTATGCATCGCCAAGAAAACAATTCTTATCAATTGGAAAACGAAAAAGGACCTGCATATTACTCATTACAAAAATGTATTACTCGATCACATCTGTCTGGAGAGAATGTCTGCTTCCTCTAAAGACCAGTTGGAGGAATTCAATTCTCTTTGGTTCCCACTGATCAGTTCCATTAGCTAGTCGGGGTGGTTGGCGGGGGCCTCAGCTCCCGGAGGGCCGGTTGGTGGCTGGGGGTCGACCCCGGGGAGACTGCTCATGCCGGCCACTTTCTTGGTGGGGGGACCTGCGCCGCTGCGGTGCGCCGCTGGGTGGGGTGGGTCGGTCGGCTTGGGTCGGGCGTTGGGTCTGGGCCTTGGGGCTCCGAGGTGCCTGGGTGGTGGGAGTGGGGTGGTGGATGATGGGGATGTCTGGGGTGGGCCGGGAAGTAGGGTTCCGGACTCCGACCAGCATGTCCTCAATACTGTTGATGTCTGTCATCGTTTGTTCACTGTGCGATTGGTATGGCTGTGGGTGCTTACACAGGGGTGTGGTGTATATGGGACAAGCGTGTGTGGGTGTATATGTATGTGTAGATATATATGTATGTATGTATATGTATGTGTATGTATATATTTATATATATATGGATGGATGTATGTATGTATATATGTATATATTTATGGGTTAAATGTGTGTGAGTGCATACGTGTATGAAGGAAAGGTGTGTCTAGGTGTATGTGGATGTGCGGACCGGCTGATCTCTGTGGTGGGGGTGGTGTGGATCCGGGCTTGGATGTGGTGGTGGGGAGGGTTGCCGCCCTGGTCTCCCCGGGTCGACCGCTCCCTGCCCTGAGCTCCCTGCCCCCCCCCCCCCCCCCCCCACACACACACACACACACACACATCCTTGCTCATGTAGGATTCTGGGGACAGGCATGTACCCAGAGGTTGACGAGGTGGGCCTGCTACCATGGCTCACCCGTCTCCTCACCACTGTCTGTCCCTCAGTTTTTACTGCACTTTAGACATTGAGGGCCTTTGAGGGGACGGTGTGGACATGCACTCACGTTTGTCCTAGCACCTGTCCCCTCAATTTTAACTGCACCATAGTGTCACACACTACTACACATGCATATACACCAACACCTACACACAGCACTGGGGGTGGAGGGGTGGGAAGGCCTTCCTTCACCCGCTTCCTGCTCCCTGCCGGGGCGGGGGGGGGGGGGGGGGGGGTTGCTGGCGCGGGACTGGGCTGGTGGCTTCCTAGGACCACTGCCGGTCCTTGCTGGTCCAGCCATTTGCCCCTGCCGCAGAGGGTGTGCCAGTCTGGATAAGTGTGTGTCTCTGTCTTTGTTTTCTTCTTGTCCTTGTTTTCTTCTTGTTTCTGAATGGGTGGATGAATGAGTGCGTGTTGGAGGGAGGGGACATATGGCCAGGTTTGGAGGTGTGAGGGTGAATTTGAGTGTATGTGTGTGTGTATGGGGGTGGGTGTGTGCATGGTGGGGGTGTATAGGGGCGAATGTAGTGTGGGTTTGGTTGTGTGGGTGACGACAGCTGGTTCTGGGTCGGGGCTGGTCGTGCCCGGTTCACTCCCGGACGCTCCCCTGAGACTACTGCACCACTCCAGAGGGGGGGCGCCTTGGGGCTCCGGAGTCCGGCTTGGCCCGCTCCCCTGGGCGGTGGTGGTATGGGGCGGCCAGGTGCTCCTCGGCGGGAGGTGGGTGGCTTTCTGGGCGCGTGGCGCCGTGGCTTTGCCACTGGCCCACGATGGGGGGGGGGGGGGGGGGGGGGGATGCATATTGTTATCACTATATATTGTTATCACTATACTATATATTATACAGAATTGTTATAATTGCCATTTAAATCTGTACATAAAAACAAAGTTATCCTCCAAAGATGGGGGGGAGGAGGTGGGCCAAAAAAAAAAAAAAAAAAAAAATCTTCTATCTATCAGGTTCTTTGGGATACTGTGGACATTTTATTGTGAAAAGTGGAATCCTGTGGGCACTGTATTTTGAATAGTTGGATCCTGTGAGCGTTTTAAATAGTGGAATCCTGTGTGCATTTTGTTTTATTTTGAGTTGTGGCAACCTGTGGGCATTTTATTGTGAATAGTGGGATCCGGTGGGCACTGTATTTTGAATAGTTGGATCCTGTGAGCACTTACTTTTAAATTGTGGGATCCTATGAGCATTTTTTAATTTTTGATGTGGGATCCTGTGGGCATTTTATTGTGAGTAGTGGAATCCTGTTGCATTTTAGTTTGATTTGTGGCATCTTGTGGGTATTTGATTTTGTGTGCATTTTGTTTTTTGACTAATTTGTAATTTAAATTTCTTTATTATCATTGTCACGGTCACAGCTCCAGACCCTTCCCTGTGGGCATGCCGCTATGTCGTCTGCATGCTGTTATGTCCATATTAGTAGTTCCGTGGGTGTGGGTTGTTTGTGAGCGTGTTCGTAGTCTCACCTGTGCCTTGTCCCGAGATCACGAGGGTCTGTGTTAATCACCTATTTAATGTGCGTTCGCGCAGTGTCTTGTGCTCGTCTTTGTCTAAAGTTCATGCCCGTGCAAGCATCCGTGTCAGTGTGCTTGCACCGTTTGTGCTGAGCTTTACGTGTTTGTTGTCAATAAACGTTGTATGTTGCACCTTGCAACGCTCGTCGTGCATCCTTCCTGCGAGCGTTACAATCATAGTGTTGTCCGTTGGACAATAGGACTGAAAATAGTTTGCACTTTATGGTACAGGTTGTGACTGTCCTTGTGCTGTGAGGAAGTATGTTCCTGAGCCCAGCTGATCTTTTTGCAAGTGTGGATTTGCACTTAAATACGCTTTGAAATTGATTAAAACAACTTGTGCTGAATTTGGTTCATGATTCATCCATGCATTAAATAACTGAAAGTAACTAAGTAACTTTTACTCAAATGACATTTTAAATGAAGTAATTTTGTACTTTTACTCAAGTAAATTTTGAGATGGTTAATTTAACTTTTACTCTGAGTAGATTTTAGGCAAAGTAATGATACTTTTACTCAATTACAATTTTTCAGTAATCTTTCCACCTCTGGTGTTTTCATTATAACTCCATGTTATTGCCTTAACTCCATGTCTGCTTTTTGCAGATGGTGTGCTCATGTTGGAGTCATCAAGCCAGGACCTCCAGCTCTTACTGGATCAGTTTGCAACCAAGTGTGAAACAGCCAGGAGAAGAATCAGGACCTCTGTTACTGTGATAGTCAGAAAGGGGTCGAATTCTTTCTCCAGTTTGGGAACGAGCTCTTGCCTCAAATTGAGTTTAAGTATCTCTGGATCTTGTTCATGAGGGAATGATGGAACAGGAGGTGGACAGGCAGACTGGTGCATTGTCTGCAGTATTGTGGACTCTGCACCGGTCTGTTGTTGTGAAGAGAGAGCCGAGCCAAAAGGTAAAGCTCTCAGTTTTCTGTTAAATCAATGTTTTGAACCTCACCTATTGTCAAGAGCCCAGAGTAGTATCAGAGAAATTGTGCCATTTTGCTTATGTCATTTAAGACAAAATAACTTTTTTTGTTTTTTTTTATGTGCCATTTTTTCTCAGTGTGCCCAAATGTACTGTAAACATGTGATGATAACTCGGCCTGCTAAAACTGTATAAAGGAGATCGGACTGCCCTCTCTCCTCAGAGTTCTTGTTCTAGATGAGACTCTCATGATTATTTTACTTAGGTAATAAATCTCTCTTTTAACCACGTCTGAGACCTCATCTATTTTCAGGAAATTTCCACGACAGTAGTGACCAAAAGAATGAGATTGCAGATACAAGTGATGGAGTTTGGTCATCTAGGAGAGGTTCAAAGTAGAGCCACCACCCCTCAACAAAGGGAGGAACCAGTTGAGGTGGTTCGTGCATCTGGTCCTCTCTGGTGAGATGTTTCAGGTACGTATGTTTCAGGTAATAACCAGGTTATGTTGGAGAGATTATATCTCTATGCCTTGGTAACCTCCTGGAAGAGGTGGCGGGGGAGAATGCTGTCTGGGCCTCTTTGTTTATGCTGCTGCCCCCACTACCCATACCTAGATAAGAAAATGAATGGATGGTCCAGAAAGGCATTGGTCAAAAGATCAGATAAGCCAAGCACTAGCTACTGGTGGATATAACAGTCACTCAAGGCTGAAAGATCAGACAGATCAACCTGTGCATGGCCTGTATTGATTGTAAGAAAGCTTATGATTCAGTGCTCCAGCTTTTGGCATGCTGGAGTCTGAATAACATCAACAGGACTTTTAAGAGCCTTCATAAAGAACTTGATGGAGCTGTTGAAGACAACCCTAGAGGCTAACTTTTAAGACAATAGCAAGAGTCACCATCCCATAAGATTTACCAAGGAGATGCCCTGTCTTCACTGCTGACCTGCATAGGTCTGAACCCCCTCAATGAAATCATCACCAAGACAGGCTACAGAGCAACCATCAACCTCCTCCTTTGGACAACATCAAGCTGTGTACCAGAAATGAATGAGAAGGCACTGATTCACTAATCCATCTCACCATGATATAAAGCACCAACATCAGAATTCCATTTGGGCAGAAAAAGTGTGGTTGGACGGTGCCAAAAAATGTAACTGAAGCGGAACTGAGGGGATTACCAGAAGGTAACATAACAGATGTTGACCTCTTTCTGCAGAAGTGCAGATAAATTGAAAATGTCCTATTCCATCTACATGCATACCGATTTTCAGCAGTTTACATGCAGCCCCATGCATCATAGTGATTAGGCTACATACCACATTAGTTACAAAAATTAACAATTTTTATAGCAGAGTTACTGACAATCTTAATGCAATAATGTGTATATGAATGAAAATACTCACTCAGCTTTTCTGGATGCTGTGACCACTGGCAGCAGTCTCAGTAGACATTCCTCTGATCTGTCATATTTACTCAAATCAAATTCATCCAGCTCCTCTTCAGAGTTCAGCAACACAAACACCAGAGCTGACCACTGAGCAGGAGAGAGACTGGCTCCTTGGAGACAACGACTGGCTTGAGAGTGAGGTTTGTAACCGCGTCTGCTCAGGTACGTTTGGACTTCCTGAATTAGAGAATGATTGTTCAGTTCATTCAGACAGTGGAACAGATTGATTGATTTCTCTGGAGAGGGATTCTCCCTGATCTTCTCCTTGATGTACTTGACTGTTTCCTTTTTGCTGTGTGAGCTGCTTCCTTTCTGTGTCAGTAGATCTTGTAAGAGAGTCTGATTTGACTCCAGTGAGAGACCCAGAAGGAAGCGGAGGAAAAGGTCCAGGTGTCCATTCTCACTCTGTAAGGACTTGTCCACTGCATTTTTAAAGAAGTCAGACATTGTTGACCTTTTGAAGTCATGTAGGACTGCAGTGGTTTTCTGTTCCAGCACATTTGTGTTGTTGGAGATGAAGGAGATAAATGCATATAAAGCAGCGAGAAACTCCTGAACACTCAGATGCACAAAGCTGAACACCTTCCCCAGGTGCAGCACAGACTCCTTTCTGAAGATCTGGGTACACACACCTGAGTACACTGACACTTCTTTGACATCAATGCCACACTCTCTCAGATCCTCCTCATAGAAGATCAGGTTGCCCTTTTCCAGCTGTTGGAAAGCCAGTTTTCCCAGTGCCAGAACAATATTTATAGTCTGGTGAGGATCATGGTCAGTTTTGCCATGATACTTTCTGTCATTGTGTTTGATCTGAAAGATCAGGAAGTGTGTGAACATCTGAGTCAGAGTCTTGGGGATCTCTCCACTATCTGCTTCACCCAACATTGTCTCTAGAACAGTGGCTGCAATCCAACAGAAGACTGGAATGTGACACATGATGTAGAGACTTCTTGATGACTTCATGTGTGAGATGATTCTATTGGCCAGAATCTGATCACTGATTCTCTTCCTGAAGTACTCCTCTTTCTGAGAGTCACTGAACCCTCGTACCTCCGTTACCTGGTCAACACACATAGGAGGGATCTGACTGGCTGCTGCTGGTCGAGAGGTTATCCAGAGGAGAGCAGAGGGAAACAGATTCCCCTTGATGAGGTTTGTCAGCAGCACATCCACTGCGGTCGACTCTGTTACATCCCACAAACTCTCATTGTTCTGGAAATCTAGAGGAAGTCGACACTCATCCAGACCATCAAAGATAAAAATGACTTTGTAAGCATCGCAATCTATTAATTGTAATTGTTTTGTTTCTGGAAAAACGTCATGAAGCAGATCCATCAGGCTGATCTTTTTTTCCTTTATTAAATTCATCTCCCTAAAAGGAAGTGGAAATATGAAGAGGACATCCTGATTGGCTCTTCCTTCTGCCCAGTCCAGAATGAACTTCTGCACAGAAACTGTTTTACCAATTCCAGCAATTCCTTTAGTCAAAACACTTCTGATGGGTTTGTCTATAAAGAGGTCATTACATTTGATGGGTGTCTCCTGTGTTGCTGGTCTCCTGAATGCTGTCTCAATCTGTCTCACCTCATGTTCATTATTGACCTCTCCACTCCCTCCCTCTGTGATGTAGAGCTCTGTGTAGATCTCATTCAGAAGGGTTGAGTTTCCATGATGCAAGATTCCTTCATTAATTCTTTTGTATTTCTCCATGAGTTTGTGTTTGTGTTTTTTCTGATATCCAGAGACCACCTCTAACAGAAGAACATCACTTTTTTATTTTCATATTATCTCTGATGTTGAAATCATTAAAAAAACTAAAACACTTTACCCAAGCACAGAGGTCAAATTTTAGTTAGAGTGATACTGCCCTCATAAAACCATGACCCAAACTCTTACTGGTCTGTAGTGTGTTAGCGAGGTCTGTCTGGTTCATGTTCCTCAGGACGTGCAGTGTGATCTTCAGCGCCCCCTCTCTGACACTGCTCTGATCCTCCTCATCCTCCACCTCTTTCCCAGAGCATGCTGGGTAATCTGGACTCAGTATCTTCCTAAACCTCTTCAGCTCCTTCTTCACCAGAGAGATGACTTTGTGCTCCAGCTCCTGATTAGCAACAAAAAACAACAATCATAAAACACCACAATGTTGCAGAGGGCTGATATTATTTCATTAGTCTATATGATGAAGCACACTCTACTTATAACTGCCTACACATGTTCTCTCTTTCTCTCTCTTACCCACACACACACCTTGAATATGGACTCCACATGTTTTCTGTAGGGGAGCACTAATTTCTTCTTTTGTACACTGTGGACAAACATCATTGAGTTTAGTGGAGAATATGTAGCACATTCATATCTGTACAATACACAATTAAGCAGACCATCAGATATTGTAAAATGCAGACTGGTAAACTGATTTATTCCCCTTATCCAGTGTTCCTCACTCCCAGTGCTGAAGACCTGCATCACTGCACATTTAGTGTTTTCCTGCTCCAACACACCTGATGCAGATCATGAAGGACTTCATGATGAGCTGAGCAAGTTTGATCAGGTGGAGCTGGGAGTGATGAACACTGTCCTAAACCAGGAGACCATCCTTACCTCATCATTACAACCAGGAGACCATCCTTACCTCTCATCACTATCACACTCTCCCTCTCTGAAGGTAAGTGGATCTTTCATTGATGCATCACTCTTCATAGACACACAGCTGGGCTCAGGGGAGTCTGATCTCTTACCCTGAATCAGACTAACAGAAACAATTAACCCATCATATAATCTGGGTGTTACCAGGTTATTACCACAGGAAAAGGGACCTACATGTGGTGAGTTAGTCTCTACAGGTCCCCTTTTGTAGCTAGATTCATTACAGGGAAAAACCCTGAAATGGTTGTTGTAACGGATAGCTCCGGCCCCTATGTCATTCTCATCCTTGTCGTTGTCTACCCTCAATGCTTTTCCATTCCATGTGCTTTTGTAATGCAGGGGGCTGAGTAAGCGTGATGCAAGTGCAGGAATTAATAATGTTTATTAAAATATAGAGGCAGACAACCAAACAGGAGTGTAGAACAAGGCACGAGGAAACACACGACAAAAAACTAACTGACCGAGAGGAGAATAGGTAAAACACTAACGGGATCACAACCACTAATACACATTACCGTAAACAATGCATAAAACAGGCATAGAAAACAACCTGAAATACCAACAACAGGAAGGGAAACTAAAAATGAACAGAAGTGCTGAACTAAAACATGAATGAACAGAGCTACAGGAACCGGGAAAACAATGGAAACGATAATCAAGGAGGGATGGTGAATAATAACAAATGAAATATTCAAAGTAAATTTTCTCTGCTTCTGAGAATGACTCCCTTTCTAATCATTTGAAAAAACAGAACAAAATGGAAGAAATACCTACAAATGTCCACTATGGAGCACATTTTTTAAACACTTAAATACTATGCTAAAATACAGTTAAAATAATTCAGAAAATGATTTAGAGAGACTTAAATCATTCAGAGACTTATATAAAATTTGAAAACAACATTTCAAGCCAGAATTTGCTCAATAAAAAGGTCATTCCAGGATTTTGGTACATTTCCTGTCCCACCACTTAAATTTCAAATGTACATATCCAAAATATCTATCTGACTATTTTTTTTAAACATGGTACTTGTTATAAGACAAACTGTAAAATTTGGTGGAAAAATAAGCGCCTTAGATATTATTCAAAAGACCGAATACCTTTGAACCACCTCACAAAATGGCCATTTTCTCTTGTCCCACACATTGGGTGACCAACTCCTTTGCCAAATTTAACAATTAAAATAAGCTCTAAATAAATTACTTCCTCTTGTATATTGTTGAAATGCATCTCCTTTACTTATGAAAACAACTTATTTGGTCTACATTGTATTGCATGGCACAGTTTTTACACTATTAAGTTGTGTCCCACAACATGCGCGCAACCCTGTTACCATAAGGAATTTTATCTGGCAGAGAAAGGGTTAAAAATATTTGTGTACTAGCACAAAGGAATTTGCATCACAAGGACATTTCCTGCCCACATGGCAAGAAAAATGGTAAGTGCTCTAACAATTTTCAAGGTTTTTTTCCAAATATGTTTGTCCAAGTTGTGTGTGTCACTCAGTGAATGCAACCCTGTTCCTCATATTGTAAGACTAATATTGAGTAGAGTCAAAATTTACTTTATATACTTATATAACCATATTTGTCCTTGATCTTGTATACATAGCTAAATTTTACAGTGAGCATCTGTTCCTGGGGTAGACCACAACTTAGCCTAAATTTGCAACCCTGTTAGTCGCAACCGTTACTGCATACCAATTTACTGCACACCAATCTAATAAAGAAAAAACTTCTTCCATATCTGAGATTGACGAATCAAACTTTTTGATAGTTTATAACAGGGGTCACCAACGTGGTTAGATTTTCGTTAGATTGATGCGAATTCATCTGGTAGCCCTCCACAATAATTGGTCTCCAAGAAGTAGCTCCCAGTTTCAAAAAGGTTGGTGACCCCTGGTTTATAACCTGTAGATTATAAATATATGATTTAAAATGATCAAATTGAAGATCAAATTTTCAGAAGTTACCACCCCTGAAATGTACCAAAATCCTGGAATGACCCAAAAAGTATCTTGCACTTACTTTTCCTCTTCCCATAAAATGTGCTTGTACTGACAGATGCCATTTTCCTGAATGTGGAAGAGAAAGTTACCAAAGCCCCACCCCTTCAAATTAGGTATCATTGCAAAGCCCTAAATGTCCTCTGTAGAAACCAAAATGAGTTAATGCAGTAGTTTGCAGTGCTTGGGAGATATTTAGGTTTACAAATGTCCTCCACAGAGGACAAATTTGAACTATTGGTAGTCAGGAGGCTGTTTGTTTACATTTTTCTGTCTGTACACCAATGCAGATGCCTCAGTAAAGCGATATGGTTCCAATAGTGAAACGGTGTCCGTGTGTGTCCTCCCAGGGGTTGTCTAAAGGAACCCACAACATAACACTTGTCTGTTCTGGGTTGTTTTTGCACCCTACTCAGGTGGTGTGCATCTTGCCTCATTCTCCATACCACCTGTGTGTTATGTTTCTGTTTCCATCACCTTTGTTGGTCGCTGATGTTACGTTGACTTCTTTTGTTCCAGTTAGTACTTTTATATTTGGTTTTAGTTTTGTTAATTTCATTAAACTTAGTTTGTTTCAACCATTAGTTTCAGAATCGTGGAAATAACTGGAAATATGTATGAAGGGAACAGGAGAATTGAAGCATATGGATTAAAGAAGCTGGGGCTTGTTAATGAAGATTAATGAAGGCAGAGGTTATTTTCCCGCTGGCTATTAATAGGACAAAGAGGATTTTTGTACATTGAGAAAATTCTGGAATATTTGGCATATTTGACATTCTCGCTTGAGGTTAGTTTCAGAACAATTTCAGTTTGTATTGAAGTTGTATTGTTATGGACAGAACAATGGGCTAAGTACTGGAAAAGTATATTATTGAGCTATTCAAATTTGCCTCCAAGTTGTTGAAATGGCACAAAGTTTCTATTGTTGTATGAGCTTTTGTGCTTTTCTAAATAAATATTTTCTGAAATCATGAAGGCATTCTGGTCCAATGCCTTTTTTTGCAGGAGTAATACAGAGTACATGTGTGTGAATGATAGGGCAGACGGTGGACAGGTCCAGTTACAAGGAGTTGATTTGGTGAAGGTTGACGAGTTTACCTACTTAGGGTCGAGGGTACAGAGTAATGGAGGAAGTAAAAGAGAGGTAAAGAAGAGAGTGCAGGCAGGGTGGTGTGGATGGCATAAAGTGTCTGGGGTGATTTGTGACAGAAGGGTGTTGGCTAGAATGAAAGGAAAGATATATAGGGCAGTAGTAGGACCTGCTATGTTGTATGGACTGGAGACAGTGGCACTGACAAAGAGACAGGTGAGGGAGATGGAGGTGTCTGAGATGAAGATGTTGAGATTCTCATTTGGAGTGACGAGGAAGGATAGGATCAGAAATGAGTTTATTAGAGGATCAGCACATGTAGCATGTTTTGGAGATAAAGTTAGAGAAGCGAGATTGAGATGGTTTGGACATGTACAGAGGAGGGAGGAGAGGTATATTGGTAGGAGGGTCTTGAGGATGGAGAGGAGACCTGAAGAGGAGGAGAGGTAGATCTAAGAGGAGGTTTATGGATGCAGTGGTAGAGGATATGAGAGTGGCTGGTGTGTCAGTGGAGGACACTCAGGACAGGGCCAGATGGAGGAGTTTGAACCGCTGTGGCGACCCCTAAATGGGAAATGCCGAAAGAAGAAGGAGGCATTCTGGTCCAAAGGAATTCTGACACAATCCCACAATTTAGTTAGGAAAATTGGTATCCAATGGAAGAGGTATCAGGATATAGGAAGTACCATTATTTTGAATGAGCTAATACATCCGGGCAGAGGCATTGGTAACTAATGTTTCTAAATCTGTTTTATGCAGAATTCACTCCAGATGTTTTTTTGCCATCTCCTCTGTGAAATCAGGGAATATGTGCATCTTCTTGACCTGATGGATCAGCAGGGCTGCCTCATCCACTCGCTGAAGGATCATGTTTTGTTGTGGGCTGACTACAAATGGTCTCAACCCTGGAGCCAGTCCTGACAACATGTCAATTCATTTTTCTTTTGAACCACACTGAAAACATATGCATAACATGTAAATATAAATCTTAAAAGCATTTATGCTTTGCAGAGTCCCAAAATCCTCTCACCTTTCTTTCTTTGTGTGCCATTTCCTAGAAATACTCATATTGAAGGTGATATATCCTATGTTGAACCTGCAAACACACATGTACAAATAAATTACACAGAACATGTAGCTGGGCCACCCAAAGGAGGATGGGATCCCTTTTGAGTCTTGGTCCTCCCAAGGTTTCTTCCTAATCCCCACCTAAGGAGTTTTTCATTGCCACTGTTGCCCCAGGCTTGTTCATTAGGGATCTGGACACATGTGCTTGTTAAGCTGCTTTGTGACATTGTGTGTTATAAAAAGCGCTATATAAACAAATTCGACTTTATTATTCGAATTATTACACTCCATGTAGTGTAGATATACTGTATAAATATTAGGGGTGGGCATAGATTAATTTTTTTAATCTAGATTAATCTCACTGAAATCTTGAAATTAATCTAGATTAATCTCGATTAAAATGGCTCATATGCGTGCTACCCAAGTAGCTAAAAGACTAAAAGTCAGTCTTTGAGATAGGGTTTCTTAATACAGAGGGTGCATTAGATTAGAGGCTCATCTCCTGTTTCCAAAATGCATCAATGACTTGAGGAAACTGTTCTACTTTGATATTTGAAGAAAAAAAACATGCTCAATAAAATGTAGGCTACTCATTTTCAATGGTTTATTAAACATGAAAATAGTACTTTATGCCTACATACTTTAAGTCAAACATTCAGTCAAACATGAATTTGTAAGCCTACATCCTGTACATTAAAAGGGGTTGATAACATGTTTATTCAGCTAAACATGAGATTTGAAATGTAAGCCAACATCAAATTATCAAATCAAAAGTATCAAATTAACGAACGCCGTTAACGGCCCACCACTAATAAATACACTCCATGTAGTGTAGAGGTATATCAATACACTCCATATAGTGTAGAAGTATTTAAATACACTACATGTAGTGTAGAAGTATACACTCACTGGCCACTTTATTAGGTACATTTTTAGGTACATTCATGTGAATGACAAGTTCACGTCAATGACATAAGTTAAATGTGGATACCTCTCAGATGTAAGTGTTTAAACCTTTTAGATTAAATTATCCAAAACAAAGCATCATAGCGTATTAATTAGTAGGGGTTACCTGCAATAGTCGCTGATTCGACTATAGTCGACTATACCCCCTAGTCGACTATGAACGTCATAGCGAATGTACCATTCTAACTGCATGGGGGTGCCCAAGGATGCAGCTAAGCTTTAGTTGTTACATGAAATGTCTTTGTTTTCGTTATATATAGCCTTTTGTCAAATAAAATCATCCTAATTTCTGTTAATAAATATTTTTAAATGATGTTTGCGCATTAACAATAGGCATTTTCCTTACTACACATTAATAAATCACACCCTGCTGTTGCACAATCCAAACGAGCGGAGCTGAACACACTACAGAATACGCGCAGCATCTGCCGAGATTATAATGGCTACTAAAAAACTTCAAAAGTATTTTGAAAAACATAAAGATGAATCAAACAAAGTAAAGTGCAAGTTATGTCATCAACGTCTTTCATTTCGCACGATAACAACCAACATTGCATACCATTTAAAACGGGTAAGGCGAAAAAAAACGTTTGTCGTTTCAGTCATCTCGTCTCGTCGCGGTGCATCTCGGCAAGTAGGCCGCCTATAAACATTTTTTGTTGTTGTTTGCTTTTAAACCCCATTACTTGAACCTTTCCTTGTATTTTTTTGCTGTTGTGTGGCAATTTTTTATATTTTCAGGCAGGCATATTTTATTTAAGATATTTTTGACATTTTGCACAGTGCCTGTCTGACAGTTCGATATGCGCACTGACGGTTAATGTTCTCTAACGTTTCATAAAAAAATAAATAAGTAAATAAAAGCTGAATAAAGCCAACCTACCGTGTTTATTCATTTATCTGAGTGTTTTAGGTTTTTACTTTGAAGAGGAAAAATCCTGAATGAGAACGGGATCCCGTTTAAGGTGCTCTAAATAAAAATAAAAAAACCCCGATTCGACTATTAGTCGACTAAAGGGAAAAGCTGACGAATCAGATTCGACTATGAAAATCCTTAGTTGAATACACCCCTATTAATTAGTGCTGTCAATTCCAGGTGCCGCGATTAAAAGTCCTCACCAGGATTTTGCTCAGGCTTCCTGGATTGTGTTGATTCCACTAATTTTACCTGGATTGCTAATTAGAAAATCTAGCAAGCTTGAGCAAAATCCTGGTGGGGACTTTTAATCGCGGAACCTGGAATTGACAGCACTAGTATTAATCATCCAGTAGGTTTAATTGGAAGTTAATGGAGAACGGTATGTGGAGCTTTTGCAAGTAATGTTGTTCGTTCATCATTAAACGTATGTGTTTCACCACTACTTGTTTCGTCATGCCTGCTCCCCCAACCATCACATAAAGATCCAACACAAGTTTTTTTGTGTACACATGGAGGGCTCTACATCAATTTAACTATACCTTTTTGACTATGCCAATAAATAGTTAATTGTGAAATAGATGCCTTTGGGAATCTTTAACATTTCAGGGATGTATGAAGAGGAGTGTAAGGGACCAATATTTGCTCCTCTATTTGGATGTGATTACATTTTCTTCATCTTTTGAACAGTATCTTGTTCGTCTTCAGCAGTTAATCATGTCTTCATCACAGTTCAGGGCATGTGGCAAAACGATCCACTTAGCCTACAATCTGGACCAATTACCGTAAACATGAATAAAATTGCACTACATGGTTACACATCTTTAGCATTAAAATTTTTTTTTTAAATCAAATTCAAATTATTCTCCAAAATAAAATAATAATAATAATAATAATATGTGTCTGTGTGTGTGCGTGTGTGTGTGTCTGTGTGTGTGTCTGTGTGTGTGTATGTGTGTGTGTGTGTGTGCGTGCACCCCTGTGCATGTTTTAATGCAAGGTGTCTGATTATTCTGGTATTTGAGTTTCAAAGTCCAGGAGAATGTAGTGACTTTATCTCTTTGTACTGTGATAAAGACAATAAAATCTTTGCTAATAAAAGAGAGAAACAGTATGTAAATGGACATGTGTATGAATAATATTCACTCACCAGCCAGTTTATTATGTACACCTGTCCAACTGCTTATTAACGCAAATGTTGAATCAGCCAATCACATGGCAGCAACTCAATGCATTTAGGCATGTAGACATGGCCAAGACAACCTGCTGCAGTTCAAACCCAGCATCAGAATGGGGAAGAAAGGTGATTATAGTGACTCTGAATGTGGCGTAGTTGTTGGTTCCAAACGGGTTTGAGTATTTCAGAAACTGCTGATGTACTGGGATTTTCAGGCACAAGCATCTCTAGGGTTTACAGAGAATGGTCCAAAAGACAGAAAATATGCAGTAAGCAGAAAGTCTGTGGGCGCAAATGCCTTGTTGATGCCAGAGGTCAAATGTGAATGGCCAGACTGGTTTTAGCTGATAGAACGGCAACAGTAACTCAAATAACCAGTCATTATTTGATTGTAGGGTCAGAATTTGGCATCAACAACATGAAAGCATGGAACCATCCTGCCTTATATCAACAGTTCAGGCTGGTGGTGGTGATTTAATGGTGGTGGTGAACTAGGGAGTTTTTCCTTGCCACTGTCGCCTTTGGCTTGCTCACTGGGGGCTAGGACTCGGCACTTGTAAAGCTGCTTTGTGACAACAACTGTTGTAAAAAGCGCTATATAAATAAAATTTGATTGATTGATTGATTGATTGATTTAATGGTGTAGGTGATATTTTCCTGGCAGACCTTGGACCCATTCATACAAATTGAACATCGTGTCAACACCACAGCCTACCTGAGTATTGTTGCTGACCGTGTCCATCCCTTTATAACCACAATGTACCACATCTAGCCACCTCCACTTGCCTGTAACAGTGATGCCTCCCTTCCAAATGCCCTGAACACCTTCTATGCAAGGTTTGAAGCACAAAACCACCCAACGGCAAGGAAGACCACACCTCCTCCAAATGACCAGGTACTGTGCCTGTCCTCAGCTGATGTGAGGAGAACTCTACTCAGATTCAACCCACAGAAAGCCCCTGGACCAGACAGTATACCTGGCAGAGTGCTCAGAGGATGTGCGGAACAGCTCACAGATGTTCTCACAGACATTTTCAACATCTTTCTGAGCACTGTGGTCGTGCTATCCTGCTTCAAGATGCCAACCATCGTTCCTGTGCCGAAGAAGTCCCAAGTGTCCTGCCTCAATGACTACCGTCCCATTGCACTTACTCCCATTATCATGAAGTGCCTTGAGAGGTTGGTCATGAGGCACATCAAAAACCAGCTCCCTCCTTCACTGGACCCACTGGAGTTCACGTATCGTCCAAACCGATCAACAGATGATGCCATCTCAACCACACTACATCTGGCTCTCACCCACCTGGACAACCTGTTCATCGACTTCAGTTCAGCATTCAATACCATTTTCCCTCAGCATCTGATCGAAAAACTGAGACTGCTGGGCCTGGAAACAACACCTCCAGCACCATCACACTGAGCACCGGTGCTCCCCAGGGCTGTGTGCTCAGCCCACTGCTGTGTACTCTGCTGACCTGTGACTGTACTGTAAAGTACAGCTCAAATCACATCGTCAAGTGTGCTGATGACACAACCATAGTTGTCCTCATCAGCAGGAACGATGAGTCAGCATACAGGGAGGAGGTGTAGTGGCTAACAGACTGGTGCAGGACCAACAACCTATCCCTAGATGTGGATAAAACCAAAGAGATGGTTGTTGACTTCAGAAGAGCACCAGGTGACCAACACCTGCTGAACATCTAGGGCTCTGCTGTGGAGATTGTGAAGAACACAGTGAGTTCCTTGGTGTCCACATCGCAGAGAACCTCACTTGGTCCCTCAACACCTGCTCCATAACAAAGAAAGCCCAGCAGCGTCTCTACTTCCTGCGGAGACTGAGGAAAGCACACCTTCCACCTCCCATCCTCACCATGTTCTACAGAAGGACTGTAGAGAGCACCCTGAGCACCTGCATTACCGTCTGGTTCGGGAGCTGCAACATCTCGGAGCGCAAGACCCTACAGTGTATAGTGAGGACAGCCGAGAAGATCATTGGAGTCTTTCTCCCCTCCATCAGCAACATCTACACCACATGCTGCATCTGCAAAGCCACCAGCATTATGGATGACCCATCCCACCCATCACACAGACATTTCACTCTGATGCCATCCGGCAAAAGATACAGGAGCATTTGGACCTCCACTTCCAGACTCTGCAACAGCTTCGTCCACCAGGCAGTCAGGCTCTTTAACTCCCAGAGACGGACCTGACAACCTCCCCAACCCCACCACACACCAACACTGATCTGACCACACACATGTACAAAAAGACTGCACTGGAACCCCCCCCCCCCCCCCCCCCCCCGGAGGAACGTAATTTCCTTACACTGTGTACCTGTACTCAGATGTAATGACAATAAAAAACCTCTCGACTTGACTCTTCTGATGGCTACTTGCAGCAGGATAACATGCCATGTCATAAAGCACGAATCATCTCAGACTGGTTTCTTGAACATGACAATGAGTTCACTGAACTCGAATGGCCTCCACAGTGACCAGATCTCAGTCCAGGAGATTCACATCATGGATGTGCAGGCGACAAATCCGCAGCAAATGCTATCTTGTCAATATGGACCAGACTCTCTGAGGAATGTTTCCAGTACCTTGTTGAATCTATGCCATAAAGTATTAAGTCAGTTCTGAATGCAAAAGCGGGTCCAACCCAGTACTAGCAAGGTGAACCTAATAAAGTGGCCGGGGAGTGTTTTTGCTCTGTGTTAAAATATTTAACCAGAATAAGTTTAATTGAATAAGCTACAGCTGTTCAGTCAGAAATCTACACACATTTATAAATAAGATTTTGCAATCAAAGCCAGTGAGAACATGCCCCACCCAAAACACTGAAAGTGTTTGAACCAGAAAGTCCAAAGGTGAAAATCTTTACTGATAGATTTTCCAAAGCTGTCCAAGACTGCAGTTATTGATTACATATATAAATATAAGATAACTTCAGAGATTAAACAGAGGTAACCACAACAGTCTAAAGGGGAGAAAACAATGTCAGGACAGATTAAAGAACATTAAAGAAATACATAGTCAAACTGGTTAATAAACATCATGACAGGTATGGAAATTACATCGAAAGCGCTATTTATCTATTTAATAGACAGGTGTTTTGTCTAGGATATTATACTCTTACAGAAGAGGGTTTTATCTTACAAAATAGAGGATTTTATTCTTACAGATGATACTTTGTCCATATAGGAAGTGGTATCAATATACAAGGAGAACTTTTATACCTTCTTTTGAATTTTCGTGTGTGTGTGTGTGTGTTAGAGAGAATATCTTTGGTGTGATCCTCTTCTCTGTAGTGTGAGCGACTCAGACCAAATCAGATCAGCTCAATAGTATAAACTTACTAAATATGTCCTTATTTTTATGTATAATTCTTAAATGACAGGTGCGCTTCCGATACTCACCGTTTTTCCTTCCTAAAGAAATGTGTATTCCACTTTTCACAGCACTGCTGAAAGTTTCATTTTAATCACGGTGAACAGGTGGTGTGAATTCCGCCCACGTAGTATTCCTGCAGGATATAACAACTCCAAATGGGAGGTGTTGAGGTGAAGAGTTGTGTTGGGTTGAACTGGGCTTACACAGTGCACTCACACATGCCCATTAAAGTGAAATTTAGCTGAACGACCGTCAGATCGGCTGACAGTGCAGCATATAAACTGAATACCACAGTGAACAGTGAACGTTAGGTCACAGCACACTAAAATCAACACCACATTACAGTTTCATCCAGACACATCCAGACATGTATAAATGATTAGAGACCCATACTTGAGTAAAAGTACAAGTACTCTATCAAAAAAGTGACTTGAGTAGAAGTTGGTGTTCTTTAAAAACTATAGTTAAGTGGAAGTACAGAAGTATTCAGCATTTGTTGTACTTAAGTATTGCAAGTAGTTTATTCTAAAATGTATTACTGAATTATTCAAAGTAAAAAGTACAAGTATTGTGTTTTGTATTAATTAAAGAAAGCAGTCAAAGTTTGATTATCAAATTGTTTATATATGACTTACATATCAAAGCTGTCAAAGACCACAAATTCATGTGTTCTGTATGGTAAAAACAAGAAGCAACTTCGTACACAAAAAACAGTGCTTCTCCCTTTAAACAATCCTTCCCTTCCCCGTTTCTCTCCTCTTATCTTCTTAACGTATCTTCTTAAACTAGAGTGCTAGTGTTCTTTTTTTGTTACGACCCCACGTTGACATGGGTCTAGGTATGGGTGTAGGGCAGTAGCATAGGCAGAGTGGATGATGTAATAATGTGAAAACCAGACGGATATGTCATCAAATCTTTACTGCGTGATGGAGAATTGCAGAAAAGCTTTGTGCGACACAACACTGGACAGACACACACAAACATAAAATAATTGAATGGAACTATAAACCAACCAACCAATCAAAACAAGCAACACTACATTAACAGAGCAGTTACCTCTTGACTACCAGGAAATAAAAGATGTCCCTCCTACTCTGATTAACCCAAACGTAATTTGTTGACCAGGGGGCCAGTACAAATTCATTAAAGGGCCGAATCTAGCCCTGGTTCACACTGTTCCGCAGACATTTTAAACATCTGGGGCTTATGAAAAGGTTCATTTCTTCCAATTGCTTGTGCCCCATCTGCAATACCCATGCGCCCCACACTTTGAGAAACGCTGGTTTAGCCTAACAGAGACCTTGCACACAGCTGGAAGTCTTGGAGCAAGTCCATGTTATCTGATGGACAGGACAAGTACGCATCTAGCTGTTTGGCACCGTCTTGTGCCTTAGAATCCTGCAAGCCAGAATGAGATGAGCTCAGATTTGCTGGACCTGTTGACCTCAGAGGACTGCAACGAGGGGTGTTCATATGATACTCTTTATTTTTTTTGTACTGTTTTTGTAAAGTACTGAGGGTCAGGCTAGCGAAGGCAATGGGCTTTGCTTTGTTTTCACCAGGTGGTATCTGCGACAAAACGGCTCCTAACCCCTCCCAAGGATGCATCTATGGACAGAATAAAAGGCTTACAAAAAACAACAAACCCAGTCGTGAAATTTCCTCACTCCTAAATATTCCACAGTCGACCGTCAGCTGTATTATAAGAAAATGGAAGTGTGTGAGAATGATAGCAACTCAGGCACGAACTGGTAGACCATGTAAACTGATGGAACAGGGTCAGCGGATGCTGAAGGGCATAGTGCGAGGAGGTTGCCAACTTTCTGCTGTCAATCACTACAGACATCCAAACTTCATGTGGCCTTCAGATTAGCTCAAGAACATTGCACACAGAACTTCATGGAAGGGGTTCCCATGGTCGAGCAGCTGCATCTAAGTCATACATTACCAAGTGCAATGCAAAGCGTCAGATGCAGTGGTGTAAAGCACGCCGCGACTGGACTCTAGAGCAGTGGAGGCACGTTCTCTGGAGTGACAAATCACACTTCTCCATCTGGAGATGGTTGCCAGGAGAATGGGACTTGTCTGACTGCATTGTGCCAAGTGTAAAGTATGGTGGAGGGGGGATTATGGTGTGGGGTTGTTTTTCAGGAGCTGGGCTTGGCCCCTTAGTTTCAGTGAAAGGAACTCTGAATGCTTCAGCATACCAAGATATTTTGGACAATTCCATGATCCCAACTTTGTGAAACAGTTTGGAGCTGGCCCCTTCCTCTTCCAACATGACTGTGCATCAGTACACAAAGAAAGGTCCATAAAGACATGGATAGAGTCTGGTGTGGATTAACTTGACTCACCTGCACGGAGTCCTGACCTCAACCTGATAAAACACCTTTGGGATGAGAGTGGAGACTCAGAGCCAGACCTTCTCGTATGTGACCTCACAAATGCGCTTCTGGAAGAATGGTCATAAATCCCCATAAACACACTCCTAAACCTTGTGGACAGCCTTCCCAGAAGAGTTGAAGCTGTTCTAGCTGCAAAGGGTGGAACAACATCATATTGCATGGAATGGGTTAGGGTTAGGGTTACACTCAGTCTAACCCTAGGTGGAGAATGGTTGAGATGGCATTGTCCGTTGATCAGTTTGGAGAATACGTGAACTGCAGTGGGTCCAGTGAAGGAGGAAGCTGGTTTTTGATGTGCCTCATGACCAGCTTCTCAAGGCACTTCAGGATAATGGGAATAAGTGCAATGGGACGGTAGTCATTGAGGCAGGACACTCGGGACTTCTTCGGCACAGGAACAATGGTGGACGTCTTGAAGCACGTTGGCATGACCCCAGTGCTCAGAGAAATGTTGAAAATGTCTGTGAGAACATCTGTGAGCTGTTCTGCACATCCTCTGAGCACTCTGCCAGGTATGCTGTCTGGTCCAGGGGCTTTCTGTGGATTGACTCTGAGTAGAGTTCTCCTCACATCAGCTGAGCACAGGCACAGTACCTGGTCGTTTGGAGGAGGTGTGGTCTTCCTTGTGTAACCAGGGCACTTTTCTTAGTCCAACTCTGCATTGTGTTTAAAGAGATAGGACAGGACCACGATAGAATCTGCATCCATTTATTCTGCACAAGATACAGAAGAGCAGAAAAAACATCATGAGACCGGCGGCAATCGCCCCGCTGATCTACCTCGCGCATCAGCAAATAAAACAAAAGAGGGCAAAGCTGATGCTTCAACGGTATTTGAGTGTCTGGACGCCCCGCCTCCAAGATTACTCCTTCAAAATATGAGTCTCCTGTGTTTTATTGGCAAATTCAGTGTAGCAGTAGTCTTTAAATAAATTAAACAATTGGTAAAAATACAGTGAAACCATATTAATTTCGCTACATTCACCCCCGCTGAATTCACTGGATTTTTCCATACACAGAACAAGTATAATAAAAAAATATATAGATATAAAAAATATAGAACTTCTGAATCAGATGTAGATTCTTATTAAACAGAACCACCGGTCTGAGAAGCTCCTGCTGAAGATGGAGATCCTCCCTCCTGCCCGGGGTGACCAGGAGGCCCTTGGGGCTGTACCCCAGCCCGCAACGGGGGTGCTCTGGGCCTCGGTCTCTGGCGCTCCATGGTTGGGTGGAGGAGTCCACCTCATAATGGGAGGCCCCGGCTGGGGCTGACTGCCCAGAAGGCTGGGGTGACCCCTAGCAGAGGGCAGGGGTCAACTCCGGGAGGAGGTAGGTCCGGAGGTAGGTTATTTCAATAAACATCAATGAAATAAACAAATGAAATAAACATCAATAAACATAAAAACATCAACAACTTTTCCACCTTCAAAAAAGCCCAGCAGAAGATGTTGAGCCTTGCTTCATTGTCCAAGCCTTTACAAGAGGCCCATTTTCATAGTTTGTCAGCAGACATGCTGCATAGAGCTGATTAATGTTGCCAAAAAGCCGAAGAGGAATCTCTGTGTCACAGAATTTGTGTTCCTTCACTCGACGTATAAGGCGCTCCACATGCACCCTGAGGCGGGCAATGACCTGGGTCTCCCTGACCTCACAGGCAGGCATCTGGAATCTTCCAGAAAGAAATGGTGGCCTGCATGGACGTAATTTTGATTTCAAAAGTGGGGGGGACATGGATTCGTCGCTATTTAAATATTTGGTTTTAACCGTAAAAACTGGGGGGGGACCATAACCGGCTTTTGAAAAAGTGGGGGGGACATGTCCCCCCCGTCCCCCCCCCCAAATTACGTCCGTGGTGGCCTGTAGATTTTACATGGGACAAAGTCATCAATAAGGAATCCTCGATCCACCATGATGGCCATCCCAGGTCTCAATAGGGAGAGAATTCCAGACTCTCTCATGATTTGTTTGTCACTGATGGATCCAGCATACAGTGGAGAGATGAATGTGACAGCCCCATGAGGAGCAACACCAAGCAGCCCTTTAAGTGTACAGTGAGACTTGTGTAGGGGTTTCACCTACTAATCCTTTAAAGTAGATATAATTTGTTTTACATAATAATTAATCAGTCTCATTAATTTAGAATCAGTCTCATATTCTAATTATACCAGAACCACAAGTTTAGTTATCAACTAAAGGTAATTAATGGTTTGGTATCTGAAGGACTTAACTCTGAATTCTTTGGAGGTTTTGGCATCAACCACTTTTGAATGACATCAACACAGACAATTTGGTGAAAATAAATGATACATTTATTTAAAACCAACTATTCTAAAACAAACAGTATCAACAAGGATTAGTATATTTACAGTGAAGACTGGGTATCTAGTGTGTGTGTGTGTGTGTGTGTGTGTGTGTGCGTGTGTGTGCAAAAAGGGGAGGAGAGTAAACGTGTGCGTGCGCTTGTGCGCGTGTGAGGAGGCGGGAGTTGTAATCTCAGTTCTCCTATGGAGAACAAAGCAACTAAAATGGCGCCGACTTTAAACAGTAGATCAGCGCGACTGTATGTTAATGAGCTCAGCTGGTTTATTCCAACGTGGTCAGAACAAAGGGTAATAGAGCTGGCTTAATAACTAAAAATTAATGTGATGTGTCTGAGAATGGGGAAGACTACAAGTTGTTCATTAATCAGATAAATAAAAGATGGTGGCAAAGAGAACTTTGTATTTACAAATCTTGATGAAGACTATCTAAACAAAGTTGAACACAAAACACTGAGAAGGTTTTAGTTAAACTTAGATAACTCTACAGTTCAAGTAACTATGCCCTTTGATAAACTATGCCCAGCGGTTAGACTCTTACGTGTTGAGGGTTTTGGGTGATTTGTCGTCGTCCTCCCCGAATTAGGAGGTAATTTCCACCACGGGCTCCTCGTTGATAAAGCGACGTCGTCCAGGTGTGCTGGGAATCGTCCTTCTGGATATGAAGTCCAGGAATGTGAGTCTCGTTCACGGTTTAACTAGGAATTGATCGCCTTTGTTTCAGTCAAACCAGAGAGAGAGCGATTAATGGCTGTTCAGGGTATTTAAACACCTGAACTGTAGACACACCCTTACTTCCGTCAAAGCAAGCTTGTTCAATGTGTTGCCAGTGGTACTGCCACCTGCTGGTTTAGCATGGTACCTACACTTGTATACAGAAAACACTTCACTTTGAAGAAGAGGTGATGAGGGGCACTGGCACCTCAGCTCTGTGCAGTCCAGGATGACTGTGGTGTCTGCATAGTCCTTGAACTCTGCTGGCAGATGTTCCCTTATTTTTTCCTCTGGCATCCAGATCCTCACTGACCCCAGGACAGCATATAAAAAGTTGCTCCACGTTGTAATAACCTGACTGACTGTGGACTGGTGGACACCATACCGGTCAGCAAGGTCATGCCAGAGATGCTCACAAGTCATTTTTTGCAAGTCCAAGTCAAGTCTCAAGTCTTTGACCTCAAGTCCAAGTCAAGTCTCAAGTCTTTGGTCTCAAGCCCAAGTCAAGTCTCAAGTCTTTGTTCTCAAGTCCAAGTCAAGTCCCAAATATTTGAGTGACACTGTAGTCGCAAATCACTGTATAGTTGTAATGGTCTGTTATGACACTTCTGATGTATAATGGCTTAAACTGGTAAATGAAGAAATACAATTTTTTTAAAAAGTGTGCACGCACACACAAATGTTTTCCAGATCCGTATTGTATCCGTATTTTTCTCCAAAAAGTATTTTTCTAACAAAGCTGACATTTTTCTGGATACAATATTTGCTTCTTTCAGTAGAACATCTGCTATATTTTGTTCTAAAAGATAAAGGAGGGCTGTGAAATAAAAAAAAAAAAAAACACATTTTTATATATATATGAAAGGTCTTAGCCTGGCTTGGTGAGGGCGCATTATGAGGCCTCCATGACTGAACACCCTCTCTACTGGTGCACTGGTGGCAAGTCAATACCAATATTGCAATATTGCTAATAACCTTTCAGGCAGTGACTAACCTTTCCAGGTGGGTTTTCAGGTGGCGAATAAAAGTAGATGTGGTGGAACCAGCGTCCTGTATTTTTATGTCACAAACTCTGCAGTTTGCTGCTCTTCTATTTGCTACTTGTATTTGTTTTGTACCCAAAACTTATTATGAATGGTGGAACAGAAGCGAGCGTCCTCACCAGCGCCGCCATGATCGCGATGTTTTGCGGCGCACGCAGCGCCAGGTTCGCGTGATGTGCGGAGTCGCGCGCAACGGTCACTTGCGAAATACTTGACACGTCGCAACCGGCGCGAGGGTCCGCGCGCCGAAAATGTTACGTCAGCGGGAAGTAAAAAACATTCAGACAGGCGGAGAAAAGGTTGTCAAATGAAACACAAAAGAACATTACAAATAAAAGATTGATCACGAGTCTCAAATCACGAGTCCAAGTCGAGTTGCAAGTCTTTTGAATGTAAGTCTAAGTCGAGTCTGAAGTCACTGTATATGCGACTTAAGTGCGACTCGAGTCCGAGTCCCAAACTCGAGTCCCCATTTCTGGGTCATGCTGTTTTAAACCCAATGCAAGATAGTTCAGAAACATGAACATCTCATCTATGGGCTGCAGGTAACAAGACAAAAAAAACACAAGATAATATTACATATCTATATAAATTTTCTATAAGCCATTATCCAGGTCATAGTTATGTTGTATGGCCCTTATAATCAAAGAGTTCTTACCACAGTGGAACTTGGCTCTGCAAAGGTGCCTCTCTTTGCTTGTGTGACACTGACCATAGATGGCAGACAGGGCTCTATTAACCCTGATGAGATCCGGGCGTGGTCTGCCTTCTTGGGGTCCAGCTGGGCGTGGGGGACCCATTGCATTTTTTGTTAAAATAATCAGCAGATTTAGCCTAATTGCAAGTAAAATAAACAATACATATGTTAAATTAGTTTGCTCTCATTTATTTATTAGTTACTTTTTTATTAAAATGTAACACAATAAGGAAATGAATCATAAATCATGCTGGCTGACAGGCTGGTCCTATGGCTAGCTGCTGACGGGCTGGTGCTAACGGAGCTGGCTGCTGCTCATCCTCCTTTTCATTATCACTATCAGACTCTGATATTTCAGAAATGTGATCCTGAAATTTCTTCTTCTGAATCACCATCAAAATCCTCTGTCTCTTCCAATAGCAGCTGTAAGGCAGTCTGAACTGAGAATCGCTTTGCCATCTTTTATAGCATTTTTAGCATTTTTAGCATTTATAGCATCATGTCCCCATGATTGGATGAAACACACTCACACACACACACACACACACACACACACACACACACACACACACACACACACACACACACACAGGTCCAGAGAGGAGGGAGGGATAATGAGGGCTGAGAGAAAAGATGCTTCTTTCAGATCTCACCCCTTTGTCTCTATAGAGATTCTTCGTCTGCTGTCTGACAATATGCAATCAACCCCTGATGTGACAACCATCAAAAGTGTTGATGGTTGCTCACCTTTGCATGCCAAACTCCTCTGTCCTTTGTTTGTATATCCTTTAAAGTCATACAGACGACTATCAACTACCCAACCCAATGTTGATTGCCCACTTTGACTAGCCCAGGGCCCAGTGGACCCTGGACCCTGTATGTAATACAAATGTGAAGGGGGGGGTACGGGGGGGTGGTCATTGAAAATATTTTCTGATTTATGTTGCTCACAGAAAATGAGCCAAGGACCAATGAATCTCAGTTTGAAAAAAAAAAAATTGTAGAATTTTTTAAAGCTGATTTTTTAAAAATGGGTCCCACAGACCCTTGGACCATAATAAGGGTTAAGGCCCAGAAGCGCATAAGGAGGTCATAGGATGCAAACCTAAAAGAAAAAATTACTTTTATGATCAAAATGTGTATCAGTGCTTATTAAGAACTTAATTTTAATAGTAACAAATGTATATTTGAAAGAGAGAGCATATAATGAAGGTACGTATGTATGTATGTTTAATGTATGTATGTATGTATGTATGTTTAATGTATGTATGTATGTATGTATAATGTGTGTATGTATGTATAATGTGTGTATGTATGTATGTATGTATGTATGTATGTATAATGTGTGTATGTATGTATGTATGTATGTATAATGTGTGTATGTATGTATGTATGTATAATGTGTGTATGTATGTATAACGTGTGTATGTATGTATGTATGTATGTATAATGTATGTTTACATTACTTATGTTGTAAGTTTAGTGCATCATGATGCCAAACATCTTACCTTGTATTAAACCGAATGTCACTGTTCGAGCCAGCAAAGCGGTGAATGCCAAACCGATCCTCCAGAGTAAGCTTCTCAATTTTTTGCTTCAGCTGGAGGATCTCCTCTCTAAGAAGCACATTTTCTTCGAGAACCAAGTTGACAGCAGCGGGATCTGTAGCCGAAGCATAGTCGTGGTCCTCTGGTAGTCTATCAGCCTCCGTGAAAGGTGTGTCATCCTCAGATGGTCGCTTTCTCCTCTCCCAAACTCCCGGTCTTGAAAGTGGGACGGAGAAATTGTTCCACTCAAATAACATCGGCACCGCTCCCTTCTTCAACCGTCGCCGTCCTGAATCGGAATCTGGTTTACGCAAATCCTCTTTCCTGAAATGCCGCCTACATACGCGGGTATGCGAGCTGAACTCAATGAGAAAAATAACTGAAACCATGGAAACAAAAACAGAGGCGGAACTAAACAGAAGCAGGAAAGACAAGAGGAGGAGGAGCCAGGCTAGACAGACAGAGAGGGGGCGGTGCCAGGTGTGACAGAATTTCTGTGGGAAGGTCCTTCTTTGTTCGTTTAGAATTAGAATGTGCATGTGCAAGTGTTTCTTAAACCCTTATATGGTCCATGGGTCTGTGGGACCCATTTTAAAAAAATCAGCTTAAAAAAAATTATACAATTTTATTTTTTTTTCAAACTGAGATTCATTAGTCCTTGGCTCATTTTCCGTGAGCGACATAAATCAGAAAATATTTTCAATGACCACACCCCCCCCCCCCCCTTCACATTTGTATTACATACAGGGTCCAGGGTCCACTGGGCCCTGGGATAGTCAAAGTGGGCAATCAACATTGGGTTGGGTAGTTGATAGTCGTCTGTATGACTTTAAAGGATATACAAACAAAGGACAGAGGTGTTTGCCATGCAAAGCTGGGCAACCATCAACACTTTTGATGGTTGCCACATCAGGGGTTGATTGCATATTGTCAGACAGCAGACGAAGAATCTCTATAGAGACAAAGGGGTGAGATCTGAAAGAAGCATATTTTCTCTCAGCCCTCATTATCCCTCCCTCCTCTCTGGACCTGTGTATGTGTGTGTGTGTGTGTGTGTGTGTGTGTGTGTGTGTGTGTGTGTGTGTGTGTGTGTGTGTGTGTTTCACCCAATCATGGGGACATGATGCTATAAATGCTAAAAATGCTATAAAAGATAGCAAAGCGATTCTCAGTTCAGACTGCCTTACAGCTGATATTGGAAGAGACAGAGGATTTTGATGGTGATTCAGAAGAAGAAATTTCAGGATCACATTTCTGAAATATCAGAGTCTGATAGTGATAATGAAAAGGAGGATGAGCAACAGCCAGCTCTGTTAGCACCAGCCCGTGAGCAGCTAGCCATAGGACCAGCCTGTCAGCCAGCATGTTTTATGATTCATTTCCTTATTGTGTTACATTTTAATAAAAAAGTAACTAATAAATAAATAAGAGAGCAAACTAATTTAGCATATGTATTGTTTATTTTACTTGCAATTGGGCTAAATCTGCTGATTATTTTAACAAAAAATGTAATGGGTCCACCACACCCATCCAGACCCCAAGGGTGACGAAAAAGCCTGGAACTTATCAGGGTCTAAAAATATGAGTTAATGAAATGGATAATTCCAAATTTATGTCCAGCTGACTTTCTATACTGTATCAATGTAAAATAGCAAATTCAAACTGTAGGTATAAATTAATTACTTGCATTCAAGCAAATAATCTAATATGTTTTAACTACTAGAGTGAGTAAAATCACTTTAAATGAATGACAGCAGTGTTTTACTTTTTACAGTGTAGGTTTGTCCTTATTTTAATTTCCTTGATCCTTCTGTTCTCCCCCTCTGCCCCTAGTGAGTAATGTTTGGCTGTTCCTGGTTTTTTCCTTGATTATTTAGGTTTATATTCTCTCTAGTCCTTCCCTGTAAGTCTACAAGTCTTTTGTGTTTTACGTAATCACTGAATTTTAAGTTGCTGTATTTGCATTTCTGTTACGTCCAGCTGCGCCCTCCTCCCTGGTCCCGCCTAGTTTCCTCGTTTCTGTTGTTTCTCCTTGTCTGTCACGCCCCTGTCTTTAGTGCCCACACCTGAGTCTTGTCTCACTCCCCTGTTTCAGAGTATATAATCCCATCTGTTTCTGTCCTTCATGTCGGTCATTGTGAGTTTGTTTGTAAGTACTCCTTAGACTCCTTAGACCCCTAGTAGACCAGGGCCCTGGACACCCCATCAGACCTGGGAAATCTGCCACAGGAACACCCTAGTCACCCCAAACCTGGAGGGGTCTCCATCAAGAGATCCCACGCTGTCCTGGAGAGCCACCTCTCACCTCCTCCACACAACAGTACACACACCATGACATAACACAACACATATATAGGGGAGGGTCCCCTACCGGCTCCGGAGAACACCCTCATATCCCTGGTCAGGGCCTCCTAATGGAGCTACGCTCTCTGAGCCGCATTCCGGCACGGGACCCCATTGGGCCTCCCCCCAAAACACGTTTAAGGGGGAGGTGCATATGGGGAATTACATGAAATAAATCATGCAACACATTAAGACAAAACACATGCTAAGACAAAACAAACACAAAAAGACAAAACAAACAGGAGACCTGCATCGCAGTCGCCCGCTCTCAACCCTGTCGTCACACAAAGTGCTCACATATACACATATAAAAACACGGCGATGGGGGAGCAAACACGCGAGGTGCACGCAGTCTCTATCGAGGAGGTCCGTATTAGGGTCGCAAACTCTATTCACCGTCATGCTACACACACGCACGGCAGGATGAGTACAAGGCACACTCAGCTCCTTCTACATCCGAAGGGTGGCTGGTCATTCTGTGACGGGCAGGGAGTGCAAAATAAAATGGAAGCGATCACACCAAGTCTCAGGAAAAAAGTCTAGTTTAATGAAGAAAATGTGCAAACCAAAAACCTGTAACAAGATCCAAATGAAGGATACCAGCGGTCAACTGGTACAAAGACAAGACATATAGACAAACAAATGCCAGCCTTGCCCACCTGAGGGACAAAAACCAACAAGATAACTGCCGCTGTATACGAGGACGTCCAGCAGGGGGTCCGCCATACCGTGACAGTACAGCCCTTGACTCCTCGAGCATGTCTTTTTTTGTGTTTATTATGTTAAATTTTTATGTTTGTTCTCTTGTACTATTTGCTAATTTTATTTAAATAAACTCTACTTTGTATTTAGAAATTTAGTACAAGTGCATGTCTACATCAAAGATAAAAATAAAAAAAATGGAAGCTGCTGCAGTGGCTGAAATGTCCACAGGTGGCGCTATAGTGCTGGAGGAATCCTCAGGAGATGATGCAGAAACAGAAGCATCCTCAGGAGCTGCTGCTATACCTGCTCTATCCGATCTTACAACCTCCCTACATGGTTGATGGGATGAACTACATGTGATATGATGGTAACATGGTAATGGTAATATAAGGTAATTAAAATGTTATGTTTACATACTACTTATCAATTAATAAAATGATTCATGGAAACAATAAAGTATAAATTTTTCAGCATTTATGTGCAAATTTTTTTCCGCATGTTTTTAAAAAATTTATTTATTACGGGTTGGATGTCATGGCCGCTTTGCATGATAGGATGCTGTACACCATGAAGGTAGCTCTGTTCGTGTACTGGAACATTTTGAAGATGTACATCATCCGGGGATCTTTTGCGTACTGGAAATATTAATTTTGGTCATTTACTGCATATTGCATATACCAATCAGTATGTGAGTAGTGCATTAGTATGTAGTGCAGTAGTGTATTATGTAGTAGACTGTAGTAGTATGTAGTAAACTGTAGTAGTATGTAGTAGGCTGTTTTGAATAGAGCCCCAGCCTCTTCCTTTTGTCCAACCATACCAAATACGCACCGAACCATGATGTGAGTCGAACTGTGAAGTTTGTGTACTGTTACATCCCTAGTACAATCTTAAATATGTTTGTGTGTGTTCATTCATCATCTCCACTGTGAGAGAGACTCAGACCAGATCAGCAGATTCATATTTTTCAGGTGTGTGGTGTCCAGGTCAGATACTGTAAGAAAATGTCAACATGATCAGACATGAACACACAGTCGCCTACTAGACTGTACACAGGTAAGAGAAGTGTCTCCATGACATCATTACACATTCCCCACCCACACACAGACTCACAAAAGGTGGCACCTGCCCACTATGTTGAGTATGTTTGAAAGATTCTTATTGGTTTATATCAGTAATGTTAATCAGCCAATCAGCCTAAGAGTTTTGTATGAGATCACTGTAACCATCTAGTTCTCCAGTAACAGCTCATACTGTGGTTGTGTGTGTCCACATGACAAAACACATTTGGGCTTTATGTTACTACAGCTGTAGGTGAGATTGTATTTCAGTAAATTCTTAGTGTTGGATTTATTAAAGAACTGTATTTTTTTAGTAGGAGCTTGAGAAGCTCAAAGTAACCCAACCGTGACGACACGTAGGGCAGGGGGACGACGAGGCATTATAATTAAACACCCGACACAGACAATAGAAACAAGGTTATAACTAGATGACAGAACCAACAACAGTACATGAAGCAGGAATACAATAAACATAAGAATACATCAGGACATAAACAAATGGAGAAACAAAGGACTAAGGACTAAACTAAGGATGCTACAAAGGACTAGACTCAAAGAATGAAAGTGGTAATAAACACAATGAGAACAATAGATCTATAAGGGAGGAATATAAACCAAACTAAAAACACAAGGAATATAAACCAAACTAATTACACTGAACCAAACTAATTACACCGAAAAACCACAAACCAGCTGATATGACTAACAATGGGGGGGGCAAACAGAAGGAAAACCAAACGAAGACAAAACTAAGGGGGCACGAAAGCAATATACAGAGGTGGAGGGTGTAGCTAGAAATGACAGTAACTCACTCTAGTTTCTCCAGTGGACAGTGTGGATCCTCCAGTAAATCAGAGAGCTGCTTCACTCCTGTGTCTCCTGGTTTATTGTTGGTCAGATTCAGCTCTCTCAGGTGTGATGAGGGGTTTGACCTCAGAGCTGAACACAGAGCAGCACAGCCTTCCTCTGGAATACTGCATCGTTCCAACCTGTAGAGGGAAGGAGAAAAATTTATATTTTGAACATACACTATATTGCCAAAAATATTCACTCATCTTCCTTGATATATCATATATCATATCTTCCATATGAGTTTAAGTGACATCTCATTCCTAATCCATAGAGTTCAATATGACGTTGGTCCACCCTTTGCAGCTAGAACAGCTTCAACTCTTCTGGGAAGGCTGTCCACAAGGTTTAGGAGTGTGTTTATGGGGATTTTTGACCATTCTTCCATTTGTGAGGTCACATACTGATGTTGGACCAGAAGGCCTGGATCTCAATCTCCACTGTAATTCATCCCAAAGGTGAACTATTGGGTTGAGGTCAGGACTCTGTGCAGGTCTGTCAAGTTCATCCACACCAGACTGCCATCCATGTCTTTATGGACCTTGCTTCATCTTGGGAGAGGAAGAGGCCAGCTCCAAACAGTTCCCACAAAGTTGGGAGCATGGAATTGTCCAAAATATCTTGATTTCTATGCTGAGGCATTCAGAGTTCCTTTCACTGGAACTAAGGGGCCAAGCCCAGCTCCAGAAAAACAACCCCACACCATAATCCCCCCTCCACCAAACTTGGCACAATGCAGTCAAACAAGTACCATTCTCCTGGTAACCGCCAAGCCCAGACTCATCCATCATATTGCCAGATGGAGAAGCGTGATTCGTCACTCCAGAGAACACACCTCCACTGCTCTAGAGTCCAGCGGTGTCGTGCTTTACACCACTGCATCCGACGCTTTGCATTGCACTTGGTGATGTATGGCTTCGATGCAACTGGTTGACCATGGAGACCCACTCCATGAATTCCATGAGCTAATCTGAAAGCCATATGAAGTTAAGATGTCTGAATGATTGACTCTACAGAAATTTGGTGATTTCGTATTATGTGCTTCAGCATCTGCTGACCCCGCTCTGTCAGTTTACGTGTCCTACCGCTTGATGTCTGAGTTGCTGTCGTTCCAAACACGTCAATTTTCTTATAATACAGCTGACAGTTGACTGTGGAATATTTAGGAGCGAGGAAATTTCACAACTGAATTTGTTCCACATATGTCATCCTATCACAGTTCCACAATGGAATTCACTGAGCACCTGAAAGTGACCCATTCTTTCACAAATGTTTGTAAAAACAGACTGATTCTGATAATTTGGATGGGTGAGCAAATACTTTTGAGTATGTGTACCTGATTAATTGGTATAATGTGTGTGAGAGAGACATAACAATTATGTCTGGGTGTGTAGGAGGGAGAGTGAAAAAGCATGTGAAAGATTGATGTTTGCGGAATAGGAAAACTAAAAGAAACCAATACAGTCCCAGTGCTTTACAGTTATAGAGGTTGATATATTTATAGTGACAGAAATAAAAACAAAGAAATGTGTTAAAAAGATGCACTGTACATCTAAGAAATGAATGTTTCCAGTGTGTGTGTGTGTGTGTGTAAAAGACACCGTATCTCAGGAACTCACTCTAGTTTCTCCAGTGTACAGTGTGGATCCTCCAGTAGAGCAGAGAGCTGCTTCACTCCTGAGTCTCCTGGTTTATTGTGGTTCAGATTCAGCTCTCTCAGGTGTGATGACGGATTTGACCTCAGAGCTGAACAAAGAGCAGCACAGCCTTCCTCTGTAATACTGCAGCAAGACAGACTGTAGAGAGAAGTAGAAAAACTCCTCACACTTACAGATAAACACACACAATATATCTCTGTCACCAACATGTAAACATGCATATGCACACTAATATGCACACACAGGGTTGAGTATATGTCAGATTAATACATTGTGTGTGAGTGTGACAAAAAGATAAAACAAAACATGTATGTGTGTGTATAAAGAGACTGTAAATCAGTAACTCACTGTAATTTCTCCAGTGTACAGTGTGGATCCTCCAGTAGAGCAGAGAGCTGCTTCACTCCTGAGCCTCCTGGATTATTGTCATTCAGGTTCAGCTCTCTCAGTTGTGATGAGGGATTTGACCTCAGAGCTGAAGCCAGAGCAGCACAGCCTTCCTCTGTAATACTGCAGTTAGACAGACTGTAGAGAGAAGGAGAAAAACTCCTCACACTTACAGCTCAACACACACACAAATTGTCTCTTGCAAACACATGTACATACGTTTGCATGCATGCTTGTGCACACATACACACAATAACATTTATACATGCACACACACATGCACATGTTACAGGTATAGAGACAAACAGTCAAGGAAATAAGGAGAGCACATGCTTGTGTGTGAGAGAGATATTGACTGTGTGTGTGTGTGTGTGTGTGTGTGTGTGTGTGTGTGTGTGTGTGTGTGTGTGTGTGTGTGTGTAAAGACACAGAATGTCAGTAACTCACTCTAGTCTCTCTAGTTTACAGTGTGGATCCTCCAGTAGAGCAGAGAGTTGTTTCACTCCTGAGTCTCCTGGTTTATTGTAGTCCAGATTCAGCTCTCTCAGGTGTGATGAGGGATTTGACCTCAGAGCTGAACACAGAGCAGCACAGCCTTCCTCTGTAATACTGCAGTTAAACAACCTGCAGAGAAAAGGAGAAAAGCTCGTCACAATTGAGTATAATGAGTACACACACGATGTCTTTCCCAAACACATGTAAACACATGAACACTGAGCCGGAGTATGTGTATCTGATAGGGGTGTCACGATTCTCTAAATCCTCGATTCGATTGTATTTCCAATTTTAGGGTCACGATTTGATTCGATTCTCGATTTACAGCAGAGAGGCCTATGCCAGTTTGAGATTAGTCTATGGTCAGTCATTGGTTTGATTAATTAAATTTACAATATCTTATTTCAAAAGGTGGGTTTGATATAAGTAATACAAGTGATTTGTAATACACCACATTAGGCACTAACGGTCAAATATAAATAATTTAATTAAGATAAATGTAAATCTTGTTCTCAGTGGAAAACAACAAAAACAAACAAATAATAATAACAACAATGAGGTCACAGAGGGTACCTGCTATCTAGTGGCTTTTTTGGTAGCAGCAATGTGCACTATTAAAACAGCAATGTGCAACATACAATAAATAATTTAAAAAATACAGGAACAGTCATGTACAAAATAATAGAACAAACAGAGCCTTAACAAACTAAACTCTATCCTACAAAATTTCTTATAAAACAATTTCTTTAGTGTCTTCATACATGGAAGGCAACACTTTAGTTGTAAGATGCGACCTTTATACTTTCGCCAATGACTGTAGCGTGCGACTCCGCACACCTCGCGTGAATGGCAGAGGCGTTTATACTTGGCATGTCACATTCTTTGCAGTGGTTTCCGAAATGATATGTTGTAGTATAAAGAAACACTCCTCAAAAACAGGGGAAGGAACATTTACCTGACAAATTTTAATGTTGCATTTTGTTCCAGATTTGAAAATGCTGGAATTAGGCTAAAGTACTTGAAAATGCTTGAAATTGTAACTACTTCGTTTCACAACAAATAGCTGTCTGAACAGTTCTCTTGTATTACGTTAACAAATATGAGCCTCTTGTAATTCCAGGACGAAACATGAGAGAACGTGAAGACGTTAATATTGGGCGTTTTGAAAATAAACAACCATTAAATAATGTGATAAAAAAGTTAATAATTTCAAATCATTACGAGTATATGTATAAATATTTAACTTAATTAGGTTTAACGTGCTGGGAATTATTGAAATGGACCTTGAAAGTGACGTACAAGTGCTTTAATTCCACCTTGTAAAGGTGTATGAGCCCAGCAAACATGACTAGGTTCATTGCGCTGAGGCGCAGCACACACGAAGTTACAAAATTCGAGAGGTGCATGACCTCGCAAATCGCCAGCGCGTGAGGCCCTCGCGCACGGGCTGAGCCACCGCGATTATGTCATTTTTGGCGTGCGGACCCTCGCACCGCGTCAAGTATTAACCAGGCCTAAACCAGGCTTTACTTTGCGTAGTGTGGGTGCTTGCGTAGCTTAGAGGGAGGCATCGTCGATCCTCTATTTGACTTCGAGGCTCGAGATCGTTACATAATTTAGATCGTTTTTGATTAAATATCGAAATCGTGACACCCCTAGTATCTGAATAATCATTTTCTTGTTTGTGTGCATGTAACGTGTGATCCCTCCCCCTCCCGTCAATCATGGTCCTGTTGGGTTTGTTTTCTTTTCCATGTGCACTTTTATGTAGTTTCCACGCCTATGTTCAGTCCCTTGTTTTGTGTCATTAGTTTCACCTGTAAGTGATTAAGGGTTATCTGGGTTTGTATTTAGATGCCCGCTTTTGTTTCCTGAGTTGCTGGTGATTGTTTCTATGTATGTGTGTCTCGGCAGAGTTTCATGTTCAAGTCCTGTTTGTTCTTAGGTCAAGGATATTACGTTTAAATTCTGGTGGTGTTCCTTGGTCATTCCTTGGAGTGTTACTTTCAGTCTTTGTACGTAAGTGTTATGTTGTGCTTTCCTCGTGATTCATGTTTTAGTTCTCTGGTGTTTTCCTTTTCTTGTCCCAGTTTATTAGTGGAAATGTAATGCCGTCTTTAAGTCATGTTCCTTGGTTAGTCATGCGTGTTTTCGTAGTTATAAGTCGTAGGATCTATGTTGTTATCTGTCGCAGTGTTTTGTGTTGAAGTCATTCCAGAGTGTCATACTTGGTTTTGTTTTGTTGGTTTCCTTTAACTGAAGGTAGAAGTGTATTTAGTGTTTAGCAGTTCTTTGTCTAGTGAGTTTGAGTTGTGTCTTTATGTGTTGTGCTGCCCCCAGGGCTTTTTCCCTAAATAACAATTCTTATTGGTTTAAATGGAGAATGTAAAATGTTAGGTTATGTATTTTACATTCAAATAATAACAGTCGTGCGGAACGTTCTGATCTCGCGACCACATTGAAATAATGACGGTCGGTTTTTCTGGTGTGCGCAAGTAGCGGTATGCGAGCATAATCCGATATTATTTATGCTGAATTGTCAGGCAGGAATGTCGTAAGTGTTACTAATGTTTAATACAGATAAGTTTTGTTTATGTAAATGTTTATCTTGGTAAAATGTGAATTTTATTTAGCTCGATGCTTTTGCGTTACATATGTAACCGTCTATGTTGAGACTGGTTTTATTTTCTGACATTACAGTTTTCACCACATCTTATGAAGGCAAGTAAAAGCTGCAACTAAACTCCAGGGTCTTCATTTGTGGTTTATCTTGGTGTCACCAACAACCTTGTTGAAAACACTACAGTGAAAAGACATCAATCTACCATTCAGCACGGTCAAAAATGGCAGCCAGTAACAAGTCTGCACGCAGTTTCAAGACCAGCCACTCATCTGGATCAGCACTAAGCGCTGTCCATGCGCCAGCTAAAGCGGAGGCTGCTAAGGTGAGAGCATCTTATGCAAGCAAAGAAGCACAATTGAAAGTTGAAAAAGCACAAAGTGAATTGGACAAGGCTAAAATAGATGCCGAATTGGAAGTGCTAACGTTACAAAGGGAAGCCGATGCTGCCTTAGCCGAGGCAGAAGTGTTAGAAGATGCTGAGGAAATACAAGAGGGGCCTGAGAGCAGAAAATCTCAATCAGAAAAGGTCAAATTAGAACGTACAAGAGAATATGTACAATCTCAAATGGACACTAACCAATCTGTACGTCCTCAAGATGTAATTAACACCTCTCGCCCAGAAGTAAGTTTAAATAACACATTAATAACGCGGTATCCCCCCGATGACCACATTTTAGAGACATCACCTCATAGCTTTGAGAGAAAGTTTACTAAGGACGATGTTGCTGCCTTAAGCGGTCATAACATGGAGAGTCAGCCCAGAGATGGAACAAAACCAAAATTAGGAAAACCAACTTCATCCCTCGACCCATTTAGCTCACCATTCATGCCTCATTATGCCACTCCAGTTAACATCCCAAATCCAGCAGAGCCTTTCGCCCAATACATGGCACGCCGAGAATTAATCACCTCAGGCCTCTACCAATTCGATGATAGGCCAGAGAACTACAGAGCATGGTACTCTTCATTTGTGGGTGCTACAGCTGAGGTGCCTCTCAGTCCTATTCAAGAGCTAGATTTAATGACAAAATGGTTAGGGAAGGAGTCAAGCGATCAGGTGAAACGCATACGTTCAGTACATGTGAACAACCCCACATTAGCTTTACGCAAAGCTTGGGAGAGGTTAATTGAATGCTATGCAGCACCTGAAATAATTGAAAAATCACTTTTCCAACGACTAGACAGTTTCCCAAGAATAACAGTCAAAGATCATGTCAAGCTGCGTGAACTAGGAGATCTACTACAAGAGATTCAGGGTGCCAAGGAAGACGGTTATCTCCCTGGCCTGTGGTACCTAGATACTTCTCGTGGAATTAGCCCAATTGTAGATAAACTCCCATATGGACTCCAGGAAAGGTGGGTGTCGTATGGCTCTCAGTATAAAGAGGAAAATCAATTCGATTATTTTTGCAAATTCATATGCAAAGAAGCAAAGAAACGTAATGATCCGAGTTTCAATCAACTAAATAGCCAAACACACTCAAAGTTAGAAAAACCCTACGCAAACAACTTTAACCCTCGTAAACCGATCTGCATACACAAAACCAACATTTCACACCTCAGCAGGGACTTCGACAAGAACTGCCCGCTACACAATAAGCCACACCCACTCAAAAAATGCAGAACATTTAGGAACAAACCACTGGACGAAAGGAAGGCCTTCCTCAAAGAGAAAGGAATCTGTGTCAAATGCTGCCTTTACATTTACATTTATGGCATTTGGCAGACGCCCTTATCCAGAGCGACTTACATTTTTATCTCATTTTTATACAAGTGAGCAATTGAGGGTTAGGTGCCTTGCTCAGGGGCACCTCAGTCATGGCCTCAGGTCTGGGGATCGAACCCACGACCCTCCGGTCACAAGACCAGTTCCCTAACCACCAGGCCATGACTGCCTTTCAGACACTCATCTTGCCAAGGACTGTAAACATACAGTAAAATGCTCTGAATGTAGCAGCACAAGGCACGACACGGTTGTGCATCCTGGGCCTCCTCCACAGATCAACAAGTCTCTTCTACCAGCACAAGAGAATGGCGGGGAGGGAGAAATCAGTCCCGACACAGTCAATGTCACATCGAGCTGCACAGACGTGTGTGGTCCAGGTCAGTGGAGTCGCTCATGTTCTAAGATATGTCTCACAAGGGTATATCCTAAAGGTTGCAAAGACAAGGCAGTCAAAGCTTATGTAATACTAGACGATCAGAGTAATCGTTCCCTAGCCAAACCTGAATTCTTTGAAATTTTTGATGTCAAAAATGAACCTTTCTCCTACAACCTTAGAACATGCTCCGGAATAGTAGAAACAAGTGGAAAAATGGCTGAAGGTTTTCAGATTGAGTCACTAGATGGGTCAGCAGTCATCCCTCTACCCCCGCTTATCGAGTGTCAGGACATTCCCAACAATAGGAGTGAAATCCCAACCCCTAGCGCAGTGCTACACCAGCCGCACCTCCAGTACATAGCAAAGTACATCCCAGAGTTAGACCCAAAGGCTGAAATACTCCTGCTACTAGGGCGAGATGTTTTACAAGCACACAAAGTTAGGCAGAGAGTCAATGGCCCTCATAACGCACCTTTTGCTCAACGTTTAGATCTGGGTTGGGTCGTAGTTGGGAGGTCTGTCTGGGTAGTGTTCATAAGCCGACAGTCAGCACACTCAAGACAATCATTCTGGAAAATGGCCGCCCTACGGTGTTCGGACCATGTGACAGCCTTCTGCAACTCAAGGAGATGCCACATGCAAATAGGCCAGGGAAAGTACCTGAACAAACTCTGGGGCAAACAGTTTTTAACCGGACGAGAGACGACAATAAACCAGCTCTCTCAATACAGGACACTCTCTTCCTAAAAATAATGGACAATGCTATGTACAGGGATGAGGACAACAGCTGGGTTGCCCCACTTCCTTTTAAACAACCCCGCCAGCAGCTGCCTAACAATAGAGAGCAGGCGGTCACTAGATTTACATCCTTAAAACGGAGCTTAAATAGGAAACCTCACATGAAGGAACAATATGTGGCATTCATGGACAGCATTTTCTCCAATGGTCATGCTGAAGTGGCACCCCCGCTAAAACAGGGAGAGGAGTGTTGGTTTCTTCCAACCTTTGGGGTTTATCACCCACAAAAGTGCAATCAGATCAGGGTTGTTTTTGATTCCAGTGCCCAGTACTGTGGTGTCTCACTTAACAATGTTCTCCTTACTGGTCCGGACTTAAATAACACACTTATCGGAGTTCTTCTCCGTTTCCGAAAAGAGAGCGTTGCGATCATGGCAGACATCCAACGAATGTTTTACTGTTTTAAAGTGTGTGAGGATCACCGTAACTTCCTCCGTTTTCTGTGGCACAAAGACAATGATGTCAACAAGGAAATTATTGACTATCGCATGAAAGTGCATGTATTTGGCAACTCACCATCACCTGCTGTTGCTGTTTACGGACTTTGCAAAGCCATCAGAGCAGGCGAAAAGGACTTTGGTGCTGATACAGTCGAGTTTGTGGAGAAGCACTTTTATGTGGACGATGGTTTGATCTCTGTGCCATCTCATGAGGAGGCTATAGACTTGCTAAAAAGAACCCAATCCTCACTCGCCGAATCCAATCTGCGCCTGCACAAGTTTGCTTCTAACTCGCAGGCAGTCATGCAGGCCTTTTGCCCTGAAGATTGCGCACTACTTGTCAAAGACTTAGACTTAAGTGGTGAAGAAACACAATCTCAGCGAAGCCTTGGCCTCATTTGGGAAACAACAAAGGACGCTTCACTTACTCAGTAGCCATCACAAACAAACCATTCACTCGGCGTGGCATACTGTCTTCCGTCAACAGTGTCTTTGATCCTCTAGGCCTCCTGGCACCTGTCACAATTCAAGGAAGAGCTCTACTTAGAGAGCTCACTTCAGGATGTTCTGATTGGGATGCACCCCTTCCGGAAGACAAGCAAATCAAATGGGATGTGTGGAGAAATTCTCTTCAGGACCTAAAAGGGCTACATGTTCCCAGAACCTACACTTCTACCTCACTCAGTCAAGCAATACACAAAGAATTCTATATATTCTCAGATGCGTCAACTAAAGCGGTAGGAGCTGTAGCCTACCTAAAAGCAATTCAAAGTGATGGTAAAGTTGAGGTTGGATTCATAATGGGCAAAGCGAAGCTGGCTCCCCTGTCAGAACCCACTATACCAAGGCTTGAGCTATGCGCAGCCGTCTTGGCAGTAGAAATGGCTGATCTCATCCAGGATGAGTTGGACTTGCATTGCGATGCAGTGCACTTTTATACAGACAGTAAAGTAGTACTAGGCTACATCTGTAATGAGTCAAAAAGATTCTACACATACGTCCACAACAGGGTACAGCGCATTCGCCAGTCCTCAAAGCCAGAACAGTGGCACTATGTGCGCACTGAGGAAAACCCAGCCGACCATGCGTCAAGGTCATTGTCAGCAGCTCAGCTAGAGAAGTCTTCATGGTTCGTAGGACCATCCTTCCTCCACCATCCTCCTGCAGAGGTAAGACAAGTAAGCGGAACATTCGAGTTAATTGATCCAGACAAAGATTCAGAAATTAGGCCACAAGTTAGAACGTATGCCACTCATCACCAAGTACTCACCGGTAAACGCTTTGAGCGCTTTTCTACCTTCAAGTCCTTAGTCAGAGCAATAGCAAATCTTATCCACATCGCAAAATCCTTCAATGGCACTAATCCAAACAATGAATGCAAAGGCTGGCACAAATGTCACTTACCTCGTATGTTAGAGGAAATGGCTCAAGCAAGAAACCTCATCCTTAAAGAAGCTCAAAGGGTCTACTTTGAAAAAGAACTTTGCGCCCTTAATGCAGGCAAACCGATCCCAAAACAGAGTCCCCTACAAAGGCTCAGCCCAGTCCTGCAGGACGGTTTAATTTCCATTGGAGGCCAACTCAAACATTCTGAAATTGAGAGCTTTGAAAAGAGCCCAGTCATTCTCCCCAAAGACAGTCACATCTCTCTTCTGCTCACTCGTCATCACCACGAGCTAGTGAAGCACCAAGGCCGTCATTTGACAGAAGGAGGAGTCAGGGCTGCTGGATTATGGCTCATTGGAGGCAAAAGACTAATCAGCTCGATGATCCACAAATGCATAATCTGTCGCAAACTTGTCGAAAACAAGAGCAACAACAAATGGCTGATTTACCACCTGAGCGTCTCAAAACTTGTTCTCCTTTCTCCTATGTTGGCCTTGACATTTTTGGGCCTTGGACAGTAACAACCAGACGCACCAGAGGTGGACAAGCTGAAAGTAAGCGGTGGGCCATTATGTTTACCTGCATGAGTTCCAGAGCTGTGCACATCGAAGTGATTGAATCTCTTGACACATCCCGTTGTGTAAATGCCCTCCGCCGTTTCTTTGCACTAAGAGGTCCTGCAAAATTATTCGTATCCGATCGTGGCACTAACTTTATTGGAGCTTCAAAGGAATTAGGAATGGACAAATCAATGCAAAGATACTTGACAGATGAGGGTTGCAGCTGGAAATTCAATCCGCCACATGCCTACCACATGGGAGGCTCTTGGGAGTGCATGATCGGTGTCGCTCGTAGAATCTTGGATTCTATGCTACTACAAAGTAAGGTACAGTTGACTCACGAAGTGTTATGCACGCTTATGGCCGAGATTACAGCCATCATAAATGCAAGGCCACTGCTTCCAGTGTCCTCAGATCCAGAGAACCCCTTTATTCTATCCCCATCAATGCTCCTGACACAGAAATCTGGCCTCTTGCCCCCACCTGGAGACTTCTTGGACAAGGACCTTTACACCAGGCAATGGAGACAGGTTCAGGCTCTAGCAAACCAGTTCTGGACACGCTGGAGGCGAGAGTATTTGCCTACATTACAGCAAAGGCAGAAATGGGTTGTATCTCGTAGAAACCTGCATGTTGATGACCTAGTTCTGCTTAAAGACAAGCAGGTTTCACGTAACAGCTGGCCCACGGCAAGGGTCACTGACACATTCCCAGGCAAGGACAATAGAGTAAGAAGGATCGAGGTAAAGGTATGGGATCAAGGCTGTGTAAAGACTTTTGTGCGACCAGTTACAGAAGTTATCCTTCTCATGCCAAAGGACTCTGCATAATGTTTAGAGTTACAGTATATCATGGCCTCTCAGAGGCCAGGCGGGGAGTGTGCTGCCCCCAGGGCTTTTTCCCTAAATAACAATTCTTATTGGTTTAAATGGAGAATGTAAAATGTTAGGTTATGTATTTTACATTCAAATAATAACAGTCGTGTGGAACGTTCTGATCTCGCGACCACATTGAAATAATAACGGTCGGTTTTTCTGGTGTGCGCAAGTAGCGGTATGCGAGCATAATCCGATATTATTCATGCTGAATTGTCAGGCAGGAATGTCGTAAGTGTTACTAATGTTTAATACAGATAAGTTTTGTTTATGTAAATGTTTATCTTGGTAAAATGTGAATTTTATTTAGCTCGATGCTTTTGCGTTACATATGTAACCGTCTATGTTGAGACTGGTTTTATTTTCTGACATTACAGTTTTCACCACATGTTATGAAGGCAAGTAAAAGCTGCAACTAAACTCCAGGGTCTTCATTTGTGGTTTATCTTGGTGTCACCAACAACCTTGTTGAAAACACTACATGTGTTATGTACATCTCTAGATTTGATCGGTTGTAACGAAAGTGTTGTTGTAATTCAAGTGTTGTTGTTGTTGTTGTTATTGTTGTTCGCTCTTTGTTCATTATGCCTCGTCGTGCTCATAAGTCTAAGTCTGATCTGTCAGTTGGTTGTTTGTCTCTTGTTCGCTCCTTCGAGAGCTCATGCATATTAAATGGTTTTTCTCCGCAACTGTGTCCGCCCCCTGCTCCCTCTGAGTTAGAGTCGTTACAGTACATCATAGTTTTTGTCAGAGAAAATGTAAGATATAGTTTGAAAATGTTTGAAAGATATAGTCAAAGGGTGTATTTCATACACAGTGAAATTTTATGCAATAGAAAAATCTGAGAGTTCATGTGAAACAAACCGAAGAAACAGATACAGATGTGCATGAGAGAGAGAGAGTGCGAGAGAGATGAATATTGACTCTGTGTGTATGTGTATTTCTGTATAAAAGAGTCAGTAAGTAAGTAACTCACTGTAGTGTCTCCAGTTTACAGTGTGAATCTTCCAGTAGAGCAGTGAGCTGCTTCACTCCTGAGCCTCCTGGTTTATTGTATTTCATATTCAGCTCTCTCAGGTGTGATGAGGGGTTTGACCTCAGAGCTGAACACAGAGCAGCACAGCCTTCCTCTGGAATACTGCAGTTATACAGACTGTTGAGAGAAGGAAAAAAACTCACATTTACAGATCAGAACAAACAAACGCAAAATGTCTCTTTCAGACAAATGTACACACATGTGCATGCATGCTTGCACGCACACACACCCACCAACAAATGCACACAATTTCTCTCAGACACACACATACTGTCTTTTCCACACCAATACACAGACACACACTCATAAATGGAACTGGACCACTCAACACCCCAAACACATTGAGAGGGTGTGTGAGTGAGAGACATATTTTGCACTTTTTACAGCACACATCACAACGCAACTTTACAAATGTCTAGGTCCAGATTCCTAATGTAACATTTCTGCTGCTGACTTGGGTGAAGAAGGACACAAACGCGTAGAGACCAGGGTTGTACTTGCAGTAGACTGTATATTTAATTTAGAACACAAAGACAGATGACCAATGGACAAACTCCTGATACGGTGACGAGACCGACGAGGCATTCTGGACAGACCACGTAACACTGGGATTACATCAACTCACTATTATACCTAGATATAACAATATTAAGACAAAACAGTGACAACTCTTAACGTGGTGACTTGATGAACGAGACAGTACATAACACATGTAACATGGGCAGTAACACTCTTTACGTGACGACCAGATCACCGAGGCATTTAAATAAACCACATAACATTATGGGCGGTAACAACTCTTTGAAATAACCACGTCAGTAATCTCTGATAATTTGCGAGTGGAAGGGAGAGCAGGGAGAGAACACCTGGATTTAGAAAAGACAAACGAAACTTTAAGTATCCAACAACACAGGGCTTTAACCACGTAACTCAAAATTAGAACACACGCGGACATGGGACCTTAATATAGAAACACTGACAGACAGGGAAATCAAAGGAACAAACACGGGAAACGACCAAACCTAACAGGGTTGCGAACTAGAAAGACAACGTTTCACCAAAGGCAATGACCAACCCCGAAGGAAACAGACACGCAATAACCATAACAACAAAACGTGTAATAATCAGAAACAGAACAGACTGATAAAGACTGAAACGAAGACTAGAGTGAACCCACTAAAATCTAGAGCGCTGACAGACGGGACTCGACAACCTGGAAACACGGAGGGCATGAAATAACGATTGCCAAGGACCGTATCCAAACTACGAATTTAAATATCCAAACAATTAGAGACAATATGGTACAGGTGAAAACCATAACACAAGGGGCTGAAACTAGGCGGTGCAAGAAACACTACAACTGACGAATAAACACAAGTAAATGAGTAACGCATTACACCTAATCAGCAAGCCGAAGGCAATGCTGACAAGGAAAAACTTCCTGGGTGGGTTTAAGGAAGAAACTTTAGGAGGACCAAGACTCAAGAGTGATCTGTCCTCCCCTGGGCAGCCAGACAGTAACCATCCCACACCAGGGCCCATAGACACCTCCCACAGAATATTTAGGATGCCGACCCCCACCTGCTTCATCACAGTATCACATCTGTAGGGATTGAGAGGATCCCAGTAAAATCTGATAGATCTGGGAGATTTTCAATAAACCCAGGTGCAGTGGGTGACGTGATCATTGTCTGGTGTGGAGTGGCCATAGTATGTTCTTTATGTCTGTATCATACATCAGCACTAAATCAAGTACTGTATATGTCCACCTTGTATATTCTCTTATACACTGAGTAAAACAAATCGATTGTAGCATAGAACTGAAGGCTGATCTCGAAGGGTCTTGGGCACTATTAAAGTGAATCTTAAAGTCACCAACAATAACTCGTAACAAATAAATCTGCAAACTCATTAATGAACTGTGAAGAGGGTCCTGGTGTCATGTAGATGCCAACAACTGAAAAGGGCTGGGTGGGCTTCTTTTTACTATCAGTGTTGTTTATGTTAATACAAAGATTTGAAATCATAACCATTTTCCTAATGTGTCATGTAACGTATTGACCAGGCAGAGAGGGATCCAACTGCGGAAGAACACCGCTTTTATTTAAATAAATCACGTGTACAGAAAACGGCAGGTGAATCACTAACACTAAGTTCAGTAGCAACAGCGTTTTCTTGGGGTGGTCGGGATGGTCCAGGGTCATAACAGGAGAGCAGAAGTCAGAAGGTACAGACGGACTGGGCAGGACACGAGGTCTGGGGAGTGAGCAAGGGTCAGAACACAGGAGATCAAGCAGGTAATAGAAACGCTCGGTACGTGGCATGAGTCGGCAATACTTTGTGACTAGGAAATGGAATGAAGGTGTGCAAGTATGGTAGAAAGGGGGCGTGGTGATGAGTGACAGGTGAGGCTGTTTCAGGGGAGATCAGGTGGCATTCCTTACATGTCATTATTAATAACTGCATTACTGCCTCTGAGACCAGTTAGACAAGGGCGGTGTACATAGCCATAGTCATAAGCACTGGCTTCATTTAATTCATTTAATGTTCTCCTTTGACCCAATCGAGTTACCGGTAATTAAATCCGTGATTAGTGATGATTTCACTTATGTGTCATGGTTTAATTGAATACTAATTAGGTTCTAAGATTTTTTTGGTGTCTGTATATTTCTCCTTAGCTCAGGGAGCACCTCGGCTGCTAGAATCTTTTCCAACAGGCTAGTGATTATTCTAAACATCTCAAAAGATAAAACCATCGCAAACGTCAGATGTAGATATGATGTTTTCGGTTGGTTATGACTATATGCAAACCAAAGGCTCCAAAAAACTAAGGAAGCAGTGTCTGTGAATGTATTGAAATTGAGAACTGTATGATGCTATGACTAATAAAACTCAAATTAGCTGATAATAGATGATAGTTGGATGATAGGACACTTAAACAGTAGCATTCAGGCTAAACATTTGAAAACAGACAGCAGCTTCAGGAGTGTCAGAGCATCAGCATATGTTGCCATATACAGAGATGTGTGTGCATGTGCATCGGATTAATATACTCTGATTAATATACTCTGATTAATATAGTCTGATATTATTCTCTTCCGGCTTTCATGAGAGGCGGTCTCTTGCTCCTGCACTCCTGGTTTTGACTTAGCTTCTCTGTCTCGTCTCAGAACCCTGATGCTGCTCTTCAAATTTTAAACAAAGAAGATGGAATTGATTAAGTGGTCTCTCAACGCAACTGATATTATTTTTTTCGACGAGGAGTCATGGACTGGGAGAACCCATGTGTCTGGACGGAACATTCTCATCTGGACTATGCCACGTTTCATGGGGGACGTGGCATAGTTTGTGTCCCGTGCTTCTCTCCCTGGTAGATGTTGAAAACGTGTATCTATTTGGAACTTTGATCACTGGGTTTCTGCTGATTGGATTAGGCGTTGCCCTGGTGTATCGGGAAATTATAAGAGTGGGGTCAGTTTGAACACCCACCAAAATTGCCCAATTTGATTGATGTGATGGGTAGAGCTGTCAAAACGCAGACTGTGACTGTCAGTAAAGCTTGAATTCGATGATGGAGGGCCTCACTGCTCTACGTGCGAAGTTGGATCAGTTGGGAGACCACTGACTTAAGAGGATTTTCATGTGCTCAAGGATGGGCTCCTTGCTAAATTCTGCATTCTTGTTTATCTACATTGGCACCCAAACAAAATTCTCCCAGAAGGTTGTTGTCTTGGTTACCTGTCAGAGATGGCTCTTGCCTTCCACCACAAACTTTTACACAAAAACTGTGCGCCAGGCCTCTGGCTCCCCCCTCTCTATCTGAATGAATCACGCCTCTCACTGCTTGACTGTCTGCGTTATCAATGCTTGTATGTGCTATGGGGATTTTTTGCGTGCACACAGACTGTTGTCCTGTTGTGAGAATAATCTCTGGTCATATGTTTTTGTCTCCTAGTGTTTATCTCTCTATGTTTCTCCCCCACCCTGCGGAGCTGGCGGCGTGTTTTAGATGCAGCGGCCGCTCTGGTCTCCTGTTACTTTAACACTGGACCCCAGGGAATGACATTTCGTACCTTGTACTTGTACAATGTATGACAATAAAGTCTTCTGAAGTCTCAAAAATTTGTGAGGGTAAAAAAAAACAATGTGTGAGAAAGATACAATGTGTTTAAGAGAGAGAGGAACATTTACAGTGTGTATATGTATTTCTGTGCAAAAGAGACACTACTCACTGTAGTTTCTCCAGTTTACAGTGTGGGTCCTCCAGTAGAGCAGAGAGCTGCTTCACTCCTGAGTCTCCTGGTTTATTGTGGTTCAGATACAGCTCTCTCAGGTGTGATGAGGGGTTTGACCTCAGAGCTGAACACAGAGCAGCACAGCCTTCCTCTGTAATACTGCAGCACTTCAACCTGCAGTGAGAAGGGTAAAAAAAATTTACAGCTCAGTACACACAAAGTACACACACAGTGTCTCTATGACACACATGCACAAAATGCATGCATGTGTGTCTGAGACAAAGACAATAGCAGGACATAACAGTTACGTCTGTGTATGCGTGCTTTTTATGAAGACAAAGTAACTCACTGTAGTTTCTCCAGTGTACAGTGTGGATCCTCCAGTAGAGCAGAGAGCTGCTTCACTCCTGAGTCTCCTGGTTTATTGTTGGTCAGATTCAGCTCCATCAATTGTGATGAGGAGTTTGACCTCAGAGCTGAAGACAGAGCAGCACAGCCTTCCTCTGTGATACTGCAGTCAGACAGACTGTAGAGAGAAGGAGAAAAACTCCTCACACTTACAGCTCAACACACACTCAAATATACACACATTTGCATGCATGCTTGTGCACACACACACAATAACACTTATACATGCACACACACACGTGTTACAGGTATAGAGACAAACTATCTCTAGTACGGACATGGAGATGCGCATACCTACACACAAATGCACAGTCTCTCTATCACACCTGTACATATGCTGTCTCTCCCATGCATAGATATACACATCCACAGATAATCTATTGTCTAGAGGAAGATGAGACACCCGACCCAACAACGCAGATGAGCTGAAGGTTCGTCAAAGCAACCTTGGCTTCCAGAACACCTCAACAGTGCCATCCCACATCACATTGATGCAGTAATTTGTGCAAAAGGAGCCCAAACCAAGCATTGAGTGAATATACTGTATATACTGTTCAGTAGACCAACATTTATGTATTAAAGTAATTTTCTGATTTGGTCTTATATAATATCCTAATTTTTCCTTGCCACTGTCGCCCCTGGCTTGCTCACTGGGGGCTAGGACTCGGCACTTGTAAAGCTGCTTTGTGACAACAACTGTTGTAAAAAGTGCTATATAAATAAAATTTGATTGATTGACAATTAAATTTTGCAATATAACCCTATACTGTACTCAGGATTAGTGGGCTATTTTAGCCACTATCTCTCTAGTGGCCAAAATGACCAGCGCGATTTTAGGGTTTTCATTCCTACTACGATCTGGCATTAATAACTGTTTTGTAAACATCATTAGTCACAATCTAAGCTTTTTCATGCAGCCCAATTGGCTAAAGAGAACACTAAATTATTCGACGGCAGATAGGGCAGGAAGAATATTTTATCTTTTATTGATAACAGCAGATGAAGCAGAGTCTCTCAATCAGGTGTTTCCCTTTTTACTAGCACTAGGAATCTCCTGTCTGCTATTTTAAGAACTCCAAAGACTCCCCACAAGAAAACAAAAGCATGCCAACTGGTTAAAATGAAAATAGACAAAACATGGTTTAGCTTTACTGCCGCTAATTCCACTCACTGTATCCTTGGGAACGAGTTTGATTGACAGAAAGGTCAGCAACAACCACTTCCTGTGTATTGAGCCTGCCCATATACTTTTAGTTTCGGTAAAATACACTAGGCCACTAGTAAAGTGACCTGTTAGTCTTCATGTAGAAACAGAATCAGAATTTAAGCAAGAGAAAAAAATTGTTAAAGGGACAATTAAAAAATATATATAAAATTATTTTTTAACCGTCTTGTACAAGTACACACACAGGCAGTCACATACAGGCACAGTCTCAGTCATCAGACTGTACAAAATCAAGTGAATGGAGTGTACATACATATACACACACACACTTTAAATAGTTTGACTTTTAAGTAGTGAGCATAAGAGTTTTAAGAGCTTTAAAGTGTCTCATCATAAGTGTGTGATAGGTTGTTGTGGTGTGTTTGGTGGGCCCTGTCTGTAGTCTTAGGAAAAGCAGCACAAAGACACTTAGGACATATTTTAGGATTAATGAGTCGGTCAGCAAGCACAAATAACAATTACTAGAGTACAGGATATTTTAGTTACAAAGGAGTCCAGGAAATGCTGACAAATAAATGACAAATAAATTAATAAAAGACCTTATGGAGGAGTGAACAGTGTGCTTAGCCTTACTGTGTTTTTGTACTTAGTCCACCAGTACAGTACATGTGTTTATGCATGAAAATACTCACACAGCTTTTCTGGATGCTGTGACCACTGGCAGCAGTCTCAGTAGACATTTCTCTGATTTCTCATATTTACTCAGGTCAAACTCATTAAGCTCCTCTTCTGAGTTCAGCAACACAAACACCAGAGCTGACCACTGAGCAGGAGAAAGACTGGCTCCATGGATACAACTGGTACCTCCTCTCTTCAGGTATGTTTGGACTTCCTGCTCTAGAGAATCATCTTTCAGTTCATTCAGACAGTGGAACAGATTGATGGATTTCTCTGGAGAGAGATTCTCCCTGATCTTCTCCTTAATGTACTTGACTGTTTCCTCTTTGCTGTGTGAGCTGCTTCCTGTGTGTGTCAGTAGGCCTTGTAAGAGAGTCTGATTGGACTCCAGTGAGAGACCCAGAAGGAAGCGGAGGAAAAGGTCCAGATGTCCATTCTCACTCTGTAAGGCCTTGTCCACTGCACACATAAGGACGTTAGATATTGAGAAAATCCCTTCTTTGTTTTTTTTTCTCTTTTTCTGCTCCAACACGTTGTTGTTGTTGTTGGAGATGAAGGAGAGAAATGCATATACAGCAGCCAGAAACTCCTGAACACTCAGATGCACAAAGCTGAACACCTTGCAACCCAAATGCAACCCAGTCTCCTTTCTGAAGATCTGGGTACACACTCCTGAGTACACTGACGCTTCTTTGACATCAATGCCACACTCTCTCAGGTCTTCCTCATAGAAGATCAGGTTGCCCTTTTCCAGCTGTTGGAAAGCCAGTTTTCCCAGTCCCAGAACAATATTCCTAGTCTGGTCAATATCAGTATCAGTTTTGCCATGGTACTTTCTGTTCTTGTGTTTGATCTGAAAGATCAGGAAGTGTGTGAACATCTGAGTCAGAGTCTTGGGGATCTCTCCACTCTCTGCTTCACCCAACATTGTCTCTAGAACAGTGGCTGCAATCCAACAGAAGACTGGAATGTGGCACATGATGTAGAGGCTTCTTGATGACTTCAGGTGTGAGATGATTCTATTGGCCAGACTCTGGTCACTGATTCTCTTCCTGAAGTATTCCTCTTTCTGAGGGCCACTAAACCCTTGTACCTCTGTTACCAGATCAACACACTCAGGAGGGATCTGATTGGTCGCTGCTGGTCGAGAGGTTATCCAGAGGAGAGCAGAGGGAAGCAGATTCCCCTTGATGAGGTTTGTCAGTAGCACATCCACTGAGGTCGGTTCTGTTTCATCCCACACACTCTCATTGTTCTCGAAATCTAGAGGAAGTCGACACTCATCCAGACCATCAAAGATGAAAATGACTTTGTAATTGTTACAGTATATTAACTGTAATTGTTTTGTTTCTGGAAAAAAGTGATGAAGCAGATTCATCAGACTGAACCATTTCTCCTTCATCAAGTTCAGCTCCCTAAAAGGAAGTGGAAATATGAAGAGGACATCCTGATTGGCTCTTCCTTCAGCCCAATCCAGAATGAACTTCTGCACAGAGACTGTTTTCCCAATTCCAGCAACTCCTTTAGTCAGCACTGTTCTGATGGGTTTGTCTTTAAAGAGGTCATTACAGTTGATGGGTGTCTCCTGTGTTGCTGGTCTCCTGGATGCTGTCTCAATCTGTCTCACCTCATGTTCATTATTGACGTCTCCACTCCCTCCCTCTGTGATGTAGAGCTCTGTGTAGATCTCATTCAGAAGGGTTGAGCTTCCATGTTGTGAGATTCCTTCATTAATTCTTTTACATTTATTCAGTAGTTTGTCTTTGAGCTCTTGCTGATATACAGAGACCAGCTCTAAAAACAAACACATGAGAACAATTATTTGGTTATTATCTCTGATGTTAAATTCAACATTCTTAAAAGAGAAAAAATATAAAACACCTTTATTTGGATACCTCTAAATCCACATTAAAATTACTAATTTGTGGCAATACAGTGGGTGTAACACCCCCTCAACTAAAGGAAGAGGAACCTCTTACAGTTACTATCTCACGTCCATATTAAGGGTCAAACCTTAAGAGGGAAGAGGGAAACTATTAGTTACTACATCAGGTCCATATACAGAGTGTAACACCCTGGTGAGGAATAATCAGAACCAGAGTGAGGAATAATCAGAACCAGAGTGAGGAATAATCAGTGGTTCACTCACACAGCACTATCAGACCTGTCCACATGTGTCCCTATTCTGACACAGTCTGACACACAACCCTAACCAGTACCAAAGTCTACTAGGACCTCAAAGTCACAGTTAATCTGGTCACACAACTAACACTGTACCACACCCACAGTTAAACACATCCCTGGTTACACAACTAACACTGTACAACACCCACAGTTAAACACAGCCCTGGCCACACAACTAACACTGTACAACACCCACAATTAAACACAGCCCTGGTCACACAACTAAGACTATACCATGTCCACAGTTAAACACAGTCCTGGTCACACAACTAACACTGTACAACACCCACAGTTAAACACAGCCCTGGTCACACAACTAACACTGTACAACACCCACAGTTAAACACAGCCCTGGTCACACAACTAACACTGTACAACACCCACAGTTAAACACAGTCCTGGTCACACAACTAACACTGTACAACGTACACAGTTAATCACAGCCCTGCTCACACAACTAACACTGTACAACACCCACAGTTAAACACAGCCGTGGTCAGACACCAAACACTGCAAAACATCCACAACCTTCATCAAGGTTAAAATCCAGAATTAGGATATGGTGCATCTCAAACAGACCATATGACTTAACCCAGTGTTCTCCAGATGAGAAAAATCGGAGTTAAATATCTGTTATGAGAATCCCAATCATGATGGATGCTGACCTTAGACACATTCTTGACAGGTACTCAATTTTTTTGGGTCCTAGCCATCACAAACAGGACACTGCAGTTAGAATGGCACTGCCATCATAGATTCATGACCCAGATCTCTTATTGGTTTGTAGTGTGTTAGTGAGGTCTGTCTGGTTCATGACCCAGAGCTCTTACTGGTCTGTAGTGTGTTAGTGAGGTCTGTCTGGTTCATGACCCAGAGCTCTTACTGGTCTGTAGTGTGTTAGTGAGGTCTGTCTGGTTCATGACCCAGAGCTCTTACTGGTCTGTAGTGTGTTAGTGAGGTCTGTCTGGTTCATGACCCAGATCTTTTACTGGTCTGTAATGTGTTAGTGAGGTCTGTCTGGTTCATGACCCAGAGCTCTTACTGGTTTGTAGTTTGTTAGCGAGGTCTGTCTGGTTCATGTTCCTCAGGACATGCAGTGTGATCTTCAACACCCCCTCTTTGACACTGCTGTGATCCTCCTCATCCTCCATCTCTCCCCCAGAGCATGCTGGGTAATCTGGACTCAGTATCTTTTTAATTCTCTTCAGCTCCTTCTTCACCAGAGAGATGACTTTGTGCTCCAGTTCCTGGTTAGGAGTAAATGCCAACAGACTATCATGAAAAGCACAGAGAGACATGATATGTGAAGGAAAACAGTCACTGTCTGAACGTGCACAAAATCATTCAAACGTCCACAGGTACACACCTTGTATATGGACTCCCCATGCTCTCCGTAGATAGGTACTGATTCCTCTTTGTGCACACTGTAAAACAGACATATTTTAACAGGGAACATTTAGTACATTCATACCTGTAGAACACACATTATATACACCAGTAGATGTTATGCAGAAACACTAGAGTATAACATCTGTATTTCATAACAGATCTGTGATGCTGCATGGTGTTTGGGATCAAGAAAGGGGCAGGAGGCAGAGTCCAGAAACTAAAAAAATAAATAAATAAAAAGTAGAGCAAACTCACTAAACATGTCCATTCACAAGACAACAATAATTGACAGAGTTAGTGGGAGGATGGCAGAGGGAGGAATGACATGCGGTAGTGATACAGATGAAGGTGCAAGATAAAAGATGTTACAAAATGTCAGGAATGTCACCTGATAGCCATTAAGGACTCAGCTGTTCCTCATCACCACGCCCACATTCCAGACATTCATATACACCGTCATCACAACACCTCGTCGCGAAGTTTTGCCAACCATGTTGCATACCGAGCGTTATCATACCCTGCTGTTTCTCCTGTGTACCGACCTCTGCCTGTTCCCTCGACCCCGTCTTCTGCCTAGCCCTCAGGTACCGTACGGACTCTGCCTTCCCGTTACGACCCCGGACTGGATAGACCACTCTCAACAAACGGCATTAAATCAACTCCGTTTATGCATTAACATCTCGCATTCTCTGGTTGTATCTATCTGCCAAATAAAGAGCACTGTGCTTTTGCATAAGGATCCCTCTCTGTCTCTTCCTGACGTTACACAAGATATTTTTATAGAGCACATTTAACATGGCATTTGCCAAATTCTATGCAAGGTTATGGGAAAAGACATGACTTAATATAACTTCATAAAATGTAAAACAAAAAGTAAAACAAAACTGAGAAATGAAAATGAGTATAATGAGAGGATCAGGCAGTGTAACAGTCGAGGGCTAGGAAGCAGACGAATGCAGATGAATAATGATCTCAAGAAGACGTGTAGTCAGAATACATAAAGATTTGGTAAGATATCAAAACATGCTAACATTGATTACCAAAAAGGCTGAAACACAAGGAATATACACCAAACTAATAATACCCATATCTAGAAACACGTGAAAGAACACCAAGAGTGCAGTGACAAACGTGACGTGACACATGGAGGAAGAGCTAAACGTAAACCAGACCAACAGGTGGGGCAGGATGCAGAGATGAGAGCAGGTTCACGCTTCAAAATGTTTATTAGAAATGCCACAAAAATAAAAGCTTTTATGAGATCAATATGGAACTCAAGATAACAATGATCAAGACATACGATAGATGCAACATTAAATCCACAGAGGCAGAACGTGACAATGAGTAAAGACATTTGAAGTCTGGAGAGAGCAGGAGACATCATTACCTGAACTCAGTACAACACTCACATTCATACATCATCATTACCTGAACTCAGTACAACACTCACATTCCTACATCATCATTACCTGAACTCAGTACAACACTCACATTCCTACATCATCATTACCTGAACTCAGTACAACACTCACATCCCTACATCATCATTACCTGAACTCAGTACAACACTCACATTCCTACATCATCATTACCTGAACTCAGTACAACACTCACATTCCTACATCATTGTTACCTGAACTCAGTACAACACTCACATTCCTACATCATCATTACCTGAACTCAGTACAACACTCACATTTCTACATCATCATTACCTGAACTCAGTACAACACTCACATTCATACATCATCATTACCTGAACTCAGTACAACACTCACATTCCTACATCATCATTACCTGAACTCAGTACAACACTCACATTCCTACATCATCGTTACCTGAACTCAGTACAACACTCACATTCCTACATCATCATTACCTGAACTCAGTACAACACTCACATTCCTACATCATCGTTACCTGAACTCAGTACAACACTCACATTTCTACATCATCATTACCTGAACTCAGTACAACACTCACATTCATACATCATCATTACCTGAACTCAGTACAACACTCACATTCCTACATCATCATTACCTTAACTCAGTACAACACTCACATTCCTACATCATCATTACCTGAGCACAGTAGAACACTCACATTCCTACATCATCATTACCTGATCTCAGTACAACACTCACATTCCTACATCATCATTACCTGAACTCAGTACAACACTCACATTCCTACATCATCATTACCTGAACTCAGTACAACACTCACATTTCTACATCATCATTACCTGATCTCAGTACAACACTCACATTCATACATCATCATTACCTGAACTCAGTAGAACACTCGCATTCCTACATCATCATTACCTGACCACAGTACAACACTCACATTCCTACATCATCATCATTACCTGAACTCAGTACCACACTAACATTCCTACATCATCATTACCTGAACTCAGTAGGATCCACTTCCAGTCTGAATTTACGTGGATGGTCCATTGATCTGTCACTCTTCATGGACACACAGCTTGATTCAGGTGAGTCGGATCTCTTATCCTGAATCATACTAACAGAATTTAAATATATATAATTAATGTCAAAAGGCTGAAACAATGTTTCAATCAATAATTCAAATGTAAATAAATTCAGATATATGTCTATTGTGACATGTCAGTGTTGTACAACGTCTCATGAACCTTTACTGTAATTGACAAACATTTATAGACACTAAACATTGCAGTTTCACAAAGTCTCAATAGAAAGACAAGGCCATGTACAGGATGAACAGTCAACATGAGGGGTAAGGTTGCTGTCACGCCTACTAACGATCCCACGTTTGGCCACCCGAGGTCCTCATCTCTGGAATACTAATATCTAGCCCGACATCTAGCCCTGTTTCTCATTACCTCACCCTATTTATGTCCTCTCAGCCTTCCTTCTCATTGTGAAGTATTGCCTATCTTTTGTGACAGCATACTGTGTGTTTTCTCCTGACATCTCTTTGTTTTTTTTATCTCTCCCTCTATTATCTATTTTAATCTCTCCCTCTATTATTTGTATCTGTAGAACACTCACATTCCTACATCATCATTACCTGAACTCAGTACAACACTCACATTCCTACATCATCATTACCTGAACTCAGTAGAACACTAGAATTCCTACATCATCATTACCTGAACTTAGTACAACATTCAAATTCCTACATCATCATTACCTGAACTCAATAGAACACTCACATTTCAACATAATAGGACCTGAACTCAGTAGAACACTCATATTCCTACATCATAATTACCTGAACTCTGTAGAATACTCACAATGCTACATCATCATTACCTGAACTCAGTAGAACACTCGAATTCCTACATCATAATTACCTGAACTCAGTAGAACACTCACATTCATACATCATAATTACCTAAACTCTGTAGAATACTCACAATGCTACATCATCATTACCTGAACTCAGTAGAACACTAGAATTCCTACATCACAATTACCTGAACTCAGTAGAACACTCACATTTCTACATAATCATTACCTGAACTCAGTAGAACTGTCTCTCTTTCTGAAGCGATATGGAGGCTCCATTGACAGGTCACTCTCCATGGACACACAGCTGGGTTCAGGTGAGTGCGATCTCTTACGCTTAGTCATGCTAACACACAAAATGAGTAAATTACAATTACTGAAAAATTATTGTTAATATCAAAATGCTAAATCATGATGTGTATATTAATGGGGGGATAAACATGATTATATTTTTATATTTTGTGAGAATGAGAATGAGATGATCCCTTTGTTCTAACTACCTGCTGTGTTTTCTTCACTGGTCTCCTGTAACTGCTGGATCAGATTTAAAACTAAAACTAAAAATAATCACCTACAAAACCAAAACCAACCCCTCTCTGTCTAATGGCAACAGAAAAACCCTAATTCACTCCTAGATCACTTGAGCTATCTCAAGTGCTGGTTTGGTCCTTCACAAATGCCAGATTGGTCCCTATAACAGTGACCTCCTTCTTTCGTTTTTGAATGAACTCTACCAACAACTGGTTCCAGAAGCAGAAATGGAACAGGTGGGAGGAAACACGAGGACATTTGTGATGTGACAGTGTAGCATTCTGTCATTCTCATGTCATCACAAACTGGTTTATAGACTATCCAAGAGTGATGTCCCTTTTCCTCCCGCCCTACTCGCCTTTCCTCAACCCCACTAAGGAACTTTTTTCAGTCTGGAGGTGGAAGGTGTATGATCATCGGCCCCATGACCAAATGTCCCTCCTGGATGCAATATATCCCGGCTGCAGAGACATTTCAGCTGAAGACTGCCAGGGGTGAATAAGGCATACCAAGCTTTTCTATTCCAGGTGCATGGCTAACATTGGATGTGATGTGGGTGGATGAAAGCATGTGGCCAACTGCTGAAGACCGTTTAGATTACACGTAACAAAACTGTTTATGTTGCCAAAAACGCACACATTTGAAAAAAAGTCCAAATGAAGCAGATTACAGTAAAAATGAACTGACTAAGAAAACAACAGATGTTACTGTAAAATGTCTGTTGTTTGCTGGGAGAGAGTAAAATATTACATGTAATACTGTTTCTGTATTGCCATCAACTGTTAGTTTTTTTACAGTGGTTGTGCAATGATTGACTATGTTCATCTCTAATAGAGAATCTGTACTAGTGTTTGAAAGAATGATTGGATACTGAACAAGGTTTGCTGTGTTTTAACAAAGTTGGTGTATAAAGAGAAAACTTTGTTTGCATTGTGAAATGCAGAGTTGGTATTTAGTTAAGAAAATGCACTTTTAAACAGGATATTAACTATTTGGCTATTTGTATGAGGTAAATGTGTTGCTGTGTTTAGAGTTTTAAAAATCTATCACAAGTACTGGGAAACGCATGTTAGCAGTCATAAAAAACTGTAAATAATGTTAGTCAGGGATTTTCTGACTTGACAGCAAAGCACTTCTATAAGTTTGTCTGGATAAGAGTGTCTGCTAAATAAAATAAATATTAATGCATTCAGATAACACATTTATGTTAGTGCACAAAACGATGTACTGCAAATATGTTTAAGAATATTAGAACATTAATGATTTTACTTAGTATCACTGTTCTCTCACCTCTATCCTTTCTGTGTGTGTGTGTTATTCTCACCTCTCTCCTTTCTGTGTGTGTGTTATTCTCACCTTTCTCCTTTCTGTGTGTGCTGTTTTCCAGAGACACTCATTCTGGAGGTCACGTCTCTTCCTACAGATTACAACTGTAAACAAACAAACAAACACACACACACACACACACACACACACACACACACACACACACACACACAATGCACAACATATATTTATTTCAAAATCCTCTGTATTGCCAATTCAAATGACCAGTTTAAGAGAGTCACTTTGGGTTTTGTCATCATAATGCTGCATACATTATATTGCCAAAAGTATTCACTCACCTTCCTTGACTCACATATAAGCTTAAGTGACCTCCCATTCCTAATCCGTAGGGTCTTCTGGGGTAAACCTGGCTGTCCACAAGGTTTAGAAGTGTGTTTATGGGGAATTTAACCATTCTTCCAGAAACGCATTTGTGAGGTCACATACTGATGTTGGACAAGAAGGCCTGGCTCTCAGTCTCCACTCTAATTCATGTGCACTGGTGCACAGTCATGTTGGAAGAGGAAGGGGCCAGTTCCAAACTGTTCTCACAAAGTTGGGAGCATGGAATTGTCCAAAATGTCTTGGTATGCTGAAGCATTCAGAGTTCCTTTCACTGGAACCCAGCTCCTGAAAAACAACCCCACACCATAATCCCCCCTCCACCAAACTTTACACTTGGCACAATGCAGGCAGACAAGTACTGTTCTCCTGGCAACCACCAAACACAGCATTCCAGATGGAGAAGCATGATTCCTCACTCCAGATAATGCAGCTCTACTGATCTAGAGTCCAGTGTCAGCAGGCTTTACACCACTGCAATCAACACTTTGCATTGCACTTGGTGATGTACAGCTTGGATGCAGCTGCTCAACCATGGAACCCCATTCCATGAAGCTCTATGTGCAATGTTCTTGAACTAATATGAAGACCACATGAAGTTTGGATGTTGTTCTGTCAGTTTACGTGGCCTACCACTTGTGGCTGAGTTGCTGTCGTTCCTAAACACTTCAATGTTCTTATAATACAGCTGACAGTACACTGGAATATTTAGGAGCGAGACAATTTCACGACTGGAGTTGTTGCACAGGTGGCATCCTATCACAGATCCATGGTGCAATTCACTAAGCTAGTGAGAGTGACCCATTCTCTCACAAAGAAAACTTTGTCTGCATGCCTAGGTGCTTAATTTAAAAAATCTGTGGCCATGGAAGTGATTGGAACACATGATTCCGATAATTTGGATGGGGGAGCAAATACTTTTGGCAATATAGTGTCTATATCTCACATTAGTAAACATTTCAAACCAACTAAGGTCCACAGTGACGTTCTGGCATTAGGAAAAATTTGTTCCAAAATGTTCAGCTGTTCTGCTGTTACGACACATCTTCAAACCCAATCTGCTGCAGCTGGATCTGCTGTTACGTGTGTGTGTGTGTGTGTGTCTGTCTGTCTGTACTTAATATATTGTAATGAGCAGTGGCAGCTGTCTGCCATCAGCCATTTCCCAGCCATGAGCTGGGAATGAATCAGTTCTCATTATCATGTGCTCTGGTGGTTGCACCCCTATATGACACCTTCAGAAAGATCAGGCTGGATATGTGCAACGCGAGCACTAAGCTGGCCAGTAATCATTATTTTTCAAGTGTGAAATTCTTAGCAAGAATCTCCTGTTGTCTTTCTTGCCTATGAGGGACAGTGCATGCAGGTTGCCATAGAATAGTGTATCAGTGAATCCTCACAGTACTGAACAATAGTGTAAAAATCTGAAGCTTAAAGACAGGAAATCTGTAAATAGTGAACATTTCAATTGGTTTTCTAGTTCTAGTTTCTAGTTTTGCATCTACAAAAAGAAAATCATGCAATTTCAAAATTGGTTTATTAAGGCATAAAATGAATATGTGGAATTAGCTTAAAATGACTATAGCACTGTACATTTAAAAGACACCAGTCATTAGATTTTATATTTGCGCCTATTGGACTTCTGAGAATTGTACTAAATTGCTCTAAACTGTACTTTCTCTAAGCTTTATTAATGATATTAGAACTTTAATTTGGATTCATGGCAAAATGGTTTTGCATCTGTCCAAACCTGCACTGATGATAACGATGGTTTAGCAATGATAACAATACCCCTGTTGAATGAGATCATAATTATTTTAGCATTATGGGACATTTTAGAGAAAAATTAATGAGATCGACACATGAAATGGCAATATTATGGTTTGTTTTTAATATAGATGTGTGAATGTCATTGGAATCTAAATGTAGTCTGGCTCTGTCAGGGCTGGCTCGGCTGCCACTCCTCCTACCACCACTTTATGATTGCACATTTAAGTTGATATTTTCTTCTGAATGTAGTTTTTATCTTAATTTTGCTCTTAATTTAATATTTATATTGCACTCAGTTGTAGGTTAGTCATTTAGTCATTGGACTATTAAAATTGAAATGTACAGGCACTAGGGCACTACGTACAGCGCTACGTGTGACATAATCCCTGAGCTAGGTGTCATGTCCAGCTCCGGCCTCTACCCTGTCTTGTGTCATTTACCATGACTCCTCCTTGTTTCTCCGTCGCCATAGTTTCCCTTCTGTCTGTCATGCCCTTGTCCTCAGTGCTCCCACCTGTGTCTCATTTCACTCCTCTGTTTCTGTGTAGATTATCCCCTCTGTTTCACTACACTGTATTGGTCAGTGATTGTTTCTGTTGTCCTTTTGCCTTTCCCTGCACTCCCTTTTATAGTATTGCCGTGTGTTTCAGGTTTGCCCAGGGCCGGTCCTTCCATTAGGCAATATAGGCAAATGCTAGGGGCACCGTCTGTCCAGGGGGGCACTCGCGTAAATGTGTTTTTTTTGGGGGGGTTTTTCTTTCTTTTTTTTTTTTACCAATGAAAAATTAATAAATGTGAAAACAAGCAAAGTCCACATAATCATAATTTCATTGTTTATTCTTATTAGTCAAATTAATAATTATTATAATTTATAATTAATAATTATTATAATACACAACACCTATCACCAACCCGCGCGCGCCCACCCACCCGCCCCTGCGCGCTTTGCCCGCAAAGATGCCCGCAAAGATGTCAAAAAGGGATAAGTCCTCTGGTGCCCAGGGTAGAAAAAGGAGAAAAGTGGAGGATGAAATGTGGCAAATAACCAGAGGTAATGTAATGGTAATATGTGGTGAATTAACACTATACCAGTGGCGAACTGTCAGGGCCTTCAAGGTCTTCTCTGAAAGTCGATTGATCTTAAAAAAGATGCTTTATCTATTATATGTAATATATGTTAATAACGATTCACCAATAATTTGTATTTTTCCTCTAAATCGGTTTTCATATCCACTTTTCGTGCTTGTGCTGGAAAAAAAACCTCAGCGCTGAAATAAAAAATCATCCAATCAGAATATTTCACACCGTTGTTTCTAGGTAAAACAGAGAAAGGACCCCCAGGACCTTCTGTTTATCTGTCGTATACCCTTGCCTTTTACATTAAGAGAGCTTTTATTATGGATTGGCAGTTTAATCAACCAATCATATTTCAAATTAGAATGGTGGGGGTGTGCTCCAATGTGCTCAGGGTATTCTCGCTGGTCCTCGTGCGTCAGTTCTGCGTTGTTTGTGTCTCGTGAGCCTTTAGCTTGTGTTAGCTAGTTAGCAGCTCCTAGCCAGCACTGCTGTGAGGTTTTACAAGCGAAAAGGATGGAAGCGCAGGATGTTTATAATAGATAAGTGTTCAGCTATTAATAATTTGCTGGCATTTATGAAAGATTTGTGATGTTTGGAATTCTAACTGACTGGCAATTGGGTAAATGATGCAGAAGTTGTTTAGGTACTTTGCACATAGTACACACAATGATGACAACAGTGGTGTGGCTCTCATTTTAATTAGAAACAAATCTAAATGGCGGCCAATCTGTAGCAGTGGTGTTTTTCTTTTAAACCAGCTCGCTTGACTCACAACTAACTCTCAATCGTCATTGTGGCTTTTTCCCCTCTGTATGATCTTAGTGAACACCGCCACTCCATAATCAGTGAGCTCCAACTGCTGACCCCGCCCACAGATCTTTTTAATGATGTGCAAAATGTCTAAAATGCCCCATTTTTTAAAGTACAGATTTGGCACGTTGTGTCACATCACGTGGTTAATATACTGTCACAATTTTACAATACTGTCATCATACTGCCCAATCCTAGTAGGTGCTATTATTAGCTTAGCTCAGCAAAGTTTTAAGAAAATATATATTAAAACACACATATGCTCTTCTGTTCATTGCAGATGCACTTTTGAAATAATAACAATGTTGCAGTAGGCAAATTGCCCTGATTTGCACTGGTGGTGGTGGTTGTTTTTTTATTTTTTAAATGTATTATTAATATTTAAAATTTGTTCTCTGCACTACTTTATGTAAAATAGTTTTAAAATATTTTTATATTTATGTAACGATCTGCGCTGGGCAGAACAGGGAGGCGGACACAAACGCTGAGGAGAGCGAGATTTATTCAAGGAAATTCCAAAGGCAGAGTCGAAGTAGCAGGCAGGGGTCATGAAGGGCAGGCAGTCCAGACATGAAATACGAACAGACATGGCAAAACACAGAACAAAACCAGGCAGGGGAACAAAGACTAGGCTGGACGTACTCACAAAGATGACAGAACAGAAACAGCAAACTCCACGAGGGCATTAACCCTCTACTGCACGCATTATTACACCAACATGTAAAAATTTTTTACAGTGTTTTTTATCACTTAAAATGAACTTAGATTTACATATTTAAAGTTTTTTTAGAAATATTGTTGTTGTTAGTTTGCCCTGCGTTTCCTTGCTTGTGTTGCCGTATGTTTCAGGTTTGTCTTTCCGTTTATGTTCAATGGTTGCCTTGGTTAGAAAGGTTAAGTCTTTTCTCGTTTGCCTTTACCTCTGTTCCTCCTCGTTCCCCTCCCTAGCTTGTTCTGTATCTCTTTATCTTAGTTCGCTGTCTATCTGTACATATTTCCTGTGTTTCACGTCGCTCCTAGTTTGTTTCGCCATTGGTTCTCCTGTTTATATTCTTTAGTTGGTTCATGTTTCGTTGCTTATGTTATGTGCGTGCTTTGCTTACCCTCGTGTGTGTTGCATTTAGTGTATGGCCTCGTGTCACTGTCTGTTTCACAGTCTTCCCTCCGTTGTCCACATTCCCTTGTGCATCGTTAATTGCTTCTGTTTAGTGTACTGTTGCGTGTATTTTAATACATTACAAAAAACCCTGCTATTGCATCACACCTTACCTGATAAAACGCTACAACCCCCGTTGAATGAGATCATAATTATTTTAGCATTATGGGACATTTTAGAGAAAGAGTTAATGAGATCAACACATATGAAATGGCAATATTAATTAATCTCTAGGTAAAATGTTTTAAATATGGATGTGTGAATGTCATTGGAATCTAAATTTAGTCTGGCTCTTTGTATAGGACACAATACATCTTGTCACAGAATCCTTGAAATCAATGCAGTTAAACAAAGATGTTGCCACACCCAAATAAAACCAGTCCCCAAGACAAAAGCTGAACTACTGAAGAAATAAATGGTATTGCTGCTTGAACAGAAATTCATGGCAAACGTTCACAGCTGACAACAGTGTTATAATAACCACAAAATTCTACATCTGACTTACAGTAAATAAAAACTAACAAATAACATGACTGAATTATAACAAAATTGAGCTAAATTGAGCTGGTTAAATCAGAAAGTGAAAGTATAGCAGGACTAAGGACTAACTATCGATGCAGCGCTATGACTGATGTCTAACACATCTACAAGAGTTTCAAATTCTGAATCTACAGCACAGACTCGCATACTCACCGTGTTCCTCTGAAATAGATTAATGTGTGTCTCATAAAATGATGATCCTGCTCAGTCTCTCTCACTCTGATCTGAATCTGTTTGTCCTGTTTAGTTTCTCATATGACTGTTGGAGGAGGAGACTCAGATTCCAGTTTATCTTCATATTTTAGCAGATCAGTATTAAACTCTCCCCATGCTGAATAACAGGTCTGACGGGTGAGGAGTGCAAAATAAAAAGGAAGCGATCATGCCAGTCTCAGGAAAGAGGGGGGATTTAATGGAGAAAGTGCACAACACAAAACCTGGTCCAAATTATGGTATGATATGAGGAAACAATAACCAGCAGTCAACTGGTACAAAGACAAGAGAAATATAGGAAATAAACATGTGTATAACAAAACATGTGTAATTGCAATAATTTTCTGCGAGAAATATTACATTTTCTGGACAAAATTCAGGGGTGCCAACACTTTCGGCCATGAGCGTATAGACAGACAAATGACAAAGGACCCTCAGGTGTCGGGAAACCTAATAGGCTCCGCCCACAGGAGGGACAACAACAGGGCAACATGAAATACTGCCACTGCAGACATGGTCCTTACCGTGACAACAGGCCCAGAGTGGGTCACAGGTAAGACTGTGGTAAAGAAGGCAGATAGACCAGTACATGTACATGTCATGCACAACATTCAGAACTACTGGAAACATCAAAACAACTAATAACCTGAGAACAGTGTAGTTTTCCCTCACAAAGAAAAAAAATGTGGATTTGGATAGAACATGCAGTTCCCAGATCAGAGGCCCCTCCGAAATTATAGTAGAGGAACAGACCTGCCCAACTAAGAGTGTTTTACAGCCTGTTCATTGATGAGCTGATCAGAGATCAGTCCAAACAGGGATGTTCAGACTACTGGTTGAGTTCTGTGTCAGTGCTGTTTAACTGTGTACTCATGAGACACAGCCACTGTTCAAAGTCAAACCCAGTTAGAGTCAGAGAGCAGTGCTCTGAATCAGATTTACTACATGATTATTACACTAATAACAAAGAAAACATTTACATATTATAAAGAGATCATCATTATCATCATCATGGTATGTGGTGAGTGAAATGACAAACACTGTCTGTACTGGAGTGTCTCCTCCTATGAGGACCATCAGGACTATTAATGTTGGTCTGTACTGGAGTGTCTCCTATCAGGATCATCAGGACTATTAATGTTGGTTTGTACTGGAGTGTCTCCTATCAGGATCATCAAGACTATTAATGTTGGTCTGTACTGGAGTGTCTCCTCCTATCAGGATCATCAGGACTATTAATGTTGGTCTGTACTGGAGTGTCTCCTCCTATCAGGATCATCAGGACTATTAATGTTGGTCTGTACTGGTGTCACGTATGGCCTCGCCCCCTCCCTTGGCTGTCACTCCAGGTTCCCTTGTGTCTGTGTTTCCGTGCCTGTTTCTCCCGCCCCGCTCGTTTGTCTTCGTGATTCCTTGTTTATTACCACGCCCCTTGTTATTACCGTCACCTGCCCCTCGTTTAATGTCATTGTATTTAAGTCCCGTCATTCCCTAGTCTGGTATCCGTGGTTTTGTCATTCCAGTTTGTTCATGCTGTTGGTCTGTTCCTGTTTGCCGTGAGTTCTGCCGTGTTGTTTGCGTTTTGGTTTACCCGTCCTCCGTGTGCTTTGCCTGCCCTTCCGTTGTTAGCCTGCCTCGTTGTTTCCCTTGTCTGTGATCATGCCTGTTTACGTTTCATGTCTGGATAGCCTGCACGTTATGACCCCTGCCTGTATATACGACTCCGAGTTCGGTATTCCCATGAATAAATCTCGCTCATCTCAGCGTTTGTGTCCGTCTCCTCGCTCTGTTGCGTATGCAACGTTACAACTGGAGTGTCTCCTCCTATCAGGATCATCAGGACTATTAATGTTGGTCTGTACTGGAGTGTCTCATCCTATCAGGATCATCAGGACTATTAATGTTGGTCTGTACTGGAGTGTATCCTCCTATCAGGACCATCAGGACTATTAATGTTGGTCTGTACTGGAGTGTCTACTCCTATCAGGATCATCAGGACTATTAATATTTGTCTGTACTGGAGTGTCCACTAGCAGGATCATAAGGACGTTTAATGTTTGTCTGTACTGGAGTGACTCCTCCTCTATGTCCACCTGTACTATGGTCTTCTGTTCATGTCCCATTTTGGGAGGCGTCTCTATGTTCTCTTTCTGTTATGTGGGTTTACTACAGGGTTTCCACTGTTCGTGGAGGGGAACTGGCTGTTCATCCTCAGAACTGAATCTTAATTTTTCTGGTGTGTGTGTTGAATGTGACTATGTGTGTGACACTCACAAAGTTTGGTCACATTTGTGTTTATATGTTTACTTGGTTTCATTTGATGTGTTTATATGTTTGGTTCAATGCAGTTGATTTTGCCATTGTGATCCTCTTCTCAATGCACTTTAATTACAAACCTTTAAATAAGAGAGTAGGGATTCCTGTTTTTCTGAGGTGCTACCAGTAGGGGGCAGTTAATCGCTGACCGTGCTGCGATTATCTACGGTTCTCGAACTTTCCTCTCAGACCAGAGAGGCATTCGTGAAAGCAAGCCATGTTGTCTGTCTCATCCTTTTTTAACCCTGTTTTTCAGGTGAGCACTGTGTGAAAATATACACTAAAATTATCTTAATACGGTTATTATGACATAGTACATATTTATACATTTTATGTTGGTTGGTGCATTGAGTAGAGGCAAATTACTTACCAGTAGTTAAAAAGGCCGATGTACAAATTGAAAGTGGTGAAATGGCGGTCGTCACTTTGTATGTATTTATTTAGTTTTTTTCTTATTACTGTTAAACTGATAGTTGGCTAAGTTTCTTATTGTGAAGTACTGAGAAGATGATGATTTGGGGTGTGAGCAAGACTAGCTATTTTGCTATTCTATGAGATGAGGTAACGCTACTTAGCATATAGCTATTGGCTCTCCACTGAGTTCAGTTAAACACTGTTGGCGAGCTTCTCGTTTTTGGTCTCGAGCACATTCAGTACATTCAGTCAGCAATATCCAAGTGTCAGTCAATTACTTAGTATATGAAATACTCCAAACTTCCAGAGGACTAGTAATTAAATCTTATTTGGGAGGGTTTCAGCTTTTATATGAATCATTTCTAAAACCAATCGATGAATTTAAAGTCAGGTTATAAGCTTTTGTTTCCACAACATGGATAAGCGACAGAACTTGTGTCAGGGACTGTACAGCAGATGGACAGGATAACAAAGTCAAAACTGAAGCATTTTTACATAATGTGTTGAATTAGCAATCCAATTAATGTGTTGAACAGAGGTGGGTAGAGTATTCAACAATTTTACTCAAGTAAAAGTACTGTTACTTGAACCAAATGTTACTCAAGTAAAAGTAAAAGTATGCATCCAAAAATTTACTTGAGTAAAAGTAAAAATTAAATTTGATTAAAAGCTACTCAAGTAGTGAGTAAATGCAATCATAGGAAATTGTATTACTGAAAACAATTACTTTTAATGATAACAAAAATAATGTATTATAAATAAATATAAGACATAAAAATGATTTATTATAAATAATATGTATTTTTGTTTGTTCCTAATTATTAGTCCTGTGTAACTTTAATGTGTTCCACAAAGGCACTAACTGATGAGACTGTCAGCCAATACGTGTAGCTGTAACGTGCTCGAAGGAGGAGACACGACAAGCGACGAACGGTGAACATGAAACTTTTAATATAAACAACAGTGGTGAGCTCCGTGTGGAGAATGAGCACAGAAAGTCTGACACTCAAGCAGACACGAAACTTTAGACAAAGACGAGCACAAGACACTGCACGAACGCACATTAAATAGGTGATCAACCCATACCCACGTGATCTCGAGACAAGGCACAGGTGAGACTACGAACACGCTCACTGACAACCCACACCCACAGAAGTACCAATATGGACATAACGACACGCAGACAACGTAGAGGCACGCCCACAGGGAAGGGTCCGGGGCTGTCACCGTAACAGTAGCTACAACTGACGCCAACTGAATCAATTTGTAGCAAACTTAATCATCATATATTGCTAGTGTGTACACTCAGAGTGTGAACTCGTTTTTAGTATTGCACTGCGGTACATTTAATAATTACATCATACAAACGTTAGAGATATAGCATTACACAAAATTATACATACGGCAAACTTATCGCATCGTGTTTCCTCAAATCTGATGTTGAGTTCTTGTAGGCTGAAATGTCCACACGTTTGGCAGACACAACTGACAGCGCATTATATAACTGTCCTTTTTACACATTTGTAATGTAAACATCAGTAGATTTTTCTGTCACCATACTTTATTGCTATGGTGGAGCAAGTTTGCGTATGTGATCACGTGACTGACCGGCTTCATTTGATTGGTCACTCATACTCAGGTGATGAGATGTTGGTCAGTCTTCTCACTGAAAAGACGAATTATTTACAAAACTAAAGTAATGGTAGCGCGCAGCGCAAATCCGATTGTAATGGAGTAAAAGTCGCATTTTTCTCAGCATACATTTACTTAAGTAAAAGTAGAAGTCTTCCATATTAAAACTAGTGATGGGCAAAACAGTTCTTTTAGACTAACTGGATCATTAGAATCAGTTCACTAAAAAGATTCGTTTAAAAGATTCGTTCAACGAATCGCTCAGTGGCGAGTGTAAATTGTTGGGGGGGGGGGGGGGGGGGGGTAAAATGGATTATATTATATCGCGATCGATCGCCAGTGGTTGGCGCCAGAGCGAACTAGTAACTCATTGAATCATAGATGTGGATCAGAGATAAATAAACTAGATTTTTTTTTGCCGTGAGAAATCAGATGTGTGGGTGTGAAGACAGTCAAATTATCCAGCCTTATAAAGTATCCAGCCTTAACTGATACACGGCTGAACGGTTCATGTTTCAGTTTAGTTCACGGCCTCATGGACCAGGAGACGAGAGTGTTGTAGAAAATTTATAAATAAAAAATTTGCAACCAAATGTTGGGTTTATTATAGGAAATATAAATTACATTACAAATACAGTAATCCCTCCTTTATCGCGTTCTGGAGATTCCAGAACTACCCGCAATAACCGAAAATAGAAACGGTATATTTATTTAAGTATTTATACACTATATTAAGGCTTTATAAACCCTCCCCACACCTTTACATAAACCTTTCCCATTCACTTAATAACCATCCCCACACTGTTCTGTGCATGTGTGCTTGTCCAGTGAGCAACCAGTCGTGTTGTATACAATCTCATGTAGGCGAGTATGGAAGATATTTCCTGCCAATAATAAAACTGAAATGAAAACACTAAAATGAAAATGAAAATACCGTTTTGCCATTTCTTTTTCCATACATGTATGAAAATATTATGACAAAATTAAAAATAAAATGAAATCACTTAATTTGCAATTTAATGTTTCACTCGAGCACGGGTCATATGTGACAAAAATAAAATTAAAATAAAAAAGGAGGATTGGCGCTACCTGCTGGTGATTTTCTTTTTCATTTTCCACTTTTTATTTTCATTTTCCACTTTTCTTTTTCGTTTTCAACTTCACCAGCATGCAAATACATGTAAATGAACAGTAGGCGGAGCTACAACTACAGAACCTCCCGTGAAATCCAGAGAGGGCAGCACACAGCAACATGGCTGACGTTTTACTAGAAACGGCAAATGAGCGAACTAGTAACTCATTGACTCATAGATGTGTATCAGAGGTAAATAAACTAGATTTTTTTCGGCGTGAGAAATCGGATGTGTGGCGTGTAAGCGTGTGAAGACAGCCAAATGCGTGTGTCTCACGCTCAATGCGTGAGAGTTTGCAACCTTGGCGCTGCCATTTGTGTCTGCAAACGTGTGGACATTTCAGCCTACAAGAACTCAACATCAAATATAAGGAAACACGATGCGATAAGTTTGCTGTATGTATAATTTTGTGTAATGCTATATCTCTGAGGCATAACGTTTGTATGATGTAATTATTAAATGTACCGCAGTGCAATACTAAAAACCAGTTCTCACACTGATTGTACACACTAGCAATATAGGATGATTAAGTCTGCTACAAATTGATTCAGTTGGTGTCAAGTTGTAGCTACACGTATTGGCTGACAGTCTCATCAGTTAGTGCCTTTGTGGAACACATTAAAGTTACACAGGCCTAATAATTAGGAACAAACAAAAATACATATTATTTATAATAAATAATTTATATATATATAATATTTATTTATAATAAATTATTTTTATCATTAAAAGTTATTGTTTCTCGTAATTCAATTTCCCATGATGTAATTTACTGACACGAGACAGTACTCATGCATTTACTCACTACTTGAGTAGCTTTTAATCAAAGTACTTTTTTACTTTTACTCAAGTACATTTTTGGGATGCATACTTTTACTTTTACTTGAGTAACATTTGGTTCAAGTAACTGTACTTTTACTTGAGTAAAATTGTTGAATACTCTACCCACCTCTGGGCGTGACAGACATAATAAGTGTAGCCTCATGGGAAAAATTAAATAAAAGTAATATTATTTGGAATATTATTTAAGACTTAGAAAATTGTGTGTTTTTGTATTTGTATTTTTGATATTCTTATCTTAATTCTTATTCATATGTATGAGTGCATTCTATTTTTAATATTCTTATTTTAATTCTTATTCATATATGTATGAGTGCATTGTACAGCACTTTGGCTGGCCCTTGTGGCTTTTAAATGCGCTTTATAAATAAAAGTTGACTTGACTTGACTTGGAGAAAAAAAACAATCCCTAGGTTTACTGGATGATTATTTAACAATGAAAAAAAATCCGGAGTTTAGTTGAAGCGGATGTGGTTAAATGTGCTCAGTATAGTTAGTTCTTTTTTATCTTTTTTTCTAATTGGATGGTGTACCTACCTCTCGTGCTTTGAGTTGGTTGATTGAGTTTTGGGGTGACAAGAGAAAGGGGGCGGGGTCCAGCGGAAAAAGGAAAAAAGTTGAGTATGACAGCTGAGAGAAAAAAAAGACAAGCATCATTGTGACTTGTCGGGGTAGACATTAGGTTTTTGGGATAACGGAGTAACGTTCTCACAGAGAAACTCTGCGTAGCGTAACTTTTGTTTTGAGAGTTAGCGTCGAGTTCCTGTTAGATTTACAGGATAATGGGGAGTAACGTTCTCTCAGGGAGTAGTCTGCCTAACTTTCGGTTCGCGAGTTAGCGAGCGGTGAGTACCTAGCCACAGCATTGGCTAGCGTTTCAGTTGGCTGGAGCAGTCAGAAAAGACTGAGGTGCACATTCACTGTTGACGACAAGTGAGCAGTGGTGGACTCTGACAAATACCTCAGGGGGGGCAATTGTTGTGACGACATCCAAGGTGACCATTTCAGTGGGTAAATAAAAAAACTTACGTGACGTAACCAATGAAAATATAATCATAAATATATATTTCTCTTTACATTATAGACTGTGCAGTACTTGTGCACCAATATATCTTGTAAATATCATCTTGGTTAAAGCTCTACAATGACTGAACAATTAACCATTTCTGAATTTGCCCTCACAAATAACTTTAAACATGGAGAGAGGCCAGATTTACCATAAATTAAATAAAGTGAATCTTTCCCACTCACAGTCATTTTTGTATTCCTCAGGCAGCAGGGTTGCCAACTTTTGACGTTCGCTTGAAGTGAGATTTTAACCTGGAGCCGGTGGCGAGTGTATTTTGTTGAGCGGGGGTGGGGGGGTCGGGGGGGGTGGCGAACGTAAAATGGACACAGATTCAGTGTTATATCGCCGGTGGATGGCGCCAGAGCTAGCGAACTAGTAACGTATTGAATCATATATGTGGATCTGAGGTAAATAAACTGGATATTTTTTTTCCGGCGTGAGATATCGGAAGTGTGGCGTGAGAGCGTGTGAAAACGGTCAAATGCGTGTGTCTCACGCTCAATACGTGAGAGTTGGCAACCCTGAGACAGTATTTTATTTTAGGTGTTGCATTTTTTAATATCAATGGGCAACAGCATTAAGGATGGTACAGAATGCAGGGAAAACAGAACAGGGTGCTAGCTACTTCACAGCCTGCTAGCCATGTTTTCCGTTCATACGAAAATCCCCGGTTATATTCTTTTCCTCACTTTGTAGACACTTCACTTGTTTGATGTTTAAATTTGGTCTCAGTGGCCCTAATTCCTTAGTTGCTAGTTTATCTTGTTTATTACGATGACAGAATGGCACTTCTCTTAATGGAACAATAGAATTGTTCCAAGTTGAAGAAACGCTGGCCATGTTGAGCAGATCGCTAGCTGCCGTTATTTTTCCTAGGTTAAGTTACGTCAGACGCAAGCACCCCGATATTGCATTGCAGTGCCTACACTTAAAAAAAAAACATTAATATGAGTTTCTACCAGAGCAATCAGAGCGATTTTCAGTCAGACTAAAATCGCCCAAAAAGGGGTGGTACTACAGGGAATGCACCTTAACGCTGATTGGACATACTGACTTCCTTTTCATCCTTTCGTGGTGCGTCGCCCAATTGCCCTAATGAACAAACCGCCCCTGCAAGTGAGAGACTGTCGTGGTGCCGTGGAGAGACTGAAGTTGGTCGGAGGGACTAAACGAAAGCCAGACTTACCTGCTGAGGGGGTGGACTACCCACCTCCAGAGACTGGTTGGCAGGAGCACCGACTAGCGCGAGAGTGTGGAGGGGACTGAGTTCCCATTGAGAAGGAGCCCGGAGCAGCCAAAGTACTGTGAGTTATGTGAGGTACTGTTACACCCTTTTTCTTTACTTTTTATTTTTGCCCTCCTGGGGTGAAGCGGCCAGGTGGGAATATGTGGGAAAGGGATGACCTGACTGTATATAGTGCTAATTCATTAGCCCAAATGAGTGTGAATGTGCTGGATGTCTCTCAAAATCACAATCTGAAGTGTGATCAATAAATGTAAGTTTAATGGGTAATAACAAGTATAAATTGCACCCCTACTGTGGTTTATTTAATTAATCTCTAGTTCAAGGGTTCTCAACGGTCTCAGCGAGGGACCCACATTTTCTCATTGTCATTAAGTCACGACCCACTTTTATACAATACGAATGTTATAACAAATTAAAATGGTAAACAATTGGTGGTTACCATGGCAACAAGGGCTCCAGACAAAAAATACTCAAGGAGCAAGTGGGTCCTAAAAGGAAAAAACCCAGGTGCCAGTAACTTTTTCTAGGCACCATAATAATATACAAACTAATAAGCATTGAAACACCCACATCAAGTCAGCTCTTATTTAGGATCTCTGCCATCCAACATGACTGTCTCTTCCTTGCTACTGCAGTAAAGTTGGTTTCACAATCGTGGTCAGTTTTTGTTTAAACATTTCAATAGCTTTTAAACAGTCCATCATAAGACCATAAACAAGGTATATTACACAAAGTGTATCCTAAATAACAACCTAGAACCTGGATACAGTGGGGAAAATAAGTATTTAGTCAGTCACCAATTGTGCAAGTTCTCCCACTTAAAAAGATGAGAGAGGCCGGTAATTGACATCATAGGTAGACCTCAACTATGAAAAAAATGTGTCAAAATGTGGAAAAAAAAATTTAGAAAATCATTTTGTATGACTTTTAAAGAATTTATTTGCAAATAATGGTGGAAATTAAGTATTTGGTCAATAACAAAAGTTCATCTCAATACTTTGTTGTATATCCTCTGTTGGCAATGACAGAGGTCAAATGTTTTCTGTAAGTCTTCACAAGGTTGGCACACACTGTTGCTGGTATGTTGGCCCATTCCTCCATGCAGATCTCCTCTAGAGCAGTGATGTTTTGGGGCTGTCGGCGGGCAACACGAACTTTTAACTCCCTCCAAAGGTTTTCGATGGGGTTGAGATCGGGAGACTGGCTAGGCCACTCCAGGACTTTGAAATGTTTCTTACGAAGCCACTCCTTTGTTGCCCTGGCAGTGTGCTTGGGATTATTATCATGCTGAAAGACCCAGCCACGTTTCATCTTCATTGCCCTTGCTGATGGAAGGAGGTTTGCACCCAAAATCACACAATACATGGCCCCATTCATTCTTTCATGTACACGGACCAGTCGTCCTGGTCCCTTTGCAGAGAAACAGCCCCAAAGCATGATGTTGCCACCCCCATGCTTGACAGTTGGTATGGTGTTCTTTGGATGCAACTCAGCATTCACTGTCTTCCAAACACAACGAGTTGTGTTTTTACCAAATAGTTCTACTTTGGTTTCATCTGACCATATGACATTCTCCCAATACTCTTCTGGAACATCCAAATGCTCTCTAGCAAACTTCAGACGTGCCTGGATATGGACTGGTTTAAGCAGGGGGACACGTCTGGCACTGCAAGATCTGAGTCCCTGGCGTCGTAGTGTGTTGCTGATGGTAGCCTTTGTAACGTTGGGCTGAGATCTTGCGTGGAGCCCCAGATCGAGGGAGATTAGTAGTGGTCTTGTAGGTCTTCCATTTTCTGATTATTGCTCCCACAGTAGATTTCTTCACACCAAGCTGCTTGCCTATTGCAGATTCAGTCTTCCCAGCCTGATGCAGGTCTACAATTCGGTTTCTGGTGTCCTCCAACAGCTCTTTTGTCTTCACCATAGTGGAGTTTGGAGTGTGACTGAGGTTGTGGGCAGGTGTCTTTTATACTGTTAACGACTTCAAACAGGTGCCATTAATACAGGTAATGAGTGGGGGAAAGAGGAGCCTCTTAAAAAAGAAATTACAGGTCTGTGACAGCCAGAAGTCTTGCTTGTTTGTAGGTGACCAAATACTTATTTTCCACCATTATTTGCAAATAAATTCTTTAAAAGTCAGACAAAATGATTTTCTCAATTTTTTTTTCACATTTTGTCTCTCATAGTTGAGGTCTACCTATGATGTCAATTACAGGCCTCTCTCATCTTTTTAAGTGGGAGAACTTGCACAATTGGTGACTGACTAAATACTTATTTTCTCCACTGTATGTGTATTTATACCTTACTCCAATTTGTAGTGGTCAGTTTTTGTCAAATATTTCAATAGCTTTTAAAATGTCCATCATAAGAGCATAAAACAAGTTATATTACATTAAGTGTATCCTAATCAACAACTGTCACGGTACGGCGGCCCCCTACTGGTCGCCCCCGTCTACAGCAGCAGCTTGTCCTGTGGGTGTGGCGTTGTGTTCGTCCCTCAGGTGGGCGGAGCCCGCGATCCGTCTCACCTGAGGGTCATTTGTTCATCTATATATGTCTTGTCTTTGTACTAGTTGACCGCTGGTTATTATATCCTTAATTCGGATCAGTTCACAGGTTTTGGTTTGCGCACTTTTCATATTAAACCATCCTATTTCCCTGAGACTTGGCGTGATCACTTCCATTTATTTTCACTCACCCTACCCGTCACAGAAGCCACTTTCGGAAGCCGCCAGTCTCCTTTACTTTCTCCTTCGTTTGTGGTCATGTCTCGTGGTAAGTGTTTGTCTGCGTGGTGTTTTGTGTGAAGAGCTCCGCCGTGCTTATGTGTTTTGTGTGTGTGTGTGTGTGTGTGTGTAGCACAGCGAGGACCAGGGCAGTCTGCCCTGGGAAAGCTCTTCATGTCCGTTGTCTGTTTGTCCGAAGAGTTCCGCCGTGCGTTTGTGTTGTGTGTGGCACGGCGAGGACCAGGGCGTCTTCCCTGGGAACAACTGATCTGTGATCTGTGTGCGTTGCTCGTTTGGGTTTATGTGTTTTGTGTGTGTGACGCAGCTGCCGCTCGTCACCGTCGCCTCGCTCCCCGTTCGTCTCGTGTTTATGTGGGGAGCGACTGCGTACTTGAGCGGCGCGTCACTATTGGGGAAACGAGCATGTACACGTGTGGGTCCCGTCCGTTCATTGTTTGAACAAAATTTTTTTGGTTGTCTAGTCTTTGCGTGTGTGTTGTCCTCGCGTGCCTGTGAAATGTTGTATGTAATTCCACGCATGCTCCTCCCCTTAAGTGTGTGTTTGGGGGGAGGACCGGCTGTGGTCCCGTGCCACGGGGAGTGGCACGGGGGGCGTCACTCCTGAGGGAGGCCCTGACCAGGAACGTGGGGGGTTCTCCTGAGCCGGTGGAAGTCCCCTGCTGAGATGGAGACCCCTCCCCCATTGTAGGGGGAGGTAGGTCCAGGAGGTGACGTAGCCACCCCCCAGGGAGGTAACCTGCACACATACACCCCGGACGGACAAGGAGCCGTAGCCCGTCGTCCTCGCACCTGTGGGGCTATGCGGCTTAATGCCGGTTAGGGCGTGAGGGCCCTGTGACCGACCGGGGAGTGGTTTTGTCTTGTTGACGGCCCAGTCGGTCCAGGGCCCCACCAAGGTAGGTGAGCTAACGTGTGTTTGTTTGTGTTTCAGCTCCGGGACTACAGGGGGTGTGTCCCTTGTCCCTGCCTTCCTGCCCCTTTGTTTTGTGTGCTGCCGGTGAAGGGGAGTGCGGCTTGGAGGGGGGATCTGTCACGGTACGGCGGCCCCCTACTGGTCGCCCCCGTCTACAGCAGCAGCTTGTCCTGTGGGTGTGGCGTTGTGTTCGTCCCTCAGGTGGGTGGAGCCCGCGATCCGTCTCACCTGAGGGTCGTTTGTTCGTCTATATATGTCTTGTCTTTGTACGAGTTGACCGCTGGTTATTATATCCTTAATTCGGATCAGTTCACGGGTTTTGGTTTGCGCACTTTACATATTAAACCATCCTATTTCCCTGAGACTTGGCGTGATCGCTTCCATTTATTTTCGCTCACCCTACCCGTCACAACAACCTTGTTTAGTGGACTTATGATGGACCGTTTAAAAGCTATTGAAATAATTAGGAAAAAACTGATCACCACAAATTGGTGCAAGGTATCAGGGCCGGAGTGGACCACTTTTTCAGCCCGGGAGTTTCATGCCCAAATCCGGCCCAAAATTATTTTTCCCTCCCAATCGGCCCAAACTAGAGACTGACATGAGCCGGCACATCGGGAATCCTCCCAAATCTCCCAATTATCCACTCCGGCTCTGCAAGGTATAAATACCCAGCTAAAAGTTGTAGGTTGTCGTACATCATGCACTTTATGTAATACAACTTGCTTGGTGGTCTTCTGAAGGACCGTTTAAAAGCTATTGAAAAAAACAGTGTGTGCAGGGCTCTGGGGCCTTTACGACCACCACTTGCATCTGTGTTAAGGTATTTGTAGACGGGGGCCTTTGACATTGGAGTGGTAGTACATTTAAAATAACATATTGTCTGCTATTTAAAATATATCTATTCCTGATGTAAACAAAGTTGTAGATATTTGTCTTGGTAGCCAAAAATAAGAATTTTAATATGTTGGCACTTTTTGATCCAAACATATTGTGAGGGTTTGCTGGGAATGTCTGGCAGAGGAATGTCAGAAAGGTCTTTAACTCCCACATCCGACAGAGCTTTGACCACATCCCAAGGGAGGCCAGTGACATTGAATCTGAGTGGGCTTTGTTCCGTGCCTCCATTGTTAATGCGGCAGACTGGAGCTGTGGCGGCAATCCCCGAACTCGGTGGTGGACAACTCTGGTAAGGGAGGCCGTCATGAAGAAAGAGTCCTATAAGGCCTGGTTGGCTTGTGGGACTCCGGAGGCAGCAGATGGGTACAGGAGGGCTAAGCAGATTGCGGCTTTGGTTGTTGCAGAGTCAAAAATTTGGGTGTGGGAAGACTTCAGTGAGTCCATGGAAAGCAGCTTTCAATTGGCTCCGAGAAGATTCTGGCAAACTTTGAGGCAACTCAAGCATAGACTGAAGACTCACCTGTTTGTTGAGTTCTTAAAAGAGCACTAACTCAGCATATAGCACTTGCCATTGTTCTTAAATTGTATGTATTTCTATGGTTATTTGTGCTTCTTGGTAAACGTTTAACTTGCAAAACACTAGGCAATGACATTGATTCCTGTAGTTTAGTAGTAGTCTGACTCAAGGGTATATTGAATTCTGGCCTATCTGTACTATTACCTAGGATGAATTCTGTCATCAGATGTAAAGCACTTTGTAAGTCGCTTTGGATAAGAGCGTCTGCTAAATGCATTAGAGATAAGGCTCTGCCTTAGAGATAAGGTACGGAACACGGTCATCCGGGAGAGCCTTGGAGTAGAGTCGCTGCTCCTCCACATAGAGAGGAGCCAGTTGAGGTGGTTCAGGCATCTGGTTCGGATGCCCTAGGGAGGTGCTCTGGGCATGTCCAACTGGGAGGAGACAACCGGGAAGACCCAGGACATGCTGGAGAGATAATATATCTCAGCTGTCCTGGGAACGCCTCGGTATCCCCCCAGAAGAGCTAGAAGAGGTGGCTGGGGAGAGGGAAACTTGGGCCTCTTTGCTTAGGCTACTACCCCCGCGACCCGGACCAGGATAAGTGAACAAAAATGGATGGATATTTTGGCTCTTTTGCTAATACTGTCTTAAAGTTATTGAAGAAAGAATTCCGAATATGCGAACGTGAAACCAACTTTACTGAATTTTCCTAGTAGCATACAAGTGAATTTTGATCCCATTAAAATTAACTTAAAACGATGTACAGTTATAAAGGAGTGTGTCATCTTTGGGTCAGACAGAGATGTAGACTGTGAAAAAATGTGATATTTTTTGCTTGGCCATTTTCAATGCTTAGTGCTAAAGGTTCAGCTCAGCTCCGCTGCTTTGTGAGTCCCACTGGTGATTGAATTCCCGCATTTGTTAATGGGCAGAGACATCCATGTGAGTGGGAGCTACAGCATATCATTTAACTTTTTCAAATACAAAATCAAAAGAAAATGGTGGATATTTTTTCCAATTACAAAAATCCTCACCCATAAAAAATAATGTAAAATAATTATATTAATCACAAGCAGGCCCGTTGACAGTCTTGCTGGGGCCCGGGACAAGAAAGTTTCATGTTTCAAATGCACGTCATTAGAATTTTCTCTGTAGCAGACAATCCTTGAGTTATGTCATATAGTATATAATATAGCCACACATCAAAGCTGTTTCTGACAGCTGACTGGTTTATACTTGATGCGTTGCGAGCTGCGAGAGGGTTCGCGAGGCGAAAATGACGTAATCGCAGTGGCACTGCCCGTGCGCGAGGGCCTCACGCGCTGTCGATTCGCGAGGTCGTACACCTCTTGAATTTTGTAACTTCGCAATGAACAAAGTCATGTTTGCAGGGTTCATACACCTTTATAATGTGGAATTAAAGCACTTATACGTCACTTTAAAGGTCCATTTTAATATTTTCCAGCACGTTAAACTTAATAAAGTTAAATATTTATACATATACTCGAAATAATTCGCTTTTTATCACATTATTTAATGGTTGTTTATTTTCAAAACGCCCAATCTTAACGTCTTCACGTTCTCTCATGTTTTGTCCTGGAATTACAAGAGGTTAACGTAATACAAGAGAACTCTTCAGTCAGATTTGTTGTGAAACGAAGTAGTTACAATTTCAAGCATTTTCAAGTACTTTAGCCTAAATTCCAGCACTTTTCAAACCTGGAACACAATGCAACTTTAAAATTCGTCAGGTAAATGTTTTTCCTTTCTTTTCTGCGCTCCAGATTTCTGTATTTACTTTAACTATCCACCACTGTATTTCCCGCTGTTGGGCGGGTACCAGCCGGTTACGGTCGCTGGATCAAACCATTTTTCAGTGGGAGGCAGGAGTATATGCACTTAATGGAAAATATGCAGATAGGTAAAAAAACATACATGAGCTTATTTTGAGTACAGAATTTTATATTAATGAAAGATTTCAAGATTATTTAAAAATTATAGACTTTAAATAAAAAATAAATTGCTGGGCTCTTTGATGGGCCCCCCTGGCCCTGGGGCCCGGGACAACAGACCCGGTTGTCCCCCCCTGTTGACGGGGCTGATTGCAAGTTAATATTTATGGTCATGATTGCCACCATTTTAGTCGCAGTCTGGATCCCTGGCATGTCTGACGTGTGTAGAAGAGTAGCCTATTCATTTTTTTACAAGCTGTCCGCAACCCAGTTGAAAATGACTGCTCTAGTTGGATATACGTGTAACGTATCTGTCACGTAGGGCTACGCCCCCCCCCCTCTAGCTGTCACTTCAGTTTCCTGCTCCTCGTGTCTGTGTTGTTTCTTGCTTGTCTGTTCCCATGGTTTCCCACCGTCTGCCACGCCTGTGTCATCTGTCTCCACCTGTGTCTAGTTTAGTTCTGTGTATTTATAGTCCGTGTAGTTCTCTAGTCGGTTGTTTTGTGGATTTGTGTTCATGTGATCGCTGCTTCATTGTGATTTGCATTCTTCGTTGTTTTTGCTCTTGCCTGATCTGTGTTACCCTGCTCAGTTTTGTTCAGTATGTCATTCCGTGTTTCATGTTCTGATCATCTAACCTACGCCTTCCTTTTCAACTCTGATTTTGGAATTCCCTTCATTAATTAAATCTCACTCTCCTCAGCGTTTATATCTGCCTCCTGCAGCACGAGCTGCTTTACAGTATCGCTTTTTTAAGCATTAGAAGGAATCCGTTGTTATTCTGTACACAATTACATTCTAAATAAAAGCACACAAATAAACCATTAAATAAAATCAAAATGAGGCGTCACCGGGGGAACCAAAGTGATGAGGAGGAATCGTGACAAAAAGCTGCAGTATGACACACTGCAATTCACTAAACAGACTGAAAAACTTAAATAAACACTGCCTCTCTGTATATTTCGTGTGTACAAAGAGAAAGAGAGAGAGTGACTGACCAACAGTGAGAAGGGGGGAGTGTGTGATTAATATAGTGATATGTGTGTTTGAGAGAGGAAGAAGGATTAATGTCTGTAGAGGGTTTTCCATCCACCGAGTTTTTGCGCATTTTGAAAATGCGCATGAAAAAAGCTGGATGGAAAAAGACCAAAATTCGAAAAAAGCCCCAAATGTCGCAAAAAGATTTTTATGCTAAGAGGAGGTGGAAAAGTTAGACTATCGCATCGCCAAAATTCGAAAAAACTGGATGGAAAAGGGTTTTTCGCATAAACGATGACGTATCATGCCTCAAGTCATGTGGTTCTGTACATGATCACGATGTAAAGATGGCAAATGCATGCAAAAACAGTTCTGGAGAGAGCAAAAATTGAATTTAACTTCTCCATGTATAGAAAAGAAAAAGAAAAAAATGTTTCAAAACCTCAACGTGCAAAAATGCGTAACTGCCAGATGGACGTAAAACCACTATTGTTTGGCGTCCTCTCACGTGATCTAAAGTTTATTCGCATAACTGTAATGAATGGAAACAAGGCTTAATTCGCATTTTTTTCTGCCGAAACTTGGAAATTGCGCATAATTTTTTCGAAAGGTTTGGATGGAAACCCGGCTTGTGTGAGAGAGCAAAAGCCAGAAAGGGATGTTTGTGTGAAGAAAGACAAAAAAAAGACAGAGGAATGTTGCCTCTCTCTGTGTTTGTGTGTGTGTGTGTGTGTGTGTGCGTGTGGTGGAAGGTATTAACTGTGTTCGTACGTAAGACAGTAAATCAAAAAGTGTATATGTGTGAGGGTGTGTGTAGAGCCAGTAACTCACTGTAGTGTCTTCAGTTTAAAGTGTGGGTACTCCAGTAGAGCAGAGAGCTGCTTCACTCCTGAGTCTCCTGGTTCATTGTAATTCAGATTCAGCTCTCTCAGGTGTGATGAGGGGTTTGACCTCGGAGCTGAACACAGAGCAGCACAGCCTTCCTCTGGAATACTGCAGTTAGACAGGCTGTAAAGAGGAGGAGGAAAACTCACACTTACAGATCAACACACAAAATGTCTTTCCTATAATTGTACGGACACTCAAAAATGTAGTTCACACTCTTTACAACTTACCAAGCACATGCAATATGTTGTGTGTGTGTGTGTGTATGTGTTAATGAGACAGGGATGCAGTGTTAGTGTATATGAGTATGTAAAGTGTATGAATGAGTGAGCATTAAAGAGATGAAAAGAGTGTGTGTACACCTAAAACATTAATATATTGATTACATGTGTATCAGAGACAGGAAGAGGGTAACAGTAATTATATTTGTTAGTGTGAGTGAGAGAGAGAGGACATTGACTGTTTGTGTTTAAAGACACTAAGTCAGTAACTTACTGTAGTTTCTCCAGAGAGCTGCTTCAATCCCGTCTCCCCTAGATTGTTATAGTTCAGATTCAGCTCTCTCAGGTGTGATGAGGAATTTGACATCAGAGCTGAACACAGAGCAGCACAGCCTTCCCCTGTGATACTGCAGTCAGACAGCCTGCAGAGAGAAGACGAAAAACTGCTCACATTTACAGCTCAACTCTGAGACATACATTTAGGGCTGGGTGATAGGGGGGGGGGGGGGGGGGGGGGGGAATCTTATGATAATTTATTTCATATTAGCCCATATTGAAAAAAAGTTTACTTTTAATTTTTGCGTAAGACACACTAGGGCACACTATACATGAATATATATATTATATATATATATATAACAAGGGATAAACACAGCAACAAAATGATGGGAATGAAACACAGGAAGCAAAAAGCGATATAGTCAGGGACCTTAAAATCAGTGAGGATGCCAGGAAGAGCAGACCCAAGCATGTTATGAGGGTTCGCTGGGAATTTTGGCAGAAGAAACCATCAGAAGGACGTTCAACTGCCACATCCAGCAGAGACCATCTTATGGCTCCTGCAGAGGCAAAAATGTGGGTGTGGGAGGAATTCCGTGAGGCCATGGAAAACCATTTTCAGTTAGCTCTGAGAAGATTCTGGCAAACCATCAGACATTTCATGAGGGGGAGTGGTTCCCAACCAACACCATACACAGTAAAGCTGAGGAGTCACCGACCTAGACTGGGAATATCATCAGGAAGGAGGGAATACAGTGATCCCATGTCACTTCGCACTTCAGCTTTTGCGGCTTCACTCTTTCATGGGTTTTTATAAGATATTAATGGGAAAATTGTTTTGTAAATCTTCGCTTTTTCGCTGGTTTTCTGCAGGATTCGATTGGCGGAAAATGTATATATTTTATGAATTTTTACATGAAAAAATTTATTTAAAAAATATATAAATATATTACAAATATTAATTGTAAGAATCTAGTAATGTTATAAATAATAAAAAAGTGTCACGGTGAGGCGGCCCCCTACCGGTCGCCTCCGTCCGCAGCGGCTGTTGTTGTTGTTGTTGTTTTGTGACGTCGTGTGCGTCCCTCAGGTGGGCGGAGCCCGTGATCCGTCTCACCTGAGGGTCGTTTGTTTGCCTATATATGTCTTGTCTTTGTACCAGTTGACCGCTGGTCATTATATCCTTAATTTGGAGATATTGCACGGGTTTTTGGTTTGCACACTTTCTATTAAACCATCCTTTTTCCCTGAGACTTGGCGTGATCGCTTCCTTTTTGTTCGCACACCCTGCCCGTCACAAAAAGTACGAATTACAGTGCATGAGTGCATATAATAGTGCATATTTATGTAACGAATCAAAGGACGGGCGTGACGCAAACGCAAGCAGTATTATAATTTATTAAATCAAACAAACACCAGAATTTAACAAGAGAGTACAACTACAGAAAAGAGATACACACAGGGCGAGCAGACGAGAGACAACACAACCAGCACGTAACACACAAAATAAAACTACTTTAAACACATTACTGATTACACTGTAACACGCTACTGGAAGGATTACTAGACTACAACGACGGACATTCTAACAACCACGAACATGTGACACAACTACTACTTAAACCGGACAGTTAAACTAAACAAACAAGAAGATAGAAATGCACAGGGTAAAACATACACAAACCTAAACAAGAGAGACGAACATTCAACTAAAGAAAACTACATAATACTGACAGGGAGACCTACAAACGCTGAAGAGGAGAAAAACACGCAAGGGAAACACGCATAACAAGAACTAACTAATTAAATGACGATGAGAATCAGTAAGCACAGGAGAGAGGAAGAGAAACAGAAGCAAAGCAAAACGAGAACCAAACAGGGAAGGCAAAAACAGAACAAACCGGACCGGCACACGGGAGAAGTGAAGGGGAAGCACAAGATACAGAACGCGGAGGGCATGAAACACAAGAAACACAGGAAACCTTACAAACACAATGACCGACAACTACCGGATAAGACAGAGGGGATTAAGTACCTGGGAACATGGAGGAGAAATGAGACACAGGTGTGGGCACTGAAGACAGGGGCGTGACAGACAGAAGGGGAACCAAGGAAACGGGGAAACTAGGCGGGACCAGGGAGGAGGGTGGAGCTGGACATGACAATTTACTCTCAGAAACAAGAACAAGCATTGATTGCCTGAGATGCTTCTCGCCTACGTAAACAACACACGATTGATTGCACATTCACAGAACAGTGTGGGAAAGGTTATTAAGGGAATGGGAAAGTATTATGTAAAAGTGTGGGGAGGGTTAATAAAGCCTTAATATAGTGTATAAATACTTAAATATACCGTTTCTACTTCGCAGATTTTTCGGTTATCGCGGGTGGTTCTGGAACACATCTCCCGCGATAAACAAGGGATTACTGTACTTCAAGGGTCTTCGCAATGCCACCAGCTCGCCTTCCACAGAGGAATCATAGCTCATGGAATTGGACAAAAGTTCACATCACTTGAGCTGAGTGACCAAGATTGTTGGTTAGCTCCTTGGCGGCAAATCTTTTTGAATATTCAAGCCAAGGGTGGATACCTTTACCAGTTCACCATGACTGAATTCTATGGCTCTAACTGTCTTTAGTATTATTATTTTTTAATGTCACGTATAGCTCCGCCCTCTAAACCTGTCTTGTGTCATCTGTCCTAGTCCCGCCTTATTTTTTGGTTTCCTTGGTTTCCCTTCTGTATAGTTCAGGGATGGGCAACTGGCGGCCCGCAAATAGATCAATAATAATTTAATAATTAAAAGAAGAAAAAAACAGATATAGCAGGACTTTTTTGTTCTTGTCACGTAGGGCTACGCCCCCTCTCCTAGCTGCATAGTTGCCAGGTTTGCGGTTTTCATGTCAAATTGGGCTTGTTTGAAAGTCCAGCCACGGGTAAAAATTCTGGGGTCGCGGGGTGCGGTTTTTTGGGCTACTTTTGAGTTGGGCTACCGCGGGAGTTACAAGTCAACACTAAGAATCGATCGCGATATAATACTTAATTCGTCTCCATTTTACACTCGCCACCTTCCCTCTGTCTGCCATGCCCGTGCTTGTATCTCTGTGTTTCGCCCGTTGTTGGTTATTTGTGGTTTGTTCCGATTTGTGGATTATCTGTCATTGTTGTTCTGGTATTTTCCGTCTCCGTTGTGTTTCTCCGTTGTGAATGGCTCTCCTGTTACGACTCCTGCCTGTCCTGGTGGCCACTTGGACGGCTCTCCCCTTTTGACCTGTGCCTGTACAAACGACCTATGGAATTCCCCTTATTAAATCTCGCTCTTCTCAGCGTTTGTGTCCGCCTCCTCGCTCCACAGCGTGCTACGCGTTACACTTCTTTGATATGAAGGAGTTCAAATTCCTTTTTGCACTGTTTTATTAAGTAAATGTTTTGTCTTTCTTGCTTATTAAGGACATGTTAATGCATTTATATGCAGAAAATAGATGTATGTTGGTGCAATAAACATACAGATCTGAATTCATTTAAAATGTGTTCTTATTGAGAATAATTTGTAGTGTCTTTCATATCCAATTATTTGAAGTGTGTGGTCATGTGGCCCTTCAATGACAGGGCTGAAAAACTTTTGGCCCTCTTTGTCATGGAAGTTGCCCATCCCTGGTATAGTTACATGCAGCTAGCTATGAAATACTTCATATGCAGCACATTCTCATAATCATTAGCCTAGATGACTGCATGTTGCCAACTCCTCACTAAGAAAAGTAGCTATTGGCTGTCCTGAAATGACATAACCCCCTAAAAAAGCCCCTGGACCAGACAGTATACCTGGCAGAGTGCTCAGAGGATGTGCAGAACAGCTCACAGATGTTCTCACAGACATTTTCAACATCTCTGAGCACTGTGGTCATGCCAACGTGCTTCAAGATGCCAACCATCGTTCCTGTGCTGAGGAAGTCCCGAGTGTCCTGCCTCAATGACTACCGTCCCATTGCACTTACTCCCATTATCATGAAGTGCCTTGAGAGGCTGGTCATGAGGCACATCAAAAACCAGCCCCCTCCTTCACTGGACCCACTGCAGTTCACGTATCTTCCAAACCGATCAACGGATGATGCCATCTCAACCACACTACACCTGGCTCTCACTCACCTGGACAACAGAGACTGTTACGTTTGAATGCTGTTCATCGACTTCAGTTCAGCATTCAATACCATTTTCCCTCAGCATCTGATCGAAAAACTGAGATTGCTGGGCCTAAACTCCTCCCTCTGCAACTGGGTCCTGGACTTCCTGACTGAGAGACCACAATCGGTCAGGATTGGAAACAACACCTCCAGCACCATCACACTGAGCACCGGTGCTCACCAGGGGCCTCATGTACGAACGGTGCGTACGCACAAAAACATTGCGTACGCTATGTTTCACGCAAATGGTCAGATGTACGAAATGTGATTTGAACGTGAGAAAGTGCGTACACCCACGACACCTTCACCTCTGGCGTACGCATGTTTCTAATGTGTTTTCGTCAATTAGCGACACTTAGAGGTGATGCATTGAAATTACAACTATTAAGATATTTAATATCTTAATAAAGATAATCAAAGCCTGTTAGAACTTGCCCCACCCAAACCACTGAAAGTGTTTGAACCAGAAAGTCCAAAGGTGAAAATATTTACTGATAGATTTTCCAAAGCTGTCCAAGACTGCAGTTATTGATTACATATATGAATATAAGATAACTTCGGAGATTAAACAGAGGTATCCACAACAGTCTAAAGGGGAGAAAACAATGTCAGGACAGATTAAAGAACATTAAAGAAATTCATAGTCAAACTGGTTAATAAACATCATGACAGGTATGGAAATTACATTGGAAGATCTATTTATCTATTAAATAGACAGGTGTTTTGTCTAGGATATTGTACTCTTGTAAGATAAAACCCTCTTCTGTAAAAGAGAGGATTTTATTCTTACAGATGATACTTTGTCCATATAGGAAGTGGTATCAATATACAAGGAGAACCTTTATACCTTCTTTTGAATTTTCAAGTGTGTGTGTGTGTGTGTGTGTGTGTGTGTGTTAGAGAGAATGTCTTTGGTGTCATCCTCTTCTCTGTAGTGTGAGTGACTCAGACCAGATCAGATCAATAGTATAAACTTACTAAATATGTCCTTATTTTTATGTATAATTCTTAAATGACAGGTGCGCTTCAGATACTCACCGTTTTTCCTTCCTAAAGAAATGTGTATTCCACTTTTCACAGCACTGCTGAAAGTTTCATTTTAATCACGGTGAACAGGTGGTGTGAATTCCGCCCACGTAGTAATCCTGCAGGATATAACAACTCCAAATGGGAGGTGCTGAGGTGAGGAGTTGTGTTGGGTTGAACTGGGCTTACACAGTGCACTCACATGCCCATTAAAGTGAACTTTAGCTGATCGACCGTCAGATCGGCTGACAGTGCAGCATATGAACTGAATACCACAGTGAACAGTGAACGTTAGGTCACAGCCAGAGGTGGAAAGAGTACTGAAAAATTGTAATTGAGTAAAAGTATCATTACTTTGCCTAAAATCTACTCAGAGTAAAAGTAAAATTACCCATCTCAACATTTACTCGAGTAAAAGTACAAAATTACTTCATTTAAAATGTAATTTGAGTAAAAGTTACTTAGTTACTTTCAGTTATTTAATGCATGGATGAATCATGAACCAAATTCAGCACAAGTTGTTTTAATCGATTTCAAAGCATATTTAAGTGCACATCCACACTTGCAAAAAGATCAGTTGGGCTCAGGAACATACTTCCTCACAGCACAAGAACAGTCACAACCTGTACCATAAAGTGCAAACAATTTTCAGTCCTATTGTCCAACAGACAACACTATGATAAGAATAAAGAAATTTAAATGACAAATTATTCAAAAAACAAAATGCACACAAAATTAAGTGCCGACAAGATGCCACAAATCAAACTAAAATGCAACAAGATTGTGCAGTGACCTAAGACCACAAACCAAAAATTTACTAGCATGACCAAATTAATGAATAAATGTTCAAAATTATAAGCATTACATGTGGAATTATTTGGCTCAGATGAGTAGCTAATCCTAATAAGTAAGCTTCCTAGTATAAATCAAAAGGAAAGCCATAAAGCAATAGATTATTATATACCTATGAATGGACTGTGTAGCTAAAGTAAACTTTCCCTAAACAAAGTAGGACCAAGGGAAAAGTAAGGACTTTAGGAGGAAATCAGAAAGTGCGCAGAACCCCCAGACTGAGGCTAATGAAGAGCACTAGCCATACCAAACGTTATGGAGAGAGAGAGGACTCTACAGAAAAAGACGATTCAAGGCTGGCACCCCAAGCAACATGTGATTGTGGCCTACTTGGAGGTTGAAAGGGAAACACATCCGTAGGCAGTCAACTGTCGAAATTTTCAAATGTGGACTGGACTCGACACGTCTTGGAGCATGGATCTTGGCCTTGCAGTTGGCGCTTACACTACCCGGGGACCTTTCTCAAGTTCAGTTCACAGACGTTCACAGAGTCGGCCTAGTTCAGGCTGCTCCCAACTTCCTTGGTTAGTGAAGTCTGTGCAAGATGTCACCGCAGTGGCTAACAGGTCCTCAGTTGAACTTTCGTCTGCGTTATCTTGACGTTGACTACACTGAACATTAACTAAAATCAAAATCTGCCAGCCAAGCAAAATGAACATTTAACTTAACTGAAATTAAAGGCTCGATGAATGAGAGCAATTTGACAAAATGACATAAAACATGGGTCCAGACATGTATAAAGTAACTTAAGAAGAAGTTGTGTTCTTTAAAAACTATACTTAAGTGGAAGTACAGAAGTATTCAGCATTTGTTGTACTTAAGTATTGCAAGTAAGTTTATTCTAAACTGTATTACTGAATTACAATTACACAGTACAAGTACTGTGTTTTGTATTAATTAAAGAAAGCAGTCAGTTTGATTATCAAATTGCTTATATATCACTTACATATCAAAGCTGTCAAATACCACAAAGGGTTCTGTTTGGTAAAACTGGTCTTAACACTTCGTACACAAAAAACAGTGCTTCTCCCTTTAAACAATCCTTCCCTTCCCTGTTTCTCTCCACTTATCTTCTTAAACTAGAGTGGTAGTGTTGTTTTTTTTGGAAGTGTTACGACCCCACGTATAGGGGAGACCGGGTATGGTTGTAACATGGGGAGAGTTGTAACACCATCAGTTCCACCCATCACGGATAAGACAGGAGTCATATGATCATTTCAGTATTAACCAATTCCTCCCTGATCCCACATGGTGAATATCAAGACTGTAAACAGGCACATGCAGATTCCATCGCGAAAAAAACTGATTTTGAGGTGAGAAAGTACATTTCTGAATCAAGACTATATTTTGAATAGTACTTATACTATTGCAGATAAAACAATATGAATTATATTACATTAAACTGTAGTTTCTCAGGTAAATTGTGATGCATTTTTCCCCTGTTAATTTCAAATCACCTTGCTAATACAGCTAGTTAAACACTGGCTGACAGGGGTGGGGATGGTTGTAACACAGCTTTAAAACGTGTTATAGCCATCCCCTGACATAAAAACTTTATTGATTTTTTTTATCATTTTAAAGAAAGACTGACAGAGGTGTGCCTGCAAATGTTTTTAAAAGAAGCATCTGATGAGGTCACAAATAAGGGCAAGCCAGTCAGATCAGTTGCAAAGGCACATGTGTGTGTGTGCCATTTAGCGCATCAAAGTTAAGGAATCCAGAAATATTTTGTTTATCCTCAACAAAATATTTTTTAATTGAATGCATTCAGTCTTGCTCTTCTAGGACTAAAGACTAATCCTCCTATGCTAAAAGCCTCTCACAGGCTGCTAATGCTGGAAGGGTTGTGTTTAGCCTAACAGACAACTTACACACAGCTGGAAGTCTTGGAGCAAGTCCATGTTATCTGATGGACAGGACAAGTACGCATCTAGCTGTTTGGCACCGTCTTGTGCCTTAATCCTGCAAGCCAGAACGAGAAGAGCTCAGATGAGCTGGACCTGCTGACCTCAGAGGACTGCAACGAGGAGTGTTCATATGATACTCTTTTTTTTCGTACTGTTTTTGTGAAGTACTGAGGGTCAGGCTAGCGAAGGCAATGGGCTTTGCTTTGTTTTCACCAGGTGGTATCTGTGACAAAACTGCTCCTAACCCCTCCCAATGATGCATCTATGGACAGAATAAAAGGCTTATAAAAATCTGGATGAACCAAGACAGTACAGTGCAGCAGCCTCTCCTCGAGTGTGTTAAAGGCATGAGTACACTCATGCGTCCAATCAACAGATGTAATCCTTCTGAAGGTACCAACCCGGTTTGCAGCCTTTCTCACATTTCTTTTCTTTTGTCCAGCAGTGAGGCCAAACAGGGATATTGCAATAGCAGAGCAATTTGGAATGAAATGTTGATAGTAGAACACCATCCCCAGGAATGATTTAATTCTCTTCATGGATGGAGTAACACCACCCCCTCTCCATGAGGTCATCTGTAGACATGTCTGATATCACACTGACCTTCTCTGGATCTACAGATATACCACTACCTCTAATGATGTGTCCCAAAAACGTAAAAGATGTGTGCAAGAAATTGCACTTTTTCTGACTTAACTTAAGCCCCTGGATCTCAAGTCTCTCCAGCGCCTCTCTCTCTGAAGACACAAACACCAGTAAGTAATTTAGATTAGCGGTCATCAACCACCGGGCTGCAGACCGGTAACGGTCCGTGGGTCATTTGGTACCGCACAGATAAAAAAAAAAAAAAAAAAAAAAAACATAAAGGTACCGGAACTAAATGGGGCACAGACATACACTATATTGCCAAACATTCGCTCACCCATCCAAATTATCGGAATCTGGTGTTCCAATCACTTCCATGGCCACGTGTATAAAATTACGCACCTAGACATGTAGACTGTTTTTGCAAACATTTGTGAAAATGCGTCGCTCTCAGGAGCTCAGAGAATTCCAGCATGGAACTGTGATACGATGCCACCTGTGCAACAAGTCGTGAAATTTCCTCAATCCTAAATATTCCACAGTCGACCGTCAGCTGTATTATAAGAAAATGGATGTGTTTGGGAATGACAGAAACTCAGCCACGAACTGGTAGACCACATAAACTGACAGAACAGGGTCAGCACATGCTGAAGCACATAGCGCGAAGAGGTCACCAACTTTCTGCTGTCAATCACTACAGACATCCAAACTTCATGTGGCCTTCAGATTAGCTCAAGAACATTGCGCACAGAGCTTCATGGAAGGGGTCGAGCAGCTGCATCCAAGTCATACATCACCAAGTGCAATGCAAAGCGTCGGATACTGTGGTAAGGAGCAAATTATAAACAACATTTAAAACTAAAAACAACGGGAGATAAAAGAAAATCGTTAAGCTTTCTATGGCACTGGTATTGGCACCCTTTACAATAAATCAGTATGCAAACACATTTTGACTCACCTGTGCTAAATCACAAATGAGAATCACAAGTGATAAATTGTCAGTGCCCATGTGACATTAATTATCCAATGAATGATCACCAGATCATTCATTGGGTAATGCTTCAGCAATTCAACAGAGCACCTTTGGGATGTGGTGGAACAGAAGATTTGCATCATGGATGTGCAGCTGACAAATCTGCAGCAACTGTGTGATGCTATGACTGAATGAATGTTAAATTTATATAGTACCTTTCAAGATACCCATGGTCGCTTTTACAATTTTGACCCAGGTACAAGTCTTATACAATCACACACGGGCGAGAAGCGGCAGCCAATTTTGTACAGCATACTTTCTACCAGAAGCCACAGCCCCCTGGGGGACTGAATCACACACAGAAGGGGAGAGAGGACAGACCTGAATGACAGAGCACCATCCACCACTGGGCATACAAGCACACACACATTCATGCACAGACACTCAGACAACACAGTCACACAGGGAGAATTTTGTCAGGGACTCACAATTTACCTAACCACCATATTTTTGGACTGTGGCAGGAAACAGTGGGCAAAAGGGGGTCCAACCCCCTTTATATATAACTGTGGAGGCGATTCGAGTACAGTGAACTCAATGTCGTGTTCAAGAAACCAGTCTGAGATGATTCGGGCTTTATGACGGCACGCCATCCTGCTGGAAGTAGCCATCAGAAGATGGGTATGCTGTGGTCATAAAGGGATGGATATGGTCAGCAACAATACTCATGTGTGGCGTTGACACAATGCTCAGTTGGTACTAGTGGGCCCAAAGTGTGCCAGGAAAATATCTCACACACCATTGCACCACTACCACCAGCCTGAACCATTGATAAAATGCGGGATGGCTCCATGCTTTCATGTTATTGACCCCAAATTCTGACCCTACCATCCGAATGTAGCAGCAGACATCGAGACTCATCAGACCAGGCAACGTTTTTCCAATCTTCTATTGTCCAATTTTGGTGAGCCTGTGTGAATTGTAGTCTTCAGTTTCTTGTTCTTAGCTGACAGGAGTGTCACCCGGTGTGGTCTTCTGCTGCTGTAGCCCATCCACCTCAAGGTTCGATGTGTTGTGTGTTCAGAAATGCTCTTCTGCATGCCTCAGTTGTAATGGCTGGTTATTTGAGGTACTGTTCTATTGTTCTCAAATGAGAACTCAAATGAGCCGTTCTATTGACTCAAACCAGTCTGGCCATTTTCCTCTGGAATTAACAAGGTATTTGCGCCCACAGAACTGCTGCTCACTGGATTGTTTCTCTTTTTCGGACCATTCTCTGTAAACCCTAGCGGTGGTTGTGTGTGAAAATCCCAGCTTTCTTCCCCATTCTGATGCTCTGTTCGATTGTCCTGGCCATGTCTACATGCTTAAATGCATTAAGTTACTGCCATGTGATTGGCTGATTCGACATTTGCATATATATATATATATATATATATATATATATATATATATATATATATATATAAAACAAGGCCATGGCAGGATAAAACAGAACAGTGGACAATAAGAGATAAGACTAAGTTTATGAGAACATTTCATTGAAGTATTGAAGTTTAAATCTCATAAACTGCAGCACAACATTTTGAACAGTAAACAATATGAGGTTTGTGTTGAGGTCACCACGTGTGTGCTCCAGGGATGGACCACAGTCAGCCACCAGAGGGAGCTGATGAGTTAATGAAGCCAAATAAGCCTCAGCTGATGGTTAGGCTTTATAAGGGCTGGGAGAACAGGCTCAATAGGCTGAGTATTTTGTTCAGTGTCCCGTCATTATGAATGAATGAATGAATTAATGTTCCAATTTATATAGCACCTTTTCAGGATACCCAAGGTGCTTTACAATTGTTAACACAGCTACATCTCAGACAACCAATCACACACCGGCGAGAAGCGGCAGCCAATTGCGCACAGCGTACTCTCTACCGGGATCCACAGCCCCCTGGGGGACTGAATGGGGTGCAGGAAGGGGAGAGAGGACAGACCCTAGTGGCAGAGCACCATCCACCACTGGACACACAAGCACACACACATTCATACAACAACTTGTTTTTATTGAACAGAGAGAGAGACACAGACACACACTCGGGGAGAATTTGTCTGGGACTGCCAATTGACCTAACCTCCATGTTTTTGGACTGTGGGAGGAAACCGGAAATCCTGGAGGAAACCCACGCAAACACAGGGAGAACATGGAAACTCCACTCAGATAGGGACTTGAACACAAGACCCCAGTGCTGAGAGGCAAACGTGCTAACCACCAAGCCACTGTGCTGCCATTATGACCGACCTGTAATTTCGATTGGGAGCCCTGGGAAAATATTTCAGAGCTCCTTTTCTCTTGTCTCTACACGAGTCTTTTCCATTCCATCGAGTAATCTTTCTTTTCTAATAATTATTGAAAAACTAGTCAAAGGACCAGTCTGTTTCTCATTTTTGTTTTTCTTTGATCAGTGTTTTTTGGGGAGAGAAATTAGTTTGTCCCTAGTTAGTCTTTCAGTGTTTGATAGAGCTGTGTTTCCAGTTGTTTCCTTGAAGCTCCTTGAGCTAACTGCTCTAATACCCACTTCCTCAGCCTGCTGAAACACAGCCTACATGGACCCTGCTGCTCTTCCTGATATGGATCAGGTCAGGATTGCCCTGACTAATCAAGGGGCTGTGATTGGGAGGCACGAGTATTACTTACAGCAAATACTATCTCAGCTGCAGGGACTCATTGTTACAGCAGGCTGTCGCTCTGGTAATGGTTCCCAAGGAAACCCACCATGTTGGTCAGAATTTTTAAGTCAAATTGATTACAGACACAATGCAAACTGACTGAACAATGATGTTCGGATGCAAAAGGTTTGCTCTTCTCATATAAGCACACATTTATTTGTATAACATTTCATACACTGTGGAAATAATTAAATACAAAAATAAAACAAATCCATCACATCAGGAAAGTACATATTAAAAAATGTACTTAACCGTAATACAAATGCATCGAAATAATTAAATTTATTAAATAATAAAACTTATTACATTGAAATAATAAGATGGATTAAAACAATAAACTGAGTGAAAAATCCATTTAGAAGGAGGTGTGTACAGCCTTTTGACTCCTCCCATCAGTCCATATCCAGGTATGTCTGCGTTCGTGTGTTCGCCTCTATTTATCATATCATCTGTTGTTGGTCTTGTAAACACCGTGTTGCAGGTGTCTTGTTAATGTTCGTGTATTTAAGTGTGCGTTAGTTACGTCTTTGTCGGTTCTCGTCTTTGTCCCATTACGTCGTCTGTCTGAATGGTACCGTATGGTTGGTAATAAACGTTAACATAACATGCTCTTCGCTCAGCCTGCTTCCTCACTGCATTACAAGATGATATGTTGTTTTAATATTATATGTGATTCTCTTATAAAACTAGATTTTTTAATAAACCTTTGTTTTACGTTCATACACAAGTGTATATCTAATAAAAACTTGTGTGTGGTGTCCAGGTCAGGTGTGTGTGTGTGTGTGTGTGTGTGGTGTCCAGGTCAGGGGTGTGTGTGTGTGTGTGTGTGTGTGTGGTGTCATGTTCGCACATTCACACCAACACACGTTACCAGAGACTCATATGTACAACCGCCTGTGTGACTCAGACACTGTAAGAGAGAGAAAATGACAGAATGATCAGACATGAATACACACTCATTAGTCAGACATCAGACTGTATGCAGAAGATCAATTTTGTATACCACACATACAAAGAGGTATGATTCTTATTGGTGTCCAACTTTAACATTAATCAGACAATCAGCCTACAGCTCACTGCTCATATCCAGTTGTTCAGTAACAGCTCATACTGTGGTTGTGTGTGTCCACATGATAAAGTACATTTAGGCTTTATGTTACTGCAGCTGTCGGTGAGACTGTGTCTAAGTAAATTCCTAGCATTTCTTACTAAAAACCTACTGAACTTTGAAACCGTGTAAATATGTCTCCCCTCCATGTCTCTGTCTATCATAATCACATACACCCATTCAACGCCTACCATCTGCTTAAAACTACAAAACTCCTTAAGGCTACAAATATTCACATATGTCAACGCTCAGTTAAATTGTGTGTGCAAGTGAGTAACATACGGAAATGTGTGCATGTGTGTGAGTGGGTTTGTGTGTGTATATGAAGAGATACTGACTGCACGATGGGAATATTGAATGAGCATGTGTGGTGGGATACTGACACACACACACACACACACACACTATAGTAACTCACTGTAGTTTCTCCAGTTTACAGTGCGGATCCTCCAGTAGAGCAGAGAGCTGCTTCACTCCTGAGTCTCCTGGTTTATTGAGGATCAGATTCAGCTCTCTAAGCTGTGATGAGGGGTTTGACATCAGAGCTGAGCACAGCGCAATACAGCCTTCCTGTCTAATATTGCACCAAGACAGACTGTAGATGGGGAAAAAACACTTACAGCTCAACACAGACACTGTGTATTCATTAAAGACATGTAGTAATGGTCTGTGTGCAAGTAGAATGAGCAACAACGTGCCTGTATGTGTATGTCTTATTAATACAGTAATGATCTGTCAGAGAAAAAGGTGGGCTAGATACAGTAAGTAACTCACTCTAGTATCTCCAGTGTACAGTGTGGATCCTCCAGGAGATCAGAGAGTTGCTTCACTCCCGAGTCTCCTAGTTTATTGTTGTTCAGTTTCAGCTCTCTCAGATTTGATGAGGGGTTTGACCTCAGAGCTGAACATAGAGCAGCACAGCCTTCCTCTGTAATACTGCAGTTAGACAGACTGTAGAGAGAAGCAGAAAATCTCACATTTGCACCTCAACACCTCAAACGTGCTAACCACCAAGCCACTGTGCTGCCATTATGACCGACCTGTAATTTCGATTGGGAGCCCTGGGAAAATATTTCAGAGCTCCTTTTCTCTTGTCTCTACACGAGTCTTTTCCATTCCATCGAGTAATCTTTCTTTTCTAATAATTATTGAAAAACTAGTCAAAGGACCAGTCTGTTTCTCATTTTTGTTTTTCTTTGATCAGTGTTTTTTGGGGAGAGAAATTAGTTTGTCCCTAGTTAGTCTTTCAGTGTTTGATAGAGCTGTGTTTCCAGTTGTTTCCTTGAAGCTCCTTGAGCTAACTGCTCTAATACCCACTTCCTCAGCCTGCTGAAACACAGCCTACATGGACCCTGCTGCTCTTCCTGATATGGATCAGGTCAGGATTGCCCTGACTAATCAAGGGGCTGTGATTGGGAGGCACGAGTATTACTTACAGCAAATACTATCTCAGCTGCAGGGACTCATTGTTACAGCAGGCTGTCGCTCTGGTAATGGTTCCCAAGGAAACCCACCATGTTGGTCAGAATTTTTAAGTCAAATTGATTACAGACACAATGCAAACTGACTGAACAATGATGTTCGGATGCAAAAGGTTTGCTCTTCTCATATAAGCACACATTTATTTGTATAACATTTCATACACTGTGGAAATAATTAAATACAAAAATAAAACAAATCCATCACATCAGGAAAGTACATATTAAAAAATGTACTTAACCGTAATACAAATGCATCGAAATAATTAAATTTATTAAATAATAAAACTTATTACATTGAAATAATAAGATGGATTAAAACAATAAACTGAGTGAAAAATCCATTTAGAAGGAGGTGTGTACAGCCTTTTGACTCCTCCCATCAGTCCATATCCAGGTATGTCTGCGTTCGTGTGTTCGCCTCTATTTATCATATCATCTGTTGTTGGTCTTGTAAACACCGTGTTGCAGGTGTCTTGTTAATGTTCGTGTATTTAAGTGTGCGTTAGTTACGTCTTTGTCGGTTCTCGTCTTTGTCCCATTACGTCGTCTGTCTGAATGGTACCGTATGGTTGGTAATAAACGTTAACATAACATGCTCTTCGCTCAGCCTGCTTCCTCACTGCATTACAAGATGATATGTTGTTTTAATATTATATGTGATTCTCTTATAAAACTAGATTTTTTAATAAACCTTTGTTTTACGTTCATACACAAGTGTATATCTAATAAAAACTTGTGTGTGGTGTCCAGGTCAGGTGTGTGTGTGTGTGTGTGTGTGTGTGTGTGTGTGTGGTGTCCAGGTCAGGGGTGTGTGTGTGTGTGTGTGTGTGTGTGTGGTGTCATGTTCGCACATTCACACCAACACACGTTACCAGAGACTCATATGTACAACCGCCTGTGTGACTCAGACACTGTAAGAGAGAGAAAATGACAGAATGATCAGACATGAATACACACTCATTAGTCAGACATCAGACTGTATGCAGAAGATCAATTTTGTATACCACACATACAAAGAGGTATGATTCTTATTGGTGTCCAACTTTAACATTAATCAGACAATCAGCCTACAGCTCACTGCTCATATCCAGTTGTTCAGTAACAGCTCATACTGTGGTTGTGTGTGTCCACATGATAAAGTACATTTAGGCTTTATGTTACTGCAGCTGTCGGTGAGACTGTGTCTAAGTAAATTCCTAGCATTTCTTACTAAAAACCTACTGAACTTTGAAACCGTGTAAATATGTCTCCCCTCCATGTCTCTGTCTATCATAATCACATACACCCATTCAACGCCTACCATCTGCTTAAAACTACAAAACTCCTTAAGGCTACAAATATTCACATATGTCAACGCTCAGTTAAATTGTATGTGCAAGTGAGTAACATACGGAAATGTGTGCATGTGTGTGAGTGGGTTTGTGTGTGTATATGAAGAGATACTGACTGCACGATGGGAATATTGAATGAGCATGTGTGGTGGGATACTGACACACACACACACACACACACACACACTATAGTAACTCACTGTAGTTTCTCCAGTTTACAGTGCGGATCCTCCAGTAGAGCAGAGAGCTGCTTCACTCCTGAGTCTCCTGGTTTATTGAGGATCAGATTCAGCTCTCTAAGCTGTGATGAGGGGTTTGACATCAGAGCTGAGCACAGCGCAATACAGCCTTCCTGTCTAATATTGCACCAAGACAGACTGTAGATGGGGAAAAAACACTTACAGCTCAACACAGACACTGTGTATTCATTAAAGACATGTAGTAATGGTCTGTGTGCAAGTAGAATGAGCAACAACGTGCCTGTATGTGTATGTCTTATTAATACAGTAATGATCTGTGTCAGAGAAAAAGGTGGGCTAGATACAGTAAGTAACTCACTCTAGTATCTCCAGTGTACAGTGTGGATCCTCCAGGAGATCAGAGAGTTGCTTCACTCCCGAGTCTCCTAGTTTATTGTTGTTCAGTTTCAGCTCTCTCAGATTTGATGAGGGGTTTGACCTCAGAGCTGAACATAGAGCAGCACAGCCTTCCTCTGTAATACTGCAGTTAGACAGACTGTAGAGAGAAGCAGAAAATCTCACATTTGCACCTCAACACAAAGTAATACAACAACCATACACACAATACAAAAAATGTCTGTTCCACACATGTTCACACTTAATAACATCAATACACAAGGTTGAAATGAAGTTGCACCACTTCACTAAAACTCCCATTATATAGTGTGCGAGTGTGTGTGTGTGTGTGTGTGAGAGAGGGAAATGGCATATTGACTGCATGTATAAATTACCAGTACGTCAGTAACTCACTGTAGTATCTCCATTTTACAGTGTGGATCTTCCAGTAGAGCAGAGAGCTGCTTCACTCCTGAGTCTCCTGGTTTATTGTAGCTCAGATTCAGCTCTCTGAGGTGTGATGAGGGGTTTGACCGCAGAGCTGAAGCCAGAGCAGCACAACCTTCTTCTGGAAAACCGCACCAAGACAGACTGTAGAGGGTAAAAAAGTGAATACAGGCACTGTGTGTGTATTTACAAGAGACATGCAGGTGTTTGTGTACAGAAAGAGTTATCAAGAAAGTGTGTGTATGGATATACAATTAATACAATGGTAGTTTGTTTTAGAGAAAAAAGACAGATATTGACTGTATATGGGACAGGGAGGAGATACTGACTCTGTGTGTGTGTGTGTGAGAGAGAGAGAGAAGAGAATGACTGTGTGTGGAATACTGACTATGTATGTATACAGAGCCAATAAGTTACAAACTCACTGTAGTTTCTCCAGTTTACAGTTTGGATCTTCCAGTAGATCACAGAGCTGCTTCACTCCTGAGTCTCCTGGTTCATTGTCATTCAGGTTCAGCTCTCTCAGGTGTGATGATGGATTTGACCTCAGAGCTGAACACAGAGCAGCACAGCCTTCCTCTCTAATATTGCAGTTAGACAGACTGTAGAGAGAGGGAGAAAAACTTCATACTTACAGATCAACACTCACATGCATGCAACACTCAAGTGAACACAGGCACTGTGTGTTCATGAAACACATGCAGTAATGTGTGTGTATAGGGAGAATGGGCAAGAAAGTGTGTATATGAATCTTAGTAATACAGTGACAGTGTGTGTCTGAGAGAAAATGGCAGGGAGATGTGGGGAGGATATATGGACTGTGTGTGTGTGTGAGTGAGTGAGACAGAGAGAGACTGTGTATGTTAAAAGGCACCCAGTCAGTAACTCACTCTAGTTTCTCCAGTTTACAGTGTGGATCCTCCAGTAGAGCAGAGAGCTGCTTCACTCCTGAGTATCCTGGTTTATTGTAGCTCAGTCTCAGCTCTCTCAGCCGTGATGAGGGGTTTGACCTCATAGCTGAACACAGAGCAGCATAACCTTCGTCTCTAACATTGTTCTTAGACAGACTGTAGAGAGAAAGAGAAAAACCTACATTTACAGCTCAAAACACACACGCATGCATGTGAACACAGGCACTGTGTATTCATGAGAGACATGCAGTAGTGTGTGTGTGTTTAGGGAGAATGAGCAAGAAATTGTGTATGTGAATCAAATTAACTGAACTAGTATTGTTTGTTACTATTAATACTGAACCTTGGAAGTGCTTGATGGAAGCTGCCTCTCACTGTAGATTTCTGTGGACATTCAACTGGCATCATTAAAGACCTGGTATTTTCATCATGGTGGATTTCGGGCATTTGTTCATCGTTGCAGGCCTTTTTTTTACGAGGAGGAACGTCAACCCGTTCTGCCATTCTCTTCTTGGCTGCTTTTGAACGCAGAGAAGCTTTGGTACGTGGCATCTACAAAAACAAGACCAGAATATTCCACGTTTTCTGCATTAATTATTAAAACAATGATGCGTAATATGCAGGTTAAGTTAATGTAATCTGATTTCAAACCTCAAAGCACAATGAATAAAGGTAAAAAACCACAAGAAGACAGAAGGGACAGTTCACACTGAATTGGTCTTTTGGAAAGATGCCGCAGTGTTTCCATGAATCACTACAGGTAAATTCTTATTACAAATCATGGCAACCATCATACTCACCAAGACGCTCTGTGTACTATTTATAAACGTAACACCACCAGAAATCATTCATTATAATCATTCATGATAGCCTACACTATAAACAACATACCTTCAACTTGTAGCAGTCCAATATTCTTTCACCAACAGGTAACCTTCCGAAAATACAAAGAACACATTTGTAACAAGAAATTAACATTACAAAAAGGAAAAATATTATATGACATCATGTTATATGACAATAATATGACATCATGTTGGACAAATAAGAGTCCTTAGGCGTACAGCTACGGTCCTACAACACCACTGAAACACAATGCTCATCAAATTCAATTCATAATTTACCCATTATACACATACCAGTATGTACCAAGTGTAGAACACTGCTCATTCCAAAACCTGCCTTTGTATGCACAAACATATGCCACTCTCCCTTTATCACACACTTCAAGTACTTTAAAATAATTGATATATGATTTCAGGTTGATATAACCTGAAATCATTAAAAAAAATAATGTTTACATCATACTTCGAGAACTAGGCTAAGATGAATTACATTCATTCGAAGCACATAAATGATAGGACTGTACAATCTGAATTAGGTTAATTTAATCTAGCAGGCATACTAGTTTAACAACATAATTCCTTCTTTACTCACAGCCATTAGACCCCTTCAGCAATATAACCAAACTTGACTAAAGCTACATCGATTACGACGCATAAACCAAGGAACAATAAAACAATGCACAAAACTAAATTACTACTAAGATAGGTCACCTTGCACAATACCTATCGAAAGGCAAATCGAATTAAATTAATTAACTGTAGATTAGTAGAAACCCTCGATCTTAGTATTTGTAGTGATGAACGGTGTGTTTGTTTAGTCGTTAAAATAGGCGACCCACTAAAACGCGGTTTCAACTTTGCTTGGAAAGCTAGTTAGTTATATAAATAACATCAAATCACCTGGTAATAAACATCTAGCGAGAGAACAAGGAAACTAACTGGGTTAGTTAATCACAAATTTAAACCAAGACTTTATGAATACTTTGAAAGCAATTTTAAAAAGGTACATTAGATTCACTGCATCAACTCACCTCATCAATGAAAAAACTCGGAGGAAAACACTTCCGGTGTCACGTGTATTTAAGCAGCAGTAGTGAAGCAAGCGAACACACGGCACATTTCAAAATACCAGTACTGTCAAACCAATTACAAGAATGCCCTGGTATTACATATGCCCGGAAATACTGCATTTACATCAATATTAGAAAACATTAAGAGATTTGTATAATATACCTCATTATATACCTGAGACATTTCATCCCTGCACAGCTTCAAGAAGAGTCTCAAAACCTTCCTGTTTAGATCTGCTTTTAGCTAAGAAACTCTAACTCTGTTCCATTTACTTTATTACATTGTTGTCTATTATTTTAGAATTTGTCACTTTATTACATTATTTTATTGTGTTTGTTTCCTTTTAATCTTTAATTTCTTTTAATATATTCTTTTTGTCTTATCTTTGCTTCCTTTTAATGTTTATTTTTTATTTACTCTGTAAAGCATTTTGAGTTGCATGTGTGTATGAAAGGTGCTATACAAATAAATATTATTATTATATTATTATTATTATTATTATTATTATTATTATTATTATATACCTAAAAATATTTAAGATTCTTAAAAGGTTACTAACTTAAGAGTGCAACAACTTACCTCCCCTAAGAGTTAAATGCAATTTGGTTAATCTCCAAAATTTTAAGCTACAGGCAAACAGCAACAACCAAAAAACCAAAAACAACCAAAAAAGTGACACTTTGCCTGTTTGGAGAGCATGCATATGGAAATACTTTCTAGTATAATCAACAAAACATTTCAAAGTTAAAAACCATGCAAACAATACATTTCAAAAACAACCAGAAATACACAGCAAAATATGTAACACACAAGAAACCAAAAACTTAGTGCTTAAAACAAAATGACTTCAACCGTTTAGATTTATATGTACATATGTTTATATGTACATTACATAGTACATAATAATTTACATTATTTACATTAACATTAAATTTGAAGCAAAATAAAACATTACACCTGGTAAACTATATGAACTAGTATAAACATAATGTACTTAGTAAATCCCACTACTACTACTAATAATAATCATAAAACAACGTATTCATCTCTTTCCAAAATACACTTTCCTTTTCATAATATTTCACTAGAAAACTGAAAACAAATCAAAGAATTAGTTGAAAATATTCGTCATGGTTACAATACACTCAACAAATTGAAATTGAATTCAATATTTACAAAATGAACAAAATAAATGATCATCACTACTGTAGAACCAAGACAATCAGAACATGTACCAAGTGAATCAACACAGGTCTTCAGCTAAATCTGCCTCCACAGATAAAGATGGACCTACACCTGTTCCAGCAGTCTCTCTAGATGGATGTACTGTGTCTTTTTCTGCAACAATTTTGCTGCCTGACCCTAATGCCAATTATTAATTGGCGGTATCTACAACAAAAGTTAAATTAGGCATAAAAAAAAAAGAATCTAATGCTTTGTGCACAACTTTGAAATACAGTCTTTACATTCATCTGTGATTATACCACCAGCAATATTTTCTCATAGCAAGCTGATTCTTAATAACATCAATACACAAGGTTGAAATGAAGTTGCACCACTTCACTAAAACTCCCATTATATAGTGTGCGAGTGTGTGTGTGTGTGTGTGTGAGAGAGGGAAATGGCATATTGACTGCATGTATAAATTACCAGTACGTCAGTAACTCACTGTAGTATCTCCATTTTACAGTGTGGATCTTCCAGTAGAGCAGAGAGCTGCTTCACTCCTGAGTCTCCTGGTTTATTGTAGCTCAGATTCAGCTCTCTGAGGTGTGATGAGGGGTTTGACCGCAGAGCTGAAGCCAGAGCAGCACAACCTTCTTCTGGAAAACCGCACCAAGACAGACTGTAGAGGGTAAAAAAGTGAATACAGGCACTGTGTGTGTATTTACAAGAGACATGCAGGTGTTTGTGTACAGAAAGAGTTATCAAGAAAGTGTGTGTATGGATATACAATTAATACAATGGTAGTTTGTTTTAGAGAAAAAAGACAGATATTGACTGTATATGGGACAGGGAGGAGATACTGACTCTGTGTGTGTGTGTGTGAGAGAGAGAGAGAAGAGAATGACTGTGTGTGGAATACTGACTATGTATGTATACAGAGCCAATAAGTTACAAACTCACTGTAGTTTCTCCAGTTTACAGTTTGGATCTTCCAGTAGATCACAGAGCTGCTTCACTCCTGAGTCTCCTGGTTCATTGTCATTCAGGTTCAGCTCTCTCAGGTGTGATGATGGATTTGACCTCAGAGCTGAACACAGAGCAGCACAGCCTTCCTCTCTAATATTGCAGTTAGACAGACTGTAGAGAGAGGGAGAAAAACTTCATACTTACAGATCAACACTCACATGCATGCAACACTCAAGTGAACACAGGCACTGTGTGTTCATGAAACACATGCAGTAATGTGTGTGTATAGGGAGAATGGGCAAGAAAGTGTGTATATGAATCTTAGTAATACAGTGACAGTGTGTGTCTGAGAGAAAATGGCAGGGAGATGTGGGGAGGATATATGGACTGTGTGTGTGTGTGAGTGAGTGAGACAGAGAGAGACTGTGTATGTTAAAAGGCACCCAGTCAGTAACTCACTCTAGTTTCTCCAGTTTACAGTGTGGATCCTCCAGTAGAGCAGAGAGCTGCTTCACTCCTGAGTATCCTGGTTTATTGTAGCTCAGTCTCAGCTCTCTCAGCCGTGATGAGGGGTTTGACCTCATAGCTGAACACAGAGCAGCATAACCTTCGTCTCTAACATTGTTCTTAGACAGACTGTAGAGAGAAAGAGAAAAACCTACATTTACAGCTCAAAACACACACGCATGCATGTGAACACAGGCACTGTGTATTCATGAGAGACATGCAGTAGTGTGTGTGTGTTTAGGGAGAATGAGCAAGAAATTGTGTATGTGAATCAAATTAACTGAACTAGTATTGTTTGTTACTATTAATACTGAACCTTGGAAGTGCTTGATGGAAGCTGCCTCTCACTGTAGATTTCTGTGGACATTCAACTGGCATCATTAAAGACCTGGTATTTTCATCATGGTGGATTTCGGGCATTTGTTCATCGTTGCAGGCCTTTTTTTTACGAGGAGGAACGTCAACCCGTTCTGCCATTCTCTTCTTGGCTGCTTTTGAACGCAGAGAAGCTTTGGTACGTGGCATCTACAAAAACAAGACCAGAATATTCCACGTTTTCTGCATTAATTATTAAAACAATGATGCGTAATATGCAGGTTAAGTTAATGTAATCTGATTTCAAACCTCAAAGCACAATGAATAAAGGTAAAAAACCACAAGAAGACAGAAGGGACAGTTCACACTGAATTGGTCTTTTGGAAAGATGCCGCAGTGTTTCCATGAATCACTACAGGTAAATTCTTATTACAAATCATGGCAACCATCATACTCACCAAGACGCTCTGTGTACTATTTATAAACGTAACACCACCAGAAATCATTCATTATAATCATTCATGATAGCCTACACTATAAACAACATACCTTCAACTTGTAGCAGTCCAATATTCTTTCACCAACAGGTAACCTTCCGAAAATACAAAGAACACATTTGTAACAAGAAATTAACATTACAAAAAGGAAAAATATTATATGACATCATGTTATATGACAATAATATGACATCATGTTGGACAAATAAGAGTCCTTAGGCGTACAGCTACGGTCCTACAACACCACTGAAACACAATGCTCATCAAATTCAATTCATAATTTACCCATTATACACATACCAGTATGTACCAAGTGTAGAACACTGCTCATTCCAAAACCTGCCTTTGTATGCACAAACATATGCCACTCTCCCTTTATCACACACTTCAAGTACTTTAAAATAATTGATATATGATTTCAGGTTGATATAACCTGAAATCATTAAAAAAAATAATGTTTACATCATACTTCGAGAACTAGGCTAAGATGAATTACATTCATTCGAAGCACATAAATGATAGGACTGTACAATCTGAATTAGGTTAATTTAATCTAGCAGGCATACTAGTTTAACAACATAATTCCTTCTTTACTCACAGCCATTAGACCCCTTCAGCAATATAACCAAACTTGACTAAAGCTACATCGATTACGACGCATAAACCAAGGAACAATAAAACAATGCACAAAACTAAATTACTACTAAGATAGGTCACCTTGCACAATACCTATCGAAAGGCAAATCGAATTAAATTAATTAACTGTAGATTAGTAGAAACCCTCGATCTTAGTATTTGTAGTGATGAACGGTGTGTTTGTTTAGTCGTTAAAATAGGCGACCCACTAAAACGCGGTTTCAACTTTGCTTGGAAAGCTAGTTAGTTATATAAATAACATCAAATCACCTGGTAATAAACATCTAGCGAGAGAACAAGGAAACTAACTGGGTTAGTTAATCACAAATTTAAACCAAGACTTTATGAATACTTTGAAAGCAATTTTAAAAAGGTACATTAGATTCACTGCATCAACTCACCTCATCAATGAAAAAACTCGGAGGAAAACACTTCCGGTGTCACGTGTATTTAAGCAGCAGTAGTGAAGCAAGCGAACACACGGCACATTTCAAAATACCAGTACTGTCAAACCAATTACAAGAATGCCCTGGTATTACATATGCCCGGAAATACTGCATTTACATCAATATTAGAAAACATTAAGAGATTTGTATAATATACCTCATTATATACCTGAGACATTTCATCCCTGCACAGCTTCAAGAAGAGTCTCAAAACCTTCCTGTTTAGATCTGCTTTTAGCTAAGAAACTCTAACTCTGTTCCATTTACTTTATTACATTGTTGTCTATTATTTTAGAATTTGTCACTTTATTACATTATTTTATTGTGTTTGTTTCCTTTTAATCTTTAATTTCTTTTAATATATTCTTTTTGTCTTATCTTTGCTTCCTTTTAATGTTTATTTTTTATTTACTCTGTAAAGCATTTTGAGTTGCATGTGTGTATGAAAGGTGCTATACAAATAAATATTATTATTATATTATTATTATTATTATTATTATTATTATTATTATATACCTAAAAATATTTAAGATTCTTAAAAGGTTACTAACTTAAGAGTGCAACAACTTACCTCCCCTAAGAGTTAAATGCAATTTGGTTAATCTCCAAAATTTTAAGCTACAGGCAAACAGCAACAACCAAAAAACCAAAAACAACCAAAAAAGTGACACTTTGCCTGTTTGGAGAGCATGCATATGGAAATACTTTCTAGTATAATCAACAAAACATTTCAAAGTTAAAAACCATGCAAACAATACATTTCAAAAACAACCAGAAATACACAGCAAAATATGTAACACACAAGAAACCAAAAACTTAGTGCTTAAAACAAAATGACTTCAACCGTTTAGATTTATATGTACATATGTTTATATGTACATTACATAGTACATAATAATTTACATTATTTACATTAACATTAAATTTGAAGCAAAATAAAACATTACACCTGGTAAACTATATGAACTAGTATAAACATAATGTACTTAGTAAATCCCACTACTACTACTAATAATAATCATAAAACAACGTATTCATCTCTTTCCAAAATACACTTTCCTTTTCATAATATTTCACTAGAAAACTGAAAACAAATCAAAGAATTAGTTGAAAATATTCGTCATGGTTACAATACACTCAACAAATTGAAATTGAATTCAATATTTACAAAATGAACAAAATAAATGATCATCACTACTGTAGAACCAAGACAATCAGAACATGTACCAAGTGAATCAACACAGGTCTTCAGCTAAATCTGCCTCCACAGATAAAGATGGACCTACACCTGTTCCAGCAGTCTCTCTAGATGGATGTACTGTGTCTTTTTCTGCAACAATTTTGCTGCCTGACCCTAATGCCAATTATTAATTGGCGGTATCTACAACAAAAGTTAAATTAGGCATAAAAAAAAAAGAATCTAATGCTTTGTGCACAACTTTGAAATACAGTCTTTACATTCATCTGTGATTATACCACCAGCAATATTTTCTCATAGCAAGCTGATTCTTCCCACGACTCATACATAAATAAAATTTATGCTTAATAATAATAATAATAATAATAATAATAATCTTTATTTGTATAGCACCTTTCATACATACATGCAACTCAGTGCTTTACAGTATACATAAAATAAACATTAAAAGGAGATAAGACAAAAAGACAAAAGGAAAATGTTAAAAGAAATTAAAGATAAAAATATTAAAATAACATAAAAAGTAAAAAAGGTAAAGTAAATAAGATAATAAGAAGTAAAGTAAATAAGATAAAACTATTAAGATAATTGGATTTAGAAAATAATAGACAACATAATGTAATAAAGTAAATAAGATTGAGAATTTCTTAACTAAAAGCGGATCTAAACAGGAATGTTTTGAGACTGTTCTTAAAACTATGCAGGGATGAAATGCCTCTGAGCTCTTCAGGAAGAGAATTCCAGAGCTTTGGGCCATAGTGGCTAAAAGCACCCTCGCCAATCTTTAATCGGTTTTTAGGAATCACCAGTAGATTACTGTTTGAAGACCTGAGAGACCTGACTGGAACATATCTAACCATCATTTCACTGAGGTAAAGAGGGGCAAGACCATGAAGACATTTAAAAACCATGACTAGAACCTTAAAATCTATTCTAAAGCTTACTATCAATACCCTGTGTTTGGTTTACTTATAAGTTGAACATTTCCATTTCAAATGGAGGTAATCGGCAATTATTTGGCCCTGAATTCACTGGACTTTGATGCAGCCCTGGATGATGGGAATTGTTTATGCTTAATTGTTTAGGGGTTTCCCCCCTTCACACACTGGTATATGTACATGTATGATATTTATTACGCCCATCCCCACATACAGTGATATTTGGGCTGGCTGATAATTTCCTAGAAAAACCCAAGATTTATTACCATTACATCATACAGTGCTACTGGTGCCCCAGTCATGTCCCTTATAGTGGAAGTCTGAGATAGATGCACATACATCATAGTAGAGGAGTAAGGAAAACTCACATGTGTCTTTTTAGAGATAGGCTAAGGTGCTTTAGGGGTCCCTACAGAATTTCCTCCACACTAGGCACACTATCAGATCCTAGCAGTGACAGGAAAACATGCTAACCACCAGGCCACCGTGCTGCCTCCTAGAAAACAGGAATGAAGGATTTTCCGATGAGATCGGGTGTGCTTATGTATGTCCAGGTCAGGTGTGTGTGGTGTCCAGGTCAGGTGTGTGTCCAGGTCAGGTGTGTGTGATGTTCCAGATGCTGGAGGACACACAGCCCTGTGCTGCAGTCATGTTCACACATATTTGCTGACACGTTACCATGGAGAATCACATGTATAATCATATATTTGTGTGTCTTTGGTTGTCCTCTGTGCAGGATTCAGATGTTAGCAGTATGGTGTCCAGGTCAGATACTGTAAGAATACAACACGATCAGTCATGAAGATCACAGTCAGCCATCCGACTGCACATAGGTGAAATGAATGTAAACATCATGCAGGCACACACACACACACACACACACACACACACACACACACACACACACACACACACACACACACACACACACACACTGTAAACTTTGCGTTTGTGGTCAGCACAATGATATTTTAAAATTGATCTATTTTTAAGGATATTCGCCATATTTCAAGATACTTAAGAAGCTTCTGGAATTGTGAGAACTATCATGAAGTTTCTAGAACTGTCCAGAATTATCTAGAACTTTCTGGGACTGTACAGAATTGTAGGTAGCTGTATAACTAGTTATATAGGGACACTATAGCCCTTCCTGAGAGACAGAGAGACATGATCTAATTGATTGGGATTGCATAGTAAGTGGGCAACAGCCATCACAGACAAAGGGGAATTGACCTAGACAGACAGGTGTGAATTCATTCTCTATTCAGATTCTGATAACGACAGTATTCACACTTCACCCCACACCCATTACAGGAGGAGCTTAGGAAGGACCACTACTTTCAAATGTATATATTGTGTGTTACTCTGCTACCGGGTGATCAATCTTGCTCTGCTGAATACTCAGAACACTCTTGTACTTTGATACTGCATGGAATAAAGATTGACCATTTTTATAGAGTTTGGAGAGACGTCCTTTTTCCTTACAGTACACAGTAACTTAATCAATTTAGATGGCATCAAGAGGTTGCATACATCCAGCAGACGCATTTTCCTATGTATGTGGCCATTTTATAAAGACACGAGCCAAAAAGTACTCTGCTGGTGTCAAATGGTGTCATTCCTGATGGGCCTCGAAGGTGGTTTTACTAAGTATCCTTGCTTTATTTGCCTTTGGGACCCACGCAAGGTGCTGATGCCACCACTACACATCAAGTTGGGGCTCATAAAACAATTTGTCAGGGCTCTAGATAAGGAGTAGAGAGCTTTCAATTACTTTCAAGATCTTTTCCCTAAGCTGTCTGAAGCAAAGATCAAAGCTGGTGTCTTTGTCAGACCACAAATCAAGAAGATCATAGAGTGCAGTGAATTTCCCAAGAAGCTGAATAGGAAGGAGAGAGCGGCTTGGAACAGTTTTGTCACAGTGGTTCGCGGCTTCCTAGGCAATCATAAAGATGAAAACTATGTACAACTGATTCAGACTCTGATAAAGAACTATGCTGCAATGTGCTGCAGGATGTCACTCAATATCCACATCCTTGATGCTCATCTTGATAAGTTCAAAGAGAACATGGGAGTTTATTCAGAGGAGCAGGGCGAGCGCTTCCACCAGGACATTATGAACTTTGAACGCTGTTACCAAGGACAATATAATGAGAACATGATGGGCGACTATATTTGGGGATTGGTTTGTGAAACTGATTTGCAGTATAGTCGTAAATCTCGGAAAACCACACACTTTGGTAATCTGTGTAAATTTGCAATGCTTATAGTGTTCTTAGTCTGACTGTATAAATGAGAAGATGCAAAATAGTCTGTTTCTATAATAAAAATTCATAATTTTCGTTGTTGTGGTCACAAAAGCGAAGAATGTAAGCAATTTTTAATTTGTTTTAGACATAAGCAATTGGAATATAACATTAAAAAGCTGGGAACAAAACTTGTGTTACATAGTGTAATCACAAGAAAAAAAACAGGAACACTACTTATTATATTCTCCACACAAACTTCCGCAAATATCAGCAAAACTGTAACATCACCATAGAAACAAACATCTCATTCTCTCTCTCTTAAACACTCTAAGCACAATTACACATGCTTGGAAAGAAAATGCATGAGAACAGAATCACTCAGTACAACGTAAAACTAGTCAGCCTCTCGAACAAAAATTAACTGAAATACTGTTGGAAAATCCCCTCTGAAAACAACATACTCTGTTTCACTGTGGTGTGATATTAGAACATCTACTCTAGTGTTTAGATGACAACTGCTACTGTGTGTACTCTGAGAATCAGTATTGTATTGCCAAGCCTTGTTCCACCTGCCCTGACACGTGATCTACAGGACGTGGGTCTGTAGTTATTCAAACTAGTGATGTGGATGGAGCGATTACAAATACACACATTTTTGTGTTGTGTTTGTGGTAATGTGAAGGGGTCAGACAAAATAAAAAAGAATATTTGTGCCAGACTGACTTTTCCTCAATGTTTCAGTGTTAATGGAGTTTTATGTGAAATCTCCTGCTCAAAAACCTCACACCTAAAGAGTAAATACTAGTGCTGTCAATTCCAGGTGCCGCGATTAAAAGTCCTCACCAGGATTTTGCTCAAGCTTGCTAGATTTTCTAATTAGCAATCCAGGTAAAATTAGTAGAATCAACACAATCCAGGAAGCCTGAACAAAATCCTGGTGAGGACTATTAATCGCGGCACCTGGAATTGACAGCACTAGTAAATACCCATACAGATACTGTGGTGTATGTAGTGTTGAGTACTGAAATCAGTACCACTTAACAGTTTGGCAAAAAATAATAAAACCAATTAAAAACGATATTGTGACGTTCGGTGCGACATGAAGGACGAGACAGAACTCCCACTTGACAACCGACGTCACGTTTATTTACACACATAAATTGCGCTCGAAGCGCACGGAGACACACAGAACACTAACGTAAACGTGTGGACTCAGGCAAAGACGAGCACAGGACACTGCGCGAACGCACAGTAGACAAACCACATAAGCCCCACGTGATGACGAGACGAGCCACAGGTGAGACGAATCAGCACAAGACACAACCGCAACCACGGAGATCCACAGATGCAGACTAGGAGACGTAGATGACGTAAACACACGCCCAAAAGGGAGGGGCCGGGGTCCTCAACGTGACAGATATAATTTAATATATAATATTATATTCTCTTAAATATAAATAATTATAATTAATTATATATAATGATACTACAATTGTTATTTATTATAAATGCACTTATTATCATTAACCCCAGAGTTTTTTTTATTTAATTTTCCACGCCCCTCAATTCGTGTTCAATTTAGTTCTCCGTTAGGTTTTAATTTATACTCCTGCTTTTGTTTCTTTATTTGCTGGTCTGTTTTTTCATGAACTTATGTTTTCGCAACCATTTGTTATTTTCTGTTTTGGTGTTCATAGCTTGGTCACTCCTGTGTGTTATTCCTCGTCTATGTTCTTAAGTGTTAATATGATGTTTTGTCATACACTCTTTAAGTGGTTTGTTCTGTTTGTTTCGTGTTTGGTAGTTCCCTGTTTATCTCGTGTCCTGGCTGTGTTCTCCCCGTGTACTTTGTAGCTTTTCACACTTTGTATCTTTCTATGTGGTTTTGTATGCGTAGTTGAAGTTCAGTCTCTCGTTTTGCTTAGTTAATCCACCAATAGTATTTATTTAGCCCACTGTTTAGTAATAACTTGTCTGTCGGTTGTCCCTCATTTGCTTCTCCAAGAGGATTTCTCCATGTAGAATAAATCAAACTGATCTCTCTCAGTGTCCTAACTTTGCTAATTTAGTCTAGAACAGGGCTATACAACTGGCGGCCCGCGGGCCAGATACGGCCCTTTAATGAACTTGTACCGGCCCGTGGCCCATCTCCCCGTGGAGAAAAATTACATTTTATACACATACCCCCCCCTCCCCCTCGTCAACAAATTACATTCTGGCCTACAGGTCAGAGCCCTCTGCCAAATCTGACCCACAGAAAAATATAGTTGAATAGACCTGGTTTAGAAGAACAGCAGCTAAAGTTGCTGCTAAATAATAGAAAATATATTTATTCACTTTTATAGTTTACAGTTGGTACAACTGCTTTGTGGGTGTATTTATGAAGGCTGTTTGGATTGTTACTGGCTTCCAGGGTTTTGTTAGCAATGTTGGCAGTTAGCGACCTTTGTTCCAATCTAAAGAATTAAAATTTGGACGACTAATCATGGCCGATCGACCGCTGTAAAAAAATCATTTGTATCAAAATTTTCACTTTGAATTTTCATTTTGAATACTGATACCAGTCACAGAAGCAGAGCTACTTGTCACACTCCCATTGCTACCTAACATCTCACATTTGAGCACAGTGATTATTTAGTTTTTAATTATTTTAACTGTTATTTAGTGTGGATGAGAGAGAAATGAATATTTACTTGTGTTTGAGAAAGATACAGAATTGGTGTGAGTATGCCTGTGTGTGTGTGTGTGTGTGTGTGTGTGTGTGTGTGTGTGTGTGTGTGTGTGTGTGTGTGTGTGTGTGTGTGTGTGTGTGTGTGTGTGTGTGTGTGTATAAAGAGACAGCAAGTCAGTAACTCACTGTAGTTTCTCCAGTGTACAGTGTGGATCCTCCAGTAGAGCAGAGAGCTGCTTCACTCCTGAGTCTCCTGGTTCATTGTCAGTCAGATTGAGCTCTCTCAGGTGTGATGAGGAATTTGACCTCAGAGCTGAACACAGAGCAGCACAGCCTTCCTCTGTAATACTGCAGTTAGACAGACTGTAGAGAGAAGGAGAAAAACTCCTCACATTTACAGCTCAACACATACACAGCCAAAAATACACACGAATAATACATATGAAAAATACATATGTAATCTTTCTGCATGTCAAGTTACAGCATCAGTTACAGCCCCTCCCCTCCCGGACCCCTCCCTTTGGGCCTGTGTATATGTCGTCTGCGTACATATATGTACTTCTTGTGGGTGTGGTTGTTTGTATACGTGTTCACACATATGTGTCTAATGTGTTAAAATTGCTCGTTTGCTGAGCACTATGGTCTGTAGTCGCTATTCACTTAACACTCTGTTATCAGTGTGTTAACTTGTCACTGCATCCTGCTAAACCTGCCAATGTTAAACTGTATTTTATCTTCCCATATGTCCTAAATTGACATCATTATCGTATTATTAGACATGGTTTGGTGGATCAGTTTCAATCTGAATAGCAACAAGCATTGTTTTATGTTGTTTGTGAAATGGTACCTCTAAAGATTAGGAATAAAGCCTCCATTCACCTTGGTTTCATCATTGATGGATGATATAAATGATGATATAAATGAAAATGTTAATGGATTGAGCAACTTTGGAAACATTCTGGGGTCTTTGGTAAAAGAATAAGAGTAAAAGAATACTGGGTGGCTTACTTTGCCAAATTAATCAAAGAATCCTAAATCTTATTAGCCAAGCGTATTATTCTTGCTTATTAGCCTTACTCAATAATCTACTTATTAGCCTTAAATATTACTTATTAATCTTACACATTAGTCTTACTGTCACGTTGTGGGGGGGGCCCCTGCCGGTCGCCCCCGGTTACAGCGGCAGTGGTCCTGTTTTTGGTCACGTGATGTTCGTCCCTCAGGTGGGCGGGGCCCGTGATCCGTCTCACCTGAGGGTCGTTTGTTCGTCTATTTATGTCTTGTCTTTGTACCAGTTGACTGCTGGTTATTATTTCCTTAATCTGGAACAATGTCACGGGTTTTTAGTTTGCGCACTTTCTATTAAACCATCCTCTTTCCCTGAGACTTGGCGTGATCGCTTCCTATTTAGTTGCTCACCCTGCCCGTCACACTTATTAATATTACCATCTCTTTTTAAATTAGTATGTTTCTCTTTTTATTGTTTATGTAATTAGATGCAATCTGGTTTCTGGAAATTACACTCTACAGAAAATGCACTGTTGAGTCTCAAAAAATATGTTTGTTTTTATGTTCCACATATTAGTGTTACTTGATCTTAGTTCTGCATTGGACACAATAGCAGAGATGTTCAAAAGTCTCCAAATACAAGTCCAAGTCAAGTTACAAAATCTTTCGGCTAGAGTCCAAGTCAAGTCTCATGTCAATGCCAGGATGAGCTTAGGGACAGGAGATGGAAAATAACTTTTATATGTTACCTTGGTAGCACCTATTGTCAGCCGTCACCCATTATCGGCCACTTCCACGTTATCACGTTTGCAGGAAAACAAGGTTTATTTTTTAAATGAAACCACCAATTGAAGAGGGGAATATAACCAAGCACGGGGAAACACATGCAACAATAGACCAAATGAAGTGGTGTTATAGAAAATGCTGAATTTCTACTTTCTCCTGAGAGTATTTTTAAACATAGCGTTGTCTTGTGACCAAATGAGGAAATTTAAGGTCACCCTTAGGGTCAAGGGATTAGACAGGGAGAAGACGGGAATGGAGACATGTTACAGACAGGTGACATGTCCCAGACAGGTGACATGTCCCAGACAGGTCACATGTTCCAGACAGAAGACCTGTGCCTGGCAAGAGCAAGTTTTTCCTAGGACTGCAGAATTTATGTGCTTAAGTAGGCTTTACTGGTACTAACATATCTCATTGTTATCATATCTCATTGATATCTCTGGCATCATGTGAAATAAACTAGAGTGATTTTGGTGAAGTAACCATTCTGTGTGTGTGTGTTGCTTTCACTTACTGACACTCTCTGAGCACTCGTAACTCTTCTTACAGAGAGACCTTGGCTGTTGTGACGGTGAATTTCCACGACAGTGGACATGGTGAACAGGCAAATAGCGACGAGGAAACAAAAATGTTAACAAAAGACAATGGACATATACTGCTACAGCCAGTGATGGCTTAGTTAGCTTGAAAAAGTAATCCGATTACTGATTACTCCTTTTAAAAGTAACTTAGTTACGTTACTGATTACTTGATTTTAGAAGTAACTACGTTAGATTACAAGTTACTTTAGTAGTTACATTCAGCAGCAAAATTTATTTTTCCAATACTCACTTTATTGGAAGTGCATTTTTAACAGTAACAATGTATTAAAGCAGTAACCGAGGCAAAAATCCCGAGCAGGAAAACTTTATTGATAACGCAACCCTGGCGCGCGCAGGCACCGCCCCCCCAGTGTCACTTAAAGGGCTAAGACTCCTTGAGTGGTCAAGTGTCCGTTAGGGAATTCACCGTGAGCAGTAGTAGTCGCTACAGTATCTCCTGACATTACGTTTGTGTAGGTGCACGGTATTATTTGTACATTTATTTGGTAACGTAATACAAGCGAACTGTTCAGTCAGACAGCTATTTGTTGTGAAACGGAAATACCATTACAGTTTCAAGCATTTTAAAGTAGGCTACGTTAGTCAAAATTCCAGCACTTTTCAAACGTGGAACACAGTGCAACATTAAAATTCTTCAGGTAAATGTTCCTTCCCCTGTTTCTGAGGGGTATTTCTGTCACGTTGAGGACCCCGGCCCCTCCCTTTTGGGCGTGTGTAAACGTTGTCCACGTGCTTTGTCTGCGTCAGTGGATATACGTGGTTGGGGGTTTTTGTCGTGTGATTTATAAGTTTCACCTGTGAATCGTCTCGTGATCACGTGGGGCTAACGTGTCTTGCCTATTTAATGTGCGCTCGCGCAGTGTCCTGTGCTCGTCGTTGTCTAAGTCTGCACGTTGTGTGACTCGTGTGTGTTTCTCGTGCGCTATTGCGCAATACCTGTGTGCATTAAAAAGTGGCGTCTGTCTACAAAATCGAGGATTCTGTGTCTCGTCCTTGGCGTAGCCCGAACGTCACAATTTCTTTATACTACCACATATCGTTACTGCAAAATAATGACTTGTAAAACGTGCTCGCGCTCTCACAGGGTCGCTCGCATCGTGCGGAGTCGAGCGCTACGGTCAGACGCAAAAGTAGAACTGAGCCAAGAAGAAAGTAAAAATACATATTTTTACTAGGGAAAATAAAAATAGTAAAGCACGGTTACGTGGATAAGTAACTTTAATCTGATTACTGGACTGGAAATAGTAGCGCTTTATATTACTCGTTACCGAAAAAAGTGGTAAGATTAGAGTAACGCGTTACTGACATCACTGGCTACAGTAAATCTAAATAACAAAGAATACAACGAGGACGAGAGACAAAACCAGTGACGAGGATACAGGGATAACGGGGAGAACTAGGAATAAACGCAACATAGACGTGAGCTAGGAAGTCAGGAAAACGAAACACGCACCATAACTAGACACCTCAGAGATTGAAAAAACTGAAACAACCAGAACTAAACAAAACACAGGTGGGAACAATAATCAAGGGGCAGGGTTACAAATGAAGGCAGGACAAAGAGGCAGGGAAAACACTGACACAGGAAAGAGAGGAAAACAGAAATTCACAGCTAGTAGAGGGGGATGGAGCCAGACGTGACACATGTATTGCATATTTTCTGTCTCTCATCACCAACAGGATTTTGAAAAAATGTAAGCTCCCATCTTAAACTTTGCTTTAGCAAGAACCACATCTGAAAACTATTTAAATAACACTAACAATGATGTAAATTTTCACGCCCAAAACCATATAGAAAGCATCACAAATTTTCCTCCCGGTTATTTGTGTCGGTGTAAAACGATCTTAACGTGGTGGTGATATTGGGTAACAGATACTCCAGATACTAGCGTCAAAGTAAAAAATATAACTACAATAAAGTTTTCTCATTAAGACATGAGTCAAATGAGTCCTGTATCACTCCTGTAAAACAATAATTGTGGAGAGTAAAGTACTTAGTTACAGTTAACTTAATATTGATAGTTGTTTTGATGTTTATTTACAAGTGGCTTCTATGCTAATTGCTAACTCTAATGACGGCTAAGTGGCTAACGTAAACAAAACAAACATATCCGGGTATGTTTTATATATTAAACTCCCAATAGCCAAAGACTCCACATACAGTACTCCAACTGAAACCAAGGCAACCTTGTTTGTTTACGATTAATGCTTCTCTTCGATTTCCCGAATGTTGATACATTCTTCGGAGAAGGTTGTTCCTTGGATTAAAAGTCTTTGTCCCTTGTGCTCTGCTGCCCATACATCTCTATGTAATTTAGGTATTCTAAGTCTTTGTCTTTTGATAGTCATATAAAAACGTGTGTAGGTCCATGTGCATGATGAAGGGAAAATTGTTTCTCTGTGTGAGAGATACAGTTTGTGTGTGTGTGTGTGTGTGTGTGTGTGTGTGTGTTAGAGTGAAAAGGTATATTAACTATGTGCATATATAAAAATAAAGTAAGTCAGAAACTAACATTAGTTTCTCCAGTTTACAATGTGAATCCTCCAGTAGAGCAGAGAGCTGCTTCACTCCTGAGTCTCCTGGTTTATTATATTTCAGAGACAGCTCTCTCAGGTGTGATGAGTGGTTTGACCTCAGAGCTGAACACAGAGCAGCACAGCCTTCCTCTGTAATACTGCAGTTAGACAGACTGTAGAGAGAAGAAGAAAAACTCCTCACACTTACAGCTCAGTACAATCCCCCCACCCAGACGTCGCTTCCATGTACACACACCCACACACACAAAGAGTTGATTAATTCAAAAGCAGGCTCACAGCAGACATGTATGGAGGTATGTGGTGCTTGTATATGTGTATGAAACAGAGATAGTGATCATCTTGTGTATGTGTATGCAAGAAAAAAGTTCAGTGAAAATGTTCGTGTGAGAGACAGAGCTGTCATGAGTGTGTGTGTGTGTGTGTGTGTGTGCGTGTGTGTAAAGAGACATTACATCAGTAACTCACTCTAGTTTCTTCAGTTTACAATGTGGACCCTTTAGTAGAGCAGAGAGCTGCTTCACTCCTGAGTCTCCTGGTTTATTGTGGTTCAGATTCAGCTCTCTCAGGTGTGATGAGGGGTTTGACCTCAGAGCTGAACACAGAGCAGCACAGCCTTCCTCTGTAATACTGCAGGAAAACAGTCTGCAGAAAGAAGGAGAAAAACTCAGTAAAGCTCAGTAGATACACAATGTCTCTCTCTCTCACACACACACACACACACACACACACACACACACACACACACACACACAATGTCTTTCAATACATGTACACACATACACACAAGCTCATGTTCTCTGTATGAGACTGTGTGAGTGTGTGTCAATGACTGTGTGAGTGTGTAAATTACAGTGTGTGTTTGTGTGCAAATCACGGTGTCTGTATGTCTAGTGGTGGATGGTGCTCTATTTGTTACATCGGGGTTGCCAACAGTGGGCAAAAATTTTAACCAGAGGAAAAGCAAACATAGGACACCAGGGTGTGTGTGGTGAGCTGGCTACCTTAAGGACTGAGAGAAAAAACAACAAAAAGACCTTCCCTAAAACTACAGACTAAAATTTAGGTAAGTAAATGTTAGAAAATCTGAGACTGAGAAAAACCAGAGAAAAACCAGATAAAAATGGAAGAAGAATCCCAGGAGGAAATGGAGAATTAGGAGGAAAAATTCACACTAACTGAGGAGAAGCCTTTACCCTCAGGTCATTTGAACACTAAACTCACCAGATACACTAAACACATAACACACGTGGTCCATTCCATTCTGTTCTTCATCAGACACACAACCACCTTATCAAACACGCAGTCACTTTATCACTTTATCAGTCACTTATAAATTTATTTATATGTATATGGTAGATTTATTTATTCTCATTTTTTTTATACTTTATATTTGATAACTTATAAATACTTGTTAATTGTAAACTGTAATTTTATTTAATTGCTGCATAATGTATATATTTATGTGACGCTGGGCGCAAAGCGACGGACAAGACAGAAATCCCTTTACGTTTCTCCAAACGTTACGTTTTATTTCACACGAATGAGCACAGACAGCGCACATACACTTAAACATAAACGTACAAACAACGACGAGCCGTGCTATGGTTTGTGTCTCGCGTCTCTCTCCCTGGAATATTTTGAGGATGTGTATCTAGTTGGAACCTTGATCACTGGGTTTCTGTTGATTGGATTAGGTGTTGCCCTGGTGTGCGTTGGGTAGAGCTGTCGAAAAGCAGACTGTGACTGTCAGTAAAGCTGGGATTCGATCATGGAGGGTCTCACTGCTCTACCTACAAAGTTGGATCAGTTGGGAGACCACTGACTTACGAGGAGTTTCATGTGCTCAAGGACGGGCTCCTTGCTAAATTCTGCATTTTCGTTTATCTACATTGGCGCCCAAACAAAATTCTCCCTGTACAAAATTCATGTAGGGGCTACACCCCCCTCTTTTAGCTGTCACTCTGGTTCCCTGTTCCTCGTGCCTGTGTTGTTTCCCTGCTTGTCGACCCCACCTTGTTATCTGTTTCCATGGTTTCTCTCCGTCTGCCATACCCATGTCATGTTAGTCCTGTGCATTTATAGTCCCTGTGTTTCCCTAGCCCGTTGTCGGTGATTTTGTGATTTGTAATCCCTGGTATTTTGTGAGTTTGATCTGTTTATTCGCATTGTTTATTCTAGCATTTGTTCCTGCCTGTTCTGTGTTACCCTGCATTGTTTTGTTCATTTTGTCAGTATGCCTATATATCTTTCTTGTTCAGACTGCCCTCCTAATAAGACCCAGTGTGAACAGGTTCACAGCATTAGGAAATTGCTGCGGTACTGGTGCTAACATACAGACCAGAGATGGGGACTCGAGTTTGGGACATGTACTCAAGTCGCACTTAAGTCGCATATACAGTGACTTCAGACTCGACATAGACTTGCATTCAAAAGACTTCCAACTCGACTTGGACTCCTGATTTGAGACTCGTGAACAATCTTTTATTTGTAAAGTTCTTTTGTGTTTCATTTGACAACCTCTTCTCCGCCTGTCTGTAGCCTATGCTTTTCACTTCCCACTGACGTAACATTTTCGGTGCGCGGACCCTCGTGCCAGTAGCAACGTGTCAAGTATAAACCTAGCTTTATGTGACACAAATGCGTGCCCCGCAAACCATCGCGATCATGGCGGCGCTGGTGAGGATGCTCGCTTCTGTTCCACTATTCATAATATGTGTAAATAATTAATATTTACCCAGTTAGCTTGGTATTGACTTGCCACCAGTGTTCAGTCATGGAGGCCTCATAATGCACCCTCACCGAGCCAGGCTAAGTGCAAGTACCCTGATCTTTTAAAAATGTAATGCGTTAGTTGCATAAACATTTTCCTTGTGTTGGGACATTGAAAGACATCTTGAAGTTCAAATAGATTGTGTTTGATCCAGTTCATTAGGAGACAAAAAGATGTTGCTGCAGGGCTTTTTATGTCAGGATCACTATTATTGTAAAATTTGAATTCTGTTTTTAATTATTTTATAACCACTAATTTGGTTGCTATTTTCTTTATATGCAAACTGTCACGTTGAGGACCCCGGCCCCTCCCTTTTGGGCGTGTGTTTACATTGTCCACGTGCTTTGTCTGCGTCAGTGGATCTCCGTGGTGATGGCTATGTCGTGTGATAATCTGTCTCACCTGTGAATAGTCTCGTAATCACTTGGGGCTAATGTAGTTTGTCTATTTAATGTGCGCTCGCGCAGTGTCCTGTGCTCGTCGTCGTCTAAAGTCTACACGTGGCTGTGTATGTGTGTTCTCTGTGCGCTATTGCGCAATCTTTGTTGAATTAAAAGTGACGTTGGCTGCTATAGAGGGTATCCGTGTCTCATTCTTCACCACGACCCCATCGTCACACAAATCTTTCATATATAGGCTATAGTTAAAAATGTGATTGTTAGAAAGATTAAATTTTTTTTATTTCACAGCCCGCCTTTATCTTTTAAAACAAAATATAGCAGATGTTCTACTGAAAGAAGAGAATATTGTATCCAGAAAAATATCAGTTTTGTAAGAAAAATACTTTTTGGAGAAAAATACAGAACACAGCCCTGGGGAGCGCCAGTGCTGATAGTTTGGAAATCCGAGACATTCTTCCCCAGCCTTACGTGCTGCCTCCTGTCTGTCAGGAAGTCAGTAATCCACTCGCAGAGGGAATCAGGCACGTTCATCTGAGACAGCTTGTCTTGGAGAAGATCTGGGAGGATGGAGTTAAAGGCAGAACTGAAGTCCACAAACAGGATCCTGGCGTAGGTTCCCAGGGAGTCCAGATGCTGCAGGATGAAGTGCAGCGCCAGGTTGATAGCATCGTCCACCTGTTGGCTCTATAGGCAAAATGCAGGGGGTCCGAGAGGGGAGCTGTGAGGGTCTTGAGGTGGGACAGCACCAGATGTTCGAAAGACTTCATGACCACTGAGGTCAGTACCACAGGTCTGTAGTCAGTAAGTCCATTGATCCTTGGACAGGAATGATGGTTGAGGTTTTAAAACAGTCAGGCACATGGCATGTCTCCAGTGCGGAGTTAAAGATGTCTGTAAACACTTAGGCTAACTCATTAGCACAGTGTTTCAGTGTGGCAGATGAGACAACATCCGGCCCTGGAGCTTTGCGAGCTTTGACACACCTGAACTGCTTTAACACCTGGTCTACTTGAATACAAAAGTGTGTCGGGGTGGAGGAGGAGGGAGGTTCTGGGGTAGGAGACCTTGATCATGTGGACTCCTTTGTGGTGTGATGAGTGGGGCAGGTGGGGGAGCGAGTTTCCATGCTGGCTGTATTGTATTCAGGACAAATGGGACAAGTGGAGGAGTGAAGGTGTGAATGGCTGCTGAACTGACCGTCAAAGCGACAACAGAACTCATCTGTAGGTCATCTGTGGAGTGGGGGGTTTTAGGCTTGTAGTTGGTAATCTGCCTAAAACTTTTCCACACAGAGGTTGTCGTTCTGAGATCTGCTGCTGCATATTCTCAGAGTGGTGTAATCTAGCAGAGGCCACTTCCTTGGTAAACCTGTACTTCTTTCTAGCAGTCTTTGTCCCCACCTTTCAAATCCTTCCTCTTCTCTAACCACAGCTGCTTCACATTGGGAGTAAACCAGGGTTTGTCACTGTTGACTCACCCTGGTGCGTGATGGTACACTGCTGTCCTCACAGAAGTGAATATATGAGGTTACAGTGTCTGTATAATCATCCAAGCTGTCACAGGTAGTTCTCATTGAGTCCCAGTCTGTTGTTTCAAATCAGGAGCGGAGCGCCTCCACAGCCTCGTGTGTCCACTGCTTTGTTGTCCTCACCACCGAGTTTGAACGCTTTAGCCTCTGTTTGTATGCTGGGATCAGATGGGTCATGTTGTGGTCAGAGAGGCCGAGTGCAGCACGGGGCACTGTGTGATAAGCCCCACTTATCGTGCTGTAGCAGTGGTCTAATGTCTTTTCCTCTCTGGTCGGGCACTTGACGTATTGTTTGTATTTTGGAAGTTCCCGATGCAGGCTGGCTTTATTAAAGTCCCCAGGTATGATAATAAGTGAGTCCGAGTATGTCCGCTCCATGCACAGAATCTGTTCTGTGAGCGCACGTCCGCATCTGGCATGTCGTAAACAGCCACCAGTTTGAATGAAGTGAACTCCCCCGGAGAGTAAAAGACGGAGAGCAGTGCTCGCTGTTACATCCGTACACCAGCCACTGTTGATGTAGAAACAGACACCTCCACCTGTAGCCTTGCTGGAGAGTGCAGCTTGCCGGTCCACGCGGAGGATATTAAATCCATCTAACTGAAGCGTGCAGTCCGGTATCTCCTCACACAGCCACGACTCCGTGAAGCATAACACACATGATGTGGAAAAGTCTGTTCATGCTTTTCATCAGTGTCAGTTCGTCCATTTTATTTCTAAGTGAGCGCACATTGGAGAGGAAAGTCCCAGGTAAGGCTGTGTGTAATCCACGTCTCCTCAGCCGCACGAGCACACCTGCGCGCTTACCTCTCTTTCTCCGTCTCACTTTCCGGATCAAAGTATGTAGTAAATCTGTTGCAGATGCAATAATAACAGGAAATAGATCCATAGGTGTTGTAGTCCTAAGGTTTAAAAGCTCTTCTCTGGTGTAAGAATACCCAGAAGAGTGACCAGACACACAAATAACGCACAAAAACAAACAAAACAGAGCACACCCAAGTACCAGGGCGGCCATTCGCAGCACCATCTTGTAACATCTCAGTGCTTTACACAGTGGCCCCATGGGAACTGAATTTCCCACTCGTGGGATCAATAAAGTATAACAACATAACATAACATAACATAACATAAAATACTCAGCAAGGAGTTGCTGAGAAGCCAGCCTATATAAAGACAAAAAGGCAATTGTGGCTCTATCAGCTTAATTCAGCGTTTTTCAAAGTGTGGGGCGGGTATTGCAGGTGGGGCACAAGCAATTGGAAGAAATTAACCTTTTTAAGTCTGTCGTTTTAATGCCTGTTCGATTTGCGTAAGCCCCGGATGTTTAAAATGTCTGCGGAACAGTGTGAACCAGGGCTAGATTTGGCCCTTTAATGAATTTGTACCGGCCCCCCTGGTCAACAAATTACACTCAACACACCCCCATCAACAAATTTGTTTGGGTGATATTGGACAGGTGGGGCATGGAATATCTCCTTCTTCTGAGGTGGGGAATGATAGAAAAAGTTTGAAAACCGCTGGCTTAATTGGACTGGTTTAGGATAATGGCTCCCTCTAGTGGTGGCTGGTGCCAGGTTGCGAGCTACTTATAAGATGACCAAGTCAGAAAGATCTACCTCGCCCCGAGTGTAATTTGTTGACGGGGGGGGGTGGCGAACGTAAATTGTTACCGAGGCAGTGTATATATACAACCGTCAGAGCAGATGGACGATATCCTGTCATTCATCCACTACTTTTTAATGTCATGCGATCTACCCACATTCCTTCACGATCGACTGACACTTCCTTTGACGTAATGAGCACCCCTGACTTACATTATTGTCCTCTCCCCTCCTTCCTCGATTCTCCCACCCTGGGTAGCTGTGGTCTCTGACTGTGAGTGATTGGCTGCCACTGCTCACAGACGTGTGAGTGTAAGTGTTGATTATAGAGAGTCTTTGGGCTCCTTTGAAAGGTGCTATATTCACTCAATCATATTAAGTGTGTGTGGTATCTTAGTTAGTCATAGAGAAGCTCACCTGGAATCTAATTTGACTTCCCTTCCCCAGTACCTCATACCTCAGGGCACCAAACACGTTCAGCACTGCCTGATCTCATTATCTGGGTAATCCGTTCGGTTTTCTTTTGTTTCGTTTTTTAAGTAGTAGAGGCAAAAAACATTTAAAAACATAATTGCTAAGTGGAACTCTAGTTGCAGGCGGAGGGAAGAGGAAAGTCTGTGTGTCTCCAAACGCACCAACAGTCTCGTTCTTCCTCTAGCTCACAGGTGAAATGTAGTGGGAGGTGACTGAACTCTTGTTTGACTCAGCTGTGCCTCGACTCTGTGGAACCAAACTTACCAACAATTACAGTTCTCTCCTCAAGGACAATGTTCTGTGGGAAGGTGTCTGAGTGTTTGATTCATTCTATATGGTTTCCTTATACAGATTTGTACAGTGTATAAATACTGTAACTCAACATGCGATCACCCCACACTTAAAATTAAACTTAGGTCATTTTCTGCAGAAGGTAGACGTTTTGGTACTGAATAATATTTCCAAATTTCCATCACAGAACCAAAGTATGAATCCCAGCTAAGTGATGTCATCTGAGCTCCCCTGAGTGAGTCTCTATATCCCGTGATGGAGTCTATTCCAGAGTCTATTCTAATCTCCTAACACACATGCAGGGATCAATGCACAAACACACATCCCAGAAAGTCAGTAACTCACTGTAGTTTCTCCAGTTTACAGTGTGGATCCTTCAGTAGAGCACAGAGCTGTTTCACTCCTGAATTTCCTGGTTTATTGTAGTTTAAATTCAGCTCTCTCAGGTGTGATGAGGGGTTTGACCTCAGAGCTGAACACAGATCAGCACAGCCGTCCTCTGTAATACTGCAGTTAGATAGACTGTAGAGAAGGAGAAACTCCTCAGACTTACAGCTCAACACACACACAATGTACACGTGTGTGAGAGAGAAAAACTGACTGTCTATTTGTCTAAAGTGGCAATAAGTCAGGAACTCACTTTATTATTTCCAGTGTACAGTGTGGATCCTCCAGTAGAGCAGAGAGCTGCCTCACTCCTGAGTCTCCTGGTTCATTGTAGTTCAGATTCAGCTCTCTCAGGTGTGATGAAGGGTTTGACCTCAGAGCTGAACACAGAGCAGCACAGCCTTCTTCTGTAATACTGCAGTTAAACAGTCTGAATAAAGGAGAAAAACTCTTCACACTTACAGCTCAAGTACATACACATGCACACACACGTACTCACAAAAGGTAGTTCCACACTCAAGTGACATTATTGGTCGAGGAAGTGCAGTAGACCTTCATCTGGACATTTTAACGTTATTTCATTATTTATTACTTTTGAGAAGATGCTAAAATGAAAAATCACAGTTTCTATCATGTCTGTCTGTGTTGGATATATGTAAGTTTCTGATTGCCCTCGTTTTCAGACCTTGGACTGTATTACCAACTGTGATTTTGCATTTGCCCTTAATAAATCTCGCTCTACTCTGTATTTGCATCTGTCTCATAAACTTTAGTGCCTCCGGCTTTACACCTTCATGATTCTCTCTAAAGCAATTTTTAAGCCATTTAAGAAGGTTCTATAAGAAGTATATATAGAGTCATATATTACCATATTATAAAGCACAAATTACATGTGCTGTGTGTTCTGTGGATAGTAATGTATTCGAGAATGTATAAAGTTATGACTATCACTCAAATTAAACTAGTCTGTCCATTCACAGTTCAGGTTGTTAAGACGTCTTTGGTCTCAGACATTTGCATTTGTCAGATGTCGAATCTACATGACCCACTGCATTTCGTTCTAAGCATCACAAATCTCGAAAGGCTAGGTGACGAGAGGCGCCGAAGCAGCCACATTTGTGCAGTCAGAATTGTGTGATTGATCCACGTACGGTTCGGACGGAGTTCTTGGGTGTGAAAGCAAGCCAGCAATCACGAGACCCTCCCTCAAACAAGCCCAGAGTCAATCTTGGTGAGGACGAGTAAGGACGAGTGTGAAAATGCCATGAGACGAACCAGAGCCCAGTTTTCAAACTTGAACAAACGTACTAAATTCATGCATGAAGCAGATCTGGGTGCAGAAAAAAGCTGTAGTGTGAATAAACCCATACACAGCACAAGCAGTCAAGAAGTCCATCATAAAGCTGCACCACTCTTCACTAAACACCCAAGTATGTTTTGCGTGCACGCGTGTGTGTGTGTATGTGTGTGTGTGTGTGCGATAATTTTCATGAGACTGTGTGAGAAAGTGTAACGATGGTCAGAGGCAGGGGTGACGCAAGTGCAAGTTACTGAATATTTATTAAAAGAAAAACAACAAAACACTAGACAGAAACACAAAATACCGATGGGGACTACACCTTACAACGAAGGGTTAATACTAAAGAATGGGACTACAAGACAACTAAGAAAAGTTAACATACATAGGAACATCCTACAACACACGCTACACTAACATAGAAGGGAGAGCCAAAATACCAAGGACAGCAACGACAACCGGGGAGAGCGGGGCACAAATACCAACGCCAGGCAAAGTACAAAATAACAGAATAAGGTAAACGTAACCAAATGCAAACCTGTGCGAACGAGAGACTAATAAGACAATACACGAACGAGCAGATAATGCGGAGCACAGCGGACAGTAGTCGGGAGAAAACATAAACTAACAAAGCTACTTTTATAGATATAGAACAAAGAACATGAACTGGCATAGGGAGGGAGGGAGGCACGGAGGAGCAGGGAGGCACGGAGGAGCAGGAAGGTAAGGGAGGACTCACGTACATTGACCGACACAGAGGAGTGAAACAGAGGGGATGATATACACTAAAACGGGAGTGAAAACGAGACACAGGTGTGAATACTGAGGACAGGGGCGTGACAGACAGAAGGGAAACCAAGGAAACGGGTAAAACTAGGCGTGACCAGGGAGGAGGGAAGAGCTAGACGTGACAGAAAGAAAGTTTGTGAGAAAATAAATTGTGAAAGATATATATTTTCAGTGTTTGTTACAGCTATAGAGACTGATTGATAGAAACCTTTTTTGCCCCAAAAGGAATTTGTTTTGCTCAAAAGAGCCACATTAAACATTAAAGCACAAATAACAATGTGAAGATTAGTACTGTACACAAATTAGTACACAAATTAGCACTGTAATTAAAAGTGCGTAACATTTCCGTGTATCTGTGTCTAAACTGTTCAAGGACGGAATGCATCTCAGCACCAATGATGTAACGGCTCATTTGTTTGTTTTTTTTTAGAAGCCTGTGGTCTGAACTCTGTGGACGAAGATGGGATGAACTGTCCAGTATGTTCAGAGCAAGGCTGACGGTGTACTGAGTGGGGAAATAATGAGAGAGAGATATGGGGGAATATTCACTTTATGTGTGTATAAAGAGTCAGTAACTCACTGTAGTTTCTCCAGTGTACAGTGTGAATCCTCCAGTAGAGCAGAAAGCTGCTTCACTCCTGAGTCTCCTGGTTTATTGTAGCTCAGATTCAGCTCTCTCAGATGTGATGAGGTGTTTGAACTTAGAGCTGAACAGAGAGCAGCACAGCCCTCCTCTCTAATACTGCAGTTAGACAGACTGTAGAGAAGGAGATGAACCCCTCACACTTAAATCTCAACACACAGGCACTTGCATACACACAGACACACGTCCGCCCACAAATTGTCTTATGCACAGACAGGTGCATGTGCATGTACACACACTCACTCTCCATTACACACAGACATCTACAAACACACAATGTCTATCCAAAACACACACACAGACATACACAGTGTCTCTCCCACAGAATTACGCACCCACAACCAGAAATGAAGCAGAACCACACTTCACTAAACACCCCAAACACACACAGTATGTTTAGTGTGTGTGTTAGTGAGAGAGAAAAGTAGTGGTGATGTGATGTGTGTGTGTGTGTGTGTGTATAGGGACAGTAAGTAGTCAGTAACTCACTCTAGTTTCTCCAGTGTACAGTGTGGGTCATCCAGTAGAGCAGAGAGCTGCTTCACTCCTGAGTCTCCTGGTCTATTGTGGCTCAGATTCAGCTCTCTCAGGTGTGATGAGGGGTTTGACATCAGAGCTGAAGACAGAGCAGCACAGCCTTCTTCTGGAATACTGCAGTTAGATAGTCTGAAGAGAGGAGAAAAAACTATTCACACTTACAGCTAAATATACACAAGTACTCAAAAGAGAGTGGGGGGGGGGGGGTGTCAGGGCTGGCTCGGATGACGTTTCCCCAGCCATCACTGGAGGCAATCGAGTCAGTCCTTAATCGGCGTAAGCGTCTTAACCCCAGACAGGCCAGGGTGGTCTTTGTTTTTCGGGCAGTTCGATTTCATCCTCTCGTATTGCCCAGGCACTAAAAACGTCAAGCCTGACGCTCTGTCCCATCAGTGGGAGTCACCCCCCAACCAATCAGAGCCTAGCACCATCATACCAACTTCCAAAATTGTGGCACCTATACAGTGGGTGGTGGAAGCTGATGTTAAGCGCTCTCTCGCTAACGATCTTGGTCCGGGTGGTGGTACCTCTGGACGCTTGTATGTTCACCCTAGGCTTAGAAAGAAAGTCATACCTCGGGGTCATACCTCGCCTTTCGCTGCCCATCCTGGGTCACGGCGAACGCTCAAGCTTATTCAGAGTAGGTTCTGGTGACCCGGGATGGACCAGGATGTTACCCGTTTTGTTAAGGCATGTGAAACATGAACCAAGAACAAAGTGACCCATTCCAAGCCCGTTCGGCTGTTGCGCCCTCTTCCCAAATCCGTCAAGGCCTTGGACCCATGTGGCCCTAGACTTTGTCACCAGTTTATCCCCCTCTCGGGGTAACACCACCATCTTAGTAATTGTCAACCGTTTCTCGAAAACTGCCAAGTTTCTGGCCTTGTCTAAACTCCCTTCGGCCCGTGAAACGGCCTCCCTCTTTCTACACCACATCGTTCGACATCACAGCTTCCCCTTTGACGTGGTGTCCAATCGAGGACCCCAATTTTCCAGCTGCTTTTGGGGTGCTTTCCTGGGTCTCTTGGGGGCCAAAGCCAGCCTGTCATCTGGGTTTCACTCCCAGACTAATAGCCAGATGAAGCGGACGAACCAGGACCTGGAGCAGACTCTCAGGTGTCTGGCCTCCTCCAATCTCTCCTCCTGGTCTGATCAGCTGCTCTGGGCGGAGTATGCCCACAACACCTGGTGGCACTCAGTCATTGGAATGTCTCCATTTGAATGCCTGTATGTGTATTCTCCTCCATTGTTTGATGACCAGGAGGAGGAGGTGGCCATCCCGGGTGCTCGTGCCTTGGTGCGCCGGTGCCGTTTAGCCTGGCGTAAGGCCTGCAAAGTCTTGCTGTCAGCTTCTACCGGCTACTGTTGTAACGCTGATAAATATCGCCTGCTGGCTCTGTCGTTCCTGTCAGGGTTGGCTCAGATGTCGTTCCCCCAGCCGTCTCTGGAGGCAACCGAGTCAGTTCCAGACTTAACCGGTGTAATCAGCAATAATTCGTCTCAGCTGTTTTTAGGCTCCTTAAGGAAGTTTGTGGAGACAAATCACACTGAATCGTTTTGGTTATGCCGGTACGTTCTTTGCCAGTCTCTGCTTTCTCTGTGGTTGCTTCTCATTTTAATGTTTCTCTCCACCTCTCTCTCTTATGCTTTCTCATTATTTATTTGATTATCTATCTCCTGCGTTGCTTCCTGACCCATCTCAAGTTTTCCCAATCCTGTATTTCTTCCTATCCGTTGTGCTTTTCATTTTGGGAAGGGTTTTATTTTGCTGCAGCGTTTTTTGCCTGCTCCCAGTTACTTCCCCTGGTGTCATTGGTTTAATTTTCGCATTGCATTTATCCACACTGTTTTAGTTACTGTAGTTATTTTGTTTCTTTCTCCCATTTCTCTACGGTTATTTTTCATGCGTTGTCATTTCCGCGTTGTTTTTTGTTTCTATTTACTCCATGCCCTCACGGTTTTGTTTTCTATTCCCTTGCGCATTGAGTCTTACACGTTGTTTTGTTTTGTTTCGTTCCGCGTCGCTGTGTGCGTTTCCCTCTTGCTAATACATGTGAAATGTCACACGTATTGCTCTTGCAAGTCGGCACTTGGGTCCACCCTTCTCTATATTATTTCAGGCGGTGTGCGCGTTCCCGGGGGTGGGCAATATTAATTGTTTGTATGTTTAGAAAGACAGTAAGTAACTCACTCTAGTATCTCCAGTGTACAATGTGGATCCTCCAGTAGAGCAGAGAGCTGCTTCACTCCTGAGTCTCCTAGTTTATTGAGGGTCAGATTCAGCTCTCTCAGATGTGATGAGCGGTTTGACCTCAGAGCTGAACACAGAGCAGCACAGCCTTCCTCTGGAATACTACAGTCAGAAAGACTGTAGAAGAAATAACGAAAACCTCTTCAGACTTACAGCTCAACACACACACACACACACACACACACACACACACACACACACACACACACACACACACACCCCACGCATCAAATGTTGCTCTAAAACACAAGTACACATCCACCCTCAACATTTCCCTCACAGACACACACATTCTTCATCACACATTGACATCCGCACAGATACACACATGTATCCCACACACTAGGAGGGATAATGTGTGTGTGTATGTACAAAGACCCTGTAAGTCTCCAAGCCAGTAACTCACTGTAGTTTCTCCAGTGTACAGTGTGGATCTTCCAGTAGAGCAGAGATCTGCTTCACTCCTGAGTCTCCTAGTTTATTGATGTTCAGATTGAGATCCCTCAGGTGTGATGAGGGGTTTGACCTCAGAGCTGAACAAAGAGCAGCACAGCCGTCCTCTGTAATACTGCAGTCTGACAACCTTCAGAGAAAGGAGAAAGGTGTGAGGAAAAACTTATCATGCACACACACACAAACTGACACATGAAATACTGTCAACCCACATGCTTAATCATACACAGTATCACACCTATGCCCCCACAAATGAGAAACATTGAATAATGCACAGTGGTGGACGAAGTACACCAATTATGTACTTGAGTAAAAAGTACAGTTACCTTGCATTGAATATTACTCAAGTAAAAGTAAAAGTATTCACCTCAATTTTTTACTTGAGTAGAAGTACAAAAGTATCTGCCTTCAAAAATACTTAAGTATTAAAAGTAAAAGTAAAAACCCCTTTTTTCTTAGCGTCACATCAAAACCCCTAGGCCTACTCAATCAAAAGGTGAACAGGAAACAGTGCCTTACATTTGCCTAGCAAACACAAAATACACAAAACTAGCCTATATTATCCTCACAACATTCATCTCCAAACTGTGACGAATCAGACTCGTGAGGCATGTTCGGATCCATGTGCAGGTCAAGGTTTAATAAGGACAATCCAGAAACGTAGTCGTACAGGCAGGGGTCGGGTAATCCAGAATACAGAGGAGATGTCAAAGGTAAGGCAAAGGCAACGTCGAAAGAACCAGGCAGAATCATACACAGAGACTAACGAGAATAAAGGCTTGGTATGCAGACTACGAAAGAACGGCAATACTTCGCAATGAGCAAGGGGGCTGGCAGTGTTAAATACGCTTCATAATCAAGTGTAATGACAGACAGCTGGTACGCTCTAGAACTCAGGGGAGTCAGACCTCTGGTGGCAAGATCGGGGAGTGCAGGACCTGACACCAACTTTATCCATATTAATAATTCACACTAGAAAGGTAGACAAGTGGACAAACCGTTTAATATGAAAACATAATTCACCACCAAACAGAACAATAATTTCGAACCGGCCACTTCAGTCCAGCTTGGGGGACTTTTTCTGAGGTTCTACGTTGTCCACCACATGGCGGGACAGGGAAGCTAAAAGCTCTAGCACCTAGAACTAGAACTGTGTGCAGCCCTACCAACTGAACTCATAATATTAAACTTGGCCGAATAATTAATATAATAATAATCAGAGTTGCCAACTCTCACACACATTGACTGTCTTTACCAGAGACCATTTTCACTCGCACTACACTTCACATACATCCGAATTCTCACACTGAAAAAAAATCTAGTTTATTTACCTCTGATCTACATTTATGATTCAATGAGTTACTAGTTCGCTGTGGCGCCAACCACTGGCGATCGATCGCGACATAATACTTAATTTGTGTCCAACAATTTACACTCGCCGCCACCCCCGCCAACATTTTACACACATGCCGCCGCCCCGCCCCCCAACCCTGATAATAATAATTTTAATAATAATCTTAATAATTTTGCTTCGCTCATATTTACTTGCCTTCGCCTCCCTCATAGGAATGAATTGCGAAGTTCGCTTCGCTTGGCCAAATTCGCGTGTATGTGTCCCCGGCTTTAACGTTTGATGTGGGAGTCTCCTGTGTTAAACTGGCGCTTAGCATCTCCACAGATTGCAATTCGGGTACTAGCACACTGTTTTGGATAAAAGCATCTGTTAAAAGTAGTGTACTTCAATGTGATATAATTAACAGGGGTATATAAACCTACTAATCTAATGGTGAACTTACTTCGATGTGTTTTTTCAAGTTTGACAGCGAGTTCATAAATGATGACAGCGATGTGTTCTTCGGAATGCAGAGGAGGAATACGAATAATTCTTCTTTTCGAGGAATACAAACACTTCGGCTAAATAAGGCCAGGGGTGTTGGGGGAAGACATCTGTTGCAGCCATGTCAGATACTCAGCCATTTAGCGTACAAATCTTAATCTCTTACTGAGCGCTGATTGGTTATAGTCTGTGACATGGTACACTTTTACCTTTCGGTATTTTATTAAACGTTGATTTAAAAATGAAAAAGGAACGAGATGTTTCTGTAAATGTAACGAAGTGAAAAGTACAAATTTTCGCTTTGAAATGTAGTGAAGTAAAAGTATAAAGTCTTACCAAATAAAAGTACTTGAGTAAAGTACAGATACATGGAAATGTTACTTAAGTACAGTAACGAATTACATTTACTTAGTTACTGTCCACCACTGATAATGCATTAATTAAGAACAACTGATCAAGAAATTGATCAGCATCACCAAAACACATTCACTTCCAGTGATAAGTGCTAATTTCCACACAAAAAGAAAATGTGCTACTAAGATAATTGTTTAGCTTTGTCGTGTGTTCTCATTAGCTAAACTTAATAGTAACAGTACAGCCTCTGACCACTCCCTCTGACCACTCCCTTTGGGTGTGTCCGTGTGTGTGTAGATGCATCGTCTGCATAGGTGTTTGTTTCCGTGTTTGCTTGCCCCTTGTCAGTTGTTTTGACATTACGTACGTGTTGCATGTTTCTGCTGGCACTAAGCGCTATTTACTATAAATAAAGAAGACGTCCGTCTTTATATGCATCTCATCTTAGGTTTTTGCCACACCCTCACCAATACATATTGATTCAGTGCTGTCGATATCAATAACAGCAGGTGAAAGGAAACATCTGAATCAGGATGTTTTCTCCCTTTATGATAAAATGTCGTTAAATAATCAAACAGGGAACCACAGCATATCCCCACTCGTACTGCCCATAATTTCCCATAATACCCATAATTCTATTCCACAACCATATTAGTGTAATGTATCAAGGGGGCGGGTGTGACAACACAGAAATTAAATAAACACAGAATAGAAACAAGGATAACAACCAGGTAGAAGGGGATGTACACTAAAGGGAACATAAACTTAACGACACGGCAACTAAGCAAGACACTACCAGAACAACAATATTAAACATGCTATCAGAGACATACTTCAACTCATGATGACGGACATACACGCAACCACAAAAACATTATTCTAATTCAACCAACCAAGACAAAAGAGCTGAATAAAACATACGGTTTTAAACACTTAGGAGTACAGAACACGCGAGTCTAGGGATACAGCACGAACACATGAACAAACATACAGTTTAAACACTCAGGGGTACAGAACTCGGGAATCTAGGAATGCAACACGAACACAGTAATTAAAAACAGAACACTTTTATCGGGAGGGTGAAATGACGAAAAACAATGCATAGACTGAAAGCATAAAACTAGTTTTAGTGACAATTAGTGACAGTCACCTCTCTGTCTTATTAAAACAAACCTATATTCCGATGTAACTGAATTTCCTGCTAAGTCTTGAAAAGCCTGGAAAAGTCTGTTAATTCAGTAGTTGCTCCAGGAAGCGGCACAGGAGGTAAGCACTAGAATATTTAAAGGTTTTGAGAGAAAGAAAGAGAATGTTGATGGGACATCAACAATTCAACTCGAGACCAATGAGGAGAAACTGGCATGGGGATCAAAACGATTCAGCAGTGAACTGCCACAACTCTTTCCCTAAAATAGGGAGGGAGACAGCTGAGATAGATCACCACTGATTGTGAGAGCTCTGCCTGGAACTGGCTCATGAGCTCCTCCCTGTGGCGGCAAGAGGTACCACACTTGAGCCAGCCCTGACAGAAAGAAAACAACACCGGTAAAGGAGCGGCCAACACAGATGTGCACAGGATACCCTTTACCCGGAAGTTAGTTGTTCAACACTCAACACAAGCCAGTGTTTTACAGGTGCAGCCTGTGAGTGGAGACTCACCTTTTTAAAGGGATGCCATTAGAGGAAGAGAGGAGAAGACATGCAAGAGAGAGACCACAGAGGGAGAGAAGTTTGGGCTATGCTACTCTAGATAAAAATGTTTGGTGTGTCAACCTGGGGAAGGGGGTTGAGCTATATTCTGTGAAAATGAGTTTTGTAAACTAGAGATAAATTACGTTCTCAATCTTTAAGTCACAATCTTTAAGTCTAGGTTGAAAACCCACTTATTTAGTTTAGCGTTTGATAAATAATATCCCCCCTTAAATAAAGGTACAGATCCAGGGGTTCACAGGCGAAGGGTTTTATGGTAGACTGGGGCGCTGGTGCTGTCATCCTGTCACTGCTCGTGGTCACTCAAGTTTGTTGACAGTGCAGTGGACAGATGCCATTGTCTCAGAATGCCCCCAAGCCTATGTTACCTTCTGGTTCTGTCTTTTTTAGCTAGGCTGTAATAATTTAACCTAATGCCGGAGTTGCTGCCACACTCCAGAAATGTTTATAATTTCACCTGTCCTGTATATGTCCTCATACAGAGCTAATTTTCCCTGTTTCATTTCTCTACATGGCTGCCCGCCTGCTTGAGGAATAATGAGATGAGGAGACCAGTGATCCATCCTGGGCCGGCCACCTCATGCCTAACCGGATGCCTACATCACGATGGACATTATTACATCTTTTTCCTTTTCTTTCTGTCGAAATTGTTGTTGTTGTCATGGTGACCGGTGTCGGCCAGAGGAGGATGGGTTCCCCCCCTGAGTCTTGGTTCCTCTCAAGGTTTCTTCCTCATGCAAAAACTAGGGAGTTTTTCCTTGCCACTGTCGCCCTTGGCTTGCTCACTGGGGGCTAGGATTCGGCACTTGTAAAGCTGCTTTGTGACAACAACTGTTGTAAAAAGCGCTATATAAATAAAATTTGATTGATTGATTGATGGTTCTTTTGAATTTATTTGTCTTTGTTGGTTTTGGGGGTGGACAGGGAAGGATGAGCATGCTCCCACATATCATCATGTAGGCCTTACTTTGTCTAGACAAATTAAGTAAGGGGCGGACACCATTCTCTGTATATTTTTGATTATTAGATTATTAGAGTAGGTAGAGAGAGTTAGTTATTTAGTTTTCCTAGATTTAGAAATGTTGACATTGTTTACTAGTGTCACAGTGACCGCTCCAGACCCCTCCTTGTGGGCATGTTAGTACGTTGTCTGCGTCTAGTTATGTCCATGTTTGTAGTTCCGTGGGTGTGGGTTGTTTGTGAGTGTGTTCGTTAATCTCACCTGTGCCTTGTCTCGTGATCACTGGAGAATATGTTCATCACCTATTTAATGTGCGTTCGCGCAATGTCTCGTGCTCGTCTTTGTCTGAAGTTCGTGCCTGAGTGAGTGGCTTGTGCAAAGTGCTTACGCTGCTGTGCAGAACTTCATTCATTGTTCACATTAAACATTCTATGTTGCACTACTTTTCGTTCGTCGTGCCTGCCTCCTTCAACCATCACAAGCTTCCAGCTTCCATCACTAGCTTAAGGTTTGTTTTTTGTTGTTGTATTCTTTGCTTTGATGACGTCCAGGTCCAGTTTTCCTTGGTTCCTTGGTCTGTATATATACCTTAGATATTTTGTGGTTGACGTTCACGCCATTTCACCATCTCACATACACCCATTCACCTGCCTGCTCATCTTCTTGTTACTTGTTATATAATACTACCCCCAGATAGAGCTTGAGGGGTTTGTAACACTGGCCAAATACTGGAACTGAATAAAATGTATCTCTTAAATGAAATGCCTGTCACGGTCATGTGCGTCCCTCAGGTGGGCGGAGCCCGTGATCCGTCTCACCTAAGGGTCGTTTGTTTGCCTATATATGTCTTGTCTTTGTACCAGTTGACCGCTGGTCATTATATCCTTAATTTGGATCTTTTGCACGGGTTTTGGTTTGCACACTTTCTAATAAACCATCCTTTTTCCCTGAGACTTGGCGTGATCGCTTCCTTTTCAGTTGCTCACACCGCCCGTCACAGAATGACCAGCCACCCTTCGGAAGCCGCCGAGTCTCTTTTTCTTTCTCCTTCGTTCATGGTCATGTCTCGTGGTAAGTGTTTGTCTGCGTGGTGTTTGTTTGAAGAGATCCGCCGTGCCCATGTGTTGTGTTAGTGGCACGGCGAGGGACAGGACTGTCATCCTGGAAATACTCTTCGTGTTTGTTGTTTGTTTGTTTGTGTGAAGAGATCCGCCGTGCCCATGTGTTGTGTTAGGGGCACGGCGAGGGACCGGACTGTCGTCCTGGAAATACTCTTCGTCTTGTGTGGTGTTAGTGTGTTCAGGTAAACGGACGTGAGGATCCGCGTGCGCGTTTGTTATATGTTAAGTGTTTTGTGTGTGTGACGCGCTCGCCGCTCGTCACTGTCGCCTCGCTCCCCGTGTGTTGTGTGTTTTATGTGAGGAGCGACTGCGACTCTGAGCGGCGCGTCACCATCGTTTATGTGTAGTGCACGCAAGTATCGGTCCTGTTCGTTCAGTGTCTGCTCACTAAGTTCTGTTTGTCTAGTCTTTGTGTGCGTGTTTTGTCCTAGCATGTTGTCAACTGTTTGCGTGTAATTCCACGCATGCTCCTCCCCTTGAATGTGTGTTTGGGGGGGACCAGCTGTGGTCCCGTGCCATGGGGTGTGGCACAGAGGGCGTCGCTCCCGAGGGAGGCCCTGAATAGGGTAGGGCGCGTTTGTGTTGTGTGTGTGTGTGTGTGTGTGTGTGTGCTGTTCTCTGTGCAGGTGCTTCTCCTTGGCGGTGTTCCTGGACCTTGTGGGGGTCTCCACCTGGCAGGAGCCCCCTTGTGTTGTGGGGTGACCGTAGCCCGGTCATGAAGAGCCCCTCCCTAGAGGGCTGGGGCCCCCGGATGTTTGGGGACCATGGGGCTCCGGTCTGAAAAGCTCCTGCTGAGGAAGGAGATCCTCCCTCCTGCCCGGGGTGACCAGGAGGCCCTTGGGGCTGCTCCCTAGCCCGCGTCGGGGGGTGCTCTGGGCCTCGGTCTCTGGCGCTCCTGGGTTGGGTGGAGGAGTCCACCTTGCGATGAGAGGCCCCGGGAGGGGTTGGCTCCCCAGGAGGCTGGGGTGACCCCTAGCAGAAGGCAGGGGTCAGCTCTGGGAGGAGGTAGGTCCAGGAGGTGAAGTAGCCACGCCTTGGAGAGGTAGCCTGCACACTTGCACACACACACGAGGGACGAGAGAGGAGCCGTAGCCCCTCGTCCTCACACCTGTGGGGCTCACCGGCTGAAGGCCGGTTAGGGCGTGAGGGCCCTGTGACCGACTGGGGCGTGGTTTTGTGTTGTTAACGGCCCGGTCGGTCCAGGGTCCCGCCCGGCAACATCATGCTTTGGGGCTGTTTCTCTGCAAAGGGACCAGGACGACTGGTCCGTGTGCATGAAAGAATGAATGGGGCCATGTATTGTGAGATTTTGGGTGCAAACCTCCTTCCATCAGCAAGGGCAATGAAGATGAAACGTGGCTGGGTCTTTCAGCATGACAATGATCCCAAGCACACTGCCAGGGCAACAAAGGAGTGGCTTTGTAAGAAACATTTCAAAGTCCTGGAGTGGCCTAGCCAGTCTCCGGTTCTCAACCCCATCGAAAACCTTTGGAGGGAGTTAAAAGTCCGTGTTGCCCGCCGACAGCCCCAAAACATCACTGCTCTAGAGGAGATCTGCATGGAGGAATGGGCCAACATACCAGCAACAGTGTGTGCCAACCTTGTGAAGACTTACAGAAAACGTTTGACCTCTGTCATTGCCAACAGAGGATATACAACATTTACAACAAGTATTGAGATGAACTTTTGTTATTGACCAAATACTTATTTTCCAACATTATTTGCAAATAAATTCTTTAAAAGTCAGACAAAATTATTTTCTCCATTTTTTTTTCACATTTTGTCTCTCATAGTTGAGGTCTACCTATGATGTTAATTACAGGCCTCTCTCATCTTTTTAAGTGGGAGAACTTGCACAATTGGTGACTGACTAAATACTTATTTTCCCCCACTGTATGTTACTATGTTGGTCTCACTGAATGTCGCATCCAGCTATCCAGCTAGCTAAATACCCTCACTCAATGATCGTGGTTTCCCAAATCCTTTATCAAATGAAAGGTATAAAACTACAACCACAAGCAAAAACAAGTGTGTCACATTAACATAAGATCTTAAATCATATATCAACATTCATTAAATACTAATACTCACAGGGAATGCCTCGTAAACAAGCAGTAAGTGCGGATTGCATTGACTGTCCATGCAAAGATCCACATGCTCCGCCTCTCTGCTATTAGATGAAATCTCTTCCTAACTGTATTGGACAGCAGGAGTTGCTAAACCGCCAGCAGATTTACTGGACTGGCCAGAACAGATACCAGTCAGAGCTTTGCAGTGCGTTTACTGAATATTGCAGCTATATAATGGTAACAGTGTACCTAGCCTTACAATAATTTTGTCTTATGATGCTTTTGGGAAAGTAACCGGTACAGTAATATGTTTCTGAATGAAAATACTCACTTGGCTTTTCTGGATGCTGTGACCACTGGCAGCAGTCTCATTAGACATTTCACTGATGGGTCAAATTTCCTCAGGTCAAACTCATCTAGCTCCTCTTCTGAGTTCAACAACACAAACACCAGAGCTGACCAATGAGCAGGAGAGAGTCTGACTCCACTGAGACGACGGTCACCTCCTCTATTCAAGTATGTTTGGACTTCCTGCACTAGAGAATGATCATTCAGTTCATTCAGACAGTGGAACAGATTGATGGATTTCTCTGGAGAGGGGTTGTCCCAAATCTTCTCCTTGATGTATTTGACTGTTTTTTCTTTGCTGTGAGAGCTTCCTGTCTGTGTCAGTAGACCTCGTAAGAGAGTCTGATTGGACTCCAGTGAGAGACCCAGAAGGAAGCGGAGGAAAAGGTCCAGGTGTCCATTCTCACTCTGTAAGGCCTTGTCCACTGCCTTCATAAGGAAGTCAGACATTGTTGATGTTTTGAAGATGACTGATGTATTTTGCTGTTTCAACACATTTGTGTTGTTGGAGATGAAGATAAGAAATGCATATAAAGCAGCCAGAAACTCCTGAATACTTAGATGGACAAAGCTGAAAACCTTCCCCAGGTGCAGCCCAGACTCCTCTCTGAAGATCTGGGTACACACTCCTGAGTACACTGACACTTCTCTGACATCAATACCACACTCTCTCAGGTCTTCTTCATAGAAGATCAGATTGCCCTTTTCCAGCTGTTGAAAGGCCAGTTTACCCAGTGCAAGAATTTTCTTTTTAGTCTGGTGAGGATCTGTGTCAGTTTTGCCATGGTACTTTCTGTCCTTGTGTTTGATGTGAAAGATCAGGAAGTGTGTGAACATCTGAGTCAGAGTCTTGGGGATCTCTCCACTCTCTGCTTCAACCAACATTTTCTCTAGAACAGTGGCTGCAATCCAACAGAAGACTGGAATGTGGCACATGATGTAGAGGCTTCTTGATGACTTCATGTGTGAGATGATTCTATTGGCCAGGATCTCATCACTGATTCTCTTCCTGAGATATTCCTCTTTCTGAGGGTCACTGAACCCTCGTACCTCTGTTACCAGGTCAACACACTCAGGAGGGATCTGATTGGTTGCTGCTGGTCGAGAGGTTATCCAGAGGAGAGCAGAGGGAAGCAGATTCCCCTTGATGAGGTTTGTCAGCAGCACATCCACTGAGGTCGACTCTGTTACATCCTACAAACTCTCATTTCTCTGGAAATCTAGAGGAAGTCGACATTCATCCAGACCATCAAAGATGAAAATGACTTTGTAAGCATCACAATCTGTTATTGGTAATTCTTTTACTTCTGGGAAAAAGTGATGAAGTAGATCCATGAGACTGAACTTTTTCTCATTCATTAAATTCAGCTCCCTAAAAGGAAGTGGAAATATGAAGAGGACATCCTGATTGGCTCTTCCTTCAGCCCAGTCCAGAATGAACTTCTGCACAGAAATTGTTTTCCCAATTCCAGCAATTCCTTTAGTCAGCACTCTTCTGATGGGTTTGTCTTTGAAGAGGTCATTACATTTGATGGGTGTCTCCTGTGTTGCTGGTCTCCTGGATGCTGTCTCAATCTGTCTCACCTCATGTTCATTATTGATATCTCCACTCCCTCCCTCTGTGATGTAGAGCTCTGTGTAGATCTCATCCAGAAGGGTTGAGCTTCCATGATATGAGAGATCTTCACTAATTCTTCTAAATTTCTTCAACAGTTTGTGTTTGAGCTTTTTCTGATATATAGAGACCACCTCTGATAAACAGAAGAACATGATGACAACTATTTTATTTTGTTGTTATCTGTGATGTTGATGTCGGTATTCTTACAAAATAAACACTAACATAGTAGATCTGTTTATAGAGCCATTAGCCAGAGCTCTTACTGGTCTGTAATGTGTTAGCGAGGTCTGTCTGGTTCATGTTCTTCAGGACGTGCAGTGTGATCTTCAGCACCCCCTCTCTGACACTGCTCTGATCCTCCTCAACCTCCACCTCTCCCCCATAGCATGCTGGGTAATCTGGAATCAGTAGCTTTTTGAACCTCCTCAGTTCCTTCTTCACCAGAGAGATAAATTTGTGCTCCAGCTCCTGATTAGGAATAAACACCAACAGATGTTCATTCTTGAGAGTGAGGGAGAGATAACTACATAATTTTGTTTTGTGACAGAGAACACCTATCTGTGTTGGTTAGTTACTCAAAAAGGTTGATTATTTCTAAGTGACAGTGGGGGAAAAATATTTAGTCAGTCACCAACTGTGCAAATTCTCCTGCTTAAAAAGATGAGAGAGGCCTGTAATTGACATCAAGCAAAAAGACTTCAACTATGAGAGACAAAATGAGAAAACAATTCTGAAATTTATTTGCAAATTATGGTTGAAAATTAGTATTTGGTCAATTACAAAAGTTCATTTCAATACTTTGTTATATATTCTATGTTGGCAGAGGTCAGAGGTCAAATGTTTTCTGTAAGTCTGCACAAGGTCTTCACAAGGTTGGCTTGCACAGTTACTGGTATGTTGGCTCAGCCCCAAACAGCCCCAAAGCATGATGTTGACACCCCCATGATGTTGACACCCCCATGATGTTGCCACCCCCATGATGTTGACACCCCCATGATATTGACACCCCCATGATGTTGACACCCCCATGATATTGACACCCCCATGATGTTGACACCCCCATGATGTTGCCACCCCCATGACGTTGACACCCCCATGATGTTGACACCCCCATGATATTGACACCCCCATGATGTTGACACCCCCATGATATTGACACCCCCATGATGTTGACACCCCCATGATGTTGCCACCCCCATGACGTTGACACCCCCATGATGTTGACACCCCCATGATATTGACACCCCCATGACGTTGACACCCCCATGATGTTGCCACCCCCATGATGTTGACACCCCCATGATGTTGCCACCCCCATGACGTTGACACCCCCATGATGTTGCCATGCCATGACGTTGACACCCCCATGATGTTGCCACCCCCATGACGTTGACACCCCCATGATGTTGCCACCCTCATGCGTCACAGTAGGTATGGTGTTCTTTGGGTGCAAGTCAGCATTCACTCTCCTCTAAACACAACGAGTTGTATTTGTACTAGTGGTGGGCCGATATCGGCGTTAACGTGCTTCGATAATGTGATACTCATATCGGGCGATATAAAAAATATCGCCATTAATCTATTCTTAAAGTTGGGTTGGGAACTGGTTCAAAATAGGTAAGCAAACTGATGACTTTCACCTTGATAATTTAGCTCGGGTGTATTCCTAAAGCCCTCCGCACACAGTAAGCAATTAGCTGAGCAAACGGGCACGCATGACCGTTTGCTCAGCTAGTTGCTCGCTGTGTGCGGGGGGCTTAACCAAATTGCACAGTAGGGGGCAAGAACAAGTTTTCAAACCTTTCATTACCACCCACAACAAATCGCACATGTGCTTACATGGATGCAGCCACGAAGCTGCCAGGTTTGCTTCATGGAAAATTCATTTTTAAGAAGCTTCCTAATGGAGACATTGACAAGACTAAAGTGGTTTGCACCTTATGCAACGTGGAATTAGTTTATTGTAGGAGTTCTACCAGTCTGGAGTACCATTTAAACGCAAAGCACCCGTTTGCTAATGTTGCTGACGCTGGGTCAAGCACTGATGCAGCCCAGGGGAAGAGTCACCGCCGCCGAAAACAGGTTAAATGTACTAAATGTTGGCTTACATTTCAAATCTCATGTTTAGCTGAATAAACATGTTACTAACCCCTTTTAATGTAAAGTATGTAGGCTTACAAATTCATGTTTGACTAAATATGCCCTCTTAAAGTATGTAGGCATACAGTACTATTTTCATGTTTAACTGAATAAACCGTTAAGTTAATTTTATTGAGCATGTTTTTTTTCTTCAAGTATCAAAGTAGAACAGCTTTCTCAAGCAGACATTGATGAATTTTGGAAACAGGAGATGAGCCCCTGGTCTAATGCACCCTCTGTATTAAGAAACTCTATCTCAAAAACTGACTTTTAGTCATTACTTGGGTAGCACGCATATTCTGAATGAGCCATTTTAATCTAGATTAATCTAGATTAATTTCAAGATTTCAGTGAGATTAATCTAGATTTAAAAAAATTATCTATGCCCACCCCTAGTTTGTACCAAACAGTTCTACTTTGGTTTCATCTGACCATATAACATTCTCTGAATACTCTTCTGTAATATCCAAATGCTCTCTAGCAAACTTCAGACAGGCCCGGATATGTACTGGCTTAAGCAGGGAAAACGTCTGGCACTGCAGGAAAGAGTCCCAAAGAGTTCCTGGCGGCATAGTGTGTTATTTGTAATGTTGGTCCCAGTTTTCTGCAGGTCATTCACTAGGTCCCCCATGTGTTTCTGGGATTTTGCTCACCGTTCTTGTGATCATTTTGACCCCATGGGCTGAGATCTTGCGTGGAGCCCCAGATCGAGGGAGATTAGTAGTGGTCTTGTAGGTTTTCCATTTTCTAATTATTGCTCCCACAGTTGATTTCTTCACACCAAGTTGCTTGCCTATTGCAGATTCAGTTTTCCCAGCCTGGTGCAGGTCTACAATTTAGTTTCTGGTGTCCTTCGACAGCTCTTTGGTCTTAACCATAGTGGAGTTTGGAGTGTGACTGTTTGAGGTGGGCAGGTGTCTTTTATACTGATAGGTTCAGAGGTGCCATTAATACAGTTAATGAGTGCAGGACAGAGGAGCCTCTTAAAGAAGAAGTTGCAGGTCTGTGACAGCCAGAAATCTTGCTTGTTTGTAGGTGACCAAATACTCATTTTCCACCATAATTTGCAAATAAATTCTTTAAAAATCACACCATGTGATTTTCTGATTTCTTTTTCTCATTTTGTTTCTCGTAGTTGAGGTCTACATATGATGTCAATTACAGGCCTCTCTCATCTTTTTAAGTGGGAGAACTTGCACAGTTGGTGACAGACTAAATACAGTTTTCCCCACTGTATATCCTACAACACTTCCAAATATAGTGGAATTATCCATGCAAACACACCTTGAATATGGACTCCAGTTGACTTTTGTTGCTGAGCACTAATTTCTCCTTTTGTTCACTATGAACAAACAACAATGAGTTTAGTGGGGAATATATAGCACATTCATACCTGTACAACACAGCACACGTCATTAAACACACCAACAGATACGTACAGGATTGAATATTATTGTCAGCAATGTCATCTGATAGCTATTAGGACTCAGCTGTTCCTCATCACCACACCCACATTCCAGGCATTCATATACACCGCCATCACAACACCTCGTCGCGAAGTATTGCCAACTATGTTGTGTACCGAGCGTTATTCTACTCTGCTGTTTCTCCTGTGTACCGACCTCCTGTTCCCTCGACCCCGTCTCTTGCCTAGCCCTCAGGTACCGTACGGACTCTGCCTTCCCGTTACGACCCCGGACCGGATAGACCACTCTCAACAAACGGCATTAGATCAACTCCGTTTATGCATTAACATCTCGCATTCTCTGGTTGTATCTATCTGCCAAATAAAGAGCACTGTGCTTTTGCATAAGGATCCCTCTCTGTCTCCTCCATTCATTACAATTATCAACACACGTGTTTCTACATTTCAGAACAGATCTGAGGCAGTGATTTGCTGCAATCCAAAACCGAAGTCGTAAACTACAACAATCTGAAAACCAGGAATATTAGTCTGATATAGAGGAGGTACCAGAGGGATGATGCAAAAGACTAAACACAATAGCAAACCAGGTTGAACTATAAATGTTGTAGTCATAATAATGCTCAGTATGCTTCCCAATGCAGGTAGGCAATACTTCACACAGGAGAGAGAGAACTGCCTGTATATAGGGAAAGTCTAGTCTACTACAGGTGTGGATCAATAATGAGGAGAGGAGGATCTGGGTAGGTGTTGCTGGGGTTTCTGGGTATTGGAGGCTCCTGAGTTGTGCCTCATGACTGTCCAAAACTCAATGCACATTTTAGGTCACGGACCAAACTTTTTATTTAACTCTTCTACTTTCATCACTACAACCAGGAGAACATCCTCACCTCATCACTACAACCAGGAGACCATCCTTATCTCATCTCTACAACCAGAACACCATCATCACCTCATCACTACATCCAGGAGAACATCCTTACCTCATCACTACAACCAGGACACCATCATCACCTCATCACTACAACCAGGACACCATCATCACCTCATCACTACAACCAGGAGACCATCCTTACCTCATCACTACAACCATAACACCATCCTTACCTCATCACTACAACCAGGACACCATCCTCACCTCATCATTACAACCAGCAGAACATCCTCACCTCATCACTACAACCAGGACACCATCCTTACCTCATCAGTACAACCAGGAGAACATCCTCATCTCATCATTACAACCAGGAAAACATCCTTACCTCATCACTACAACCAGGACACCATCATCACCTCATCACTACAACCACAACACCATCCTTACCTCATCACTACAACCACAACACCATCCTTACCTCATCACTACAACCAGGACACCATCCTCACCTCATCACTACAACCAGGAGACCATCCTTACCTCATCACTACAACCAGGACACCATCCTTACCTCATCAGTACAACCAGGAGAACATCCTCACCTCATCATTACAACCAGGAAAACATCCTTACCTCATCACTACAACCAGGACATCATCATCACCTCATCACTACAACCAGGAGACCATCCTTACCTCATCACTACAACCAGGAGACCATCCTTACCTCATCACTACAACCAGGACACCATCCTTACCTCATCACTACAACCAGGACACCATCCTTACCTCATCACTACAACCAGGAGAACATCCTCACCTCATCATTACAACCAGGAGACCATCCTTACCTCATCACTACAACCAGGACACCATCCTTACCTCATCACTACAACCAGGACACCATCCTCACCTCATCAGTACAAACCAGGAGACCATCCTTACCTCATCACTACAACCAGGAGACCATGCTTACCTTATCACTACAACCAGGAGACCATCCTCACCTTTCATCACTGCCACATTCAGTCTCTCTGAAGTGAAGGTCTCAAAAGAACACACAGAGCACTCACATCATCATAACTTGAGTTCAATATGGAAAATATTATGGTTCTTAAGTGATCTTAAAGAGTTGAATAATAGAACAAAGGAAGGAGCAAATTTTTAATTCCTCAGAGTCACATTTCTACATCATCATTACCTGAACTCAGTAGGATTCTCTCCTGCTCTGAAGAGATGTGGAAGTTCCATTGACCAGTCACTCTTCATGGACACACAGCTGGGTTCAGGTGAGTCGGATCTCTTGAAACTAACACACAATAGAAAAAATCATTAATGCCTAATTGCTAATATTGGTGGAATTTCTATTATTACAATTTCTGTTTAACATTTATTGTTAACAAATTATATTTATAAGATATGTTGGAAAAATTACAGTTTTTACCGAAAATAAACTATTATAATAAATATTATATAAATTGTTATAAAGTAATACTAACTCAGACTTCCAGATTAGGAAAATCATTTTTTTCAGTCCCTGGGGCTACTGGAGTTAACCTGTTACATTCTGTTTTACTGCCAAAGTCTAAATTAAAATGGACTCAAAGTTGTAGTGTATGGGCTAAAGTAATCATCTCATAGACCCAGAGCTCACTTCCACATTGATGTTACTCTTTGAGAACTCCCTGCTCACGTTGAGGATGCAGAAGTCTGTGTAGTCTTTGTGGATGGGCAGTAATTGTTCTGGGTTAATGTTTCATGTTCATCCTTCACAACATCTGGATGATTTGATTGTTTCTTTCTACAGGCCACTCAGATGTTTGCCCAGTTCCTCATTACCTTGAGACTGGGTGACTGTAACTCACTCCTGGCTGGTTCCCCTATGTGTGTCTCCAGACTGTTTCAGCTGATCCAGAATGCAGCAGCACCGCTGGTGTCAGGAATGTCACCTGATAGCCATTAAGGACTCAGCTGTTCCTCATCACCACGCCCACATTCCAGGCATTCATATACACCGTCATCACAACACCTCGTCGCGAAGTATTGCCAACTATGTTGCGTACCGAGCGTTATCATACCCTGCTGTTTCTCCTGTGTACCGACCTCTGCCTGTTCCCTCGACCCCGTCTTCTGCCTAGCCCTCAGGTACCGTACGGACTCTGCCTTCCCGTTACGACCCCGGACCGGATAGACCACTCCCAACAAACGGCATTAGATCAACTCCGTTTATGCATTAACATCTCGCATTCTCTAGTTGTATCTATCTGCCAAATAAAGAGCACTGTGCTTTTGCATAAGGATCCCTCTCTGTCTCTCTTTAACGTTACAAAATACTTCGCCCTTAACATGGATCCTGCAGAAGCTCAAACCTATCCGGAGTGCATAGCAGCCAGCATCGCGGCGTTGAAGGAGGAAATCACACTACTTACCGAGACGACTCGTAACCAAGGGATTACCATCCTGGCTCTCTCGGAGACCCTCCATCAAGCCACCACCGCGCAGAACCTCGGTACTCCTAGTCCCGTAATAGCCTCCGTGTTACCCTCCGGTATTCCTGTCGCTGTTCCGGAGCGGTACGACGGATCCCCTGAACGCTGTAGACACTTCCTGATGCAATGTGCGTTGTACTTCATGTACCATCCTACCCAGTTCCAGACCGAACGCCAAAAGGTTCATTTCATCGTCTCCTTCCTTACTGGAGAGGCAGGTGCCTGGGGAACAGCCCTGTGGAACTGTGAAGATCCTGTTCTGGAGTCGGAAGATCAGTTCACAGCCCTCGTTCGGTTGGTCTTCGATCATCCCGCAGCGGGGCTGGACATCGGCACACAGCTGTGTGAAATACAACAAGGAGGACGCAGCGCAGCCGATTACGCCCGGGAGTTCCGCACGTTGGCTGCAGGGAGTGGCTGGGGGGACTCAGAACTGAAGACCGTGTTCCGACGCGGCCTTAGCATCGACCTCCAGGTGGAATTAGCCTGTCAGAGTGACGACCTGTCCCTTACAGAGTACATGCAAGCTGCTGTAAACGTGGATAAAATATTAGCCACTCACCGTCCCAACCGTGAGAGATCTCCTGTGTCAACTCCCCGTGTTCAGTCTTCCAAACCCCTCGGCGAGACACCCCATGCCTTCCCAGACCCCGTACGATTGAGCAGGTCTCCCCTCACGCCGAAGGAACGGGCTCGTCGTGTCCGCGAGGGCCTGTGTGTTTACTGCGGTGAGGAGGGTCACTTCCGGGTTGGCTGTCCTACACGTCCAATCCACTCCAGAGACAGATCGCCCTCGCAAGAAAGAGTAAAAACACCGTTGTTTTTCATTAGTGGTAGGTCCCAGCTTAGCCTTCCCATACTACTCACCTGCGGTGGTATCACCAATCACTATTCGGCTTTAGTGGACTCTGGTGCCGGAGGTGATTTCCTAGACACGGACTTAGCCAAATCGCTAAACATTCCCACCGAACCAGTGAAACCCCCACTACACATAAATGCTGTCAATGGTCAGCCTATCGGTGACGGCATGGTGACCGTACGTACCAAGCCTGTCGTTCTCCGAGTTGGTATGTTCCACACAGAGCTGAGACAGTTCTACCTGGTGTCCTCTCCCCGAGATCCAGTTATACTCGGTTTTCCTTGGCTAAGGACACATGATCCAGAAATTTCATGGAGGACTGGAGAACTCACCAAGTGGCGACCACAGTGTTTAGAATCCTGTATACACCTACCTCTCCGTTCCACTACGGTGGAGAGTCCCGACACGCCCCTCTCTAGAGTCGTACCTGAACAGTACCAGGAGTATAAGGACGTCTTTAACAAGACTCAGGCCAGTCTATTACCCCCTCACAGACCTAGCGATTGCGCCATCGACTTTCTCCCCGGGTCGTCTTTGCCCAAGAGATCCAAGCCATACCCTCTCTCCCGTCCCGAAGATGCCGCGATGGAATCTTACATCAGTGAAGCACTGCAGAAGGGGTTCATCCGCCCATCGACGTCCCCAGTAGCAGCCGGATTCTTCTTCGTGGAGAAGAAGGGGGGTGGACTACGTCCCTGTATTGATTATCGTGCGCTTAATGCTGTCACCTCGAAGTTCGCTTACCCCCTTCCCTTTATCTCTGCTTCGCAAGAGCGATTGATGGGAGCGACTGTATTCACCAAACTGGACCTGAGGAGCGCTTACAATCTGATACGCATACGGGAGGGGGATGAGTGGAAAACTGCCTTCGTTACTGCTCGAGGCCACTATGAATACCTGGTGATGCCCTATGGGCTATCAAACAGTCCGTCAGTATTCCAAGCCTTTATGGACGATATCTTCCGTGAGATGATAGATCGTTTTGTCTTCGTTTACATTGACGACATCCTGATTTATTCTCCCTCACTCACCGAACACGTCCAACATGTCTCCGCTGTCCTGCAACGTCTCCGGGAGAATAAACTGTATGTGAAAGCTGAGAAGTGCGAGTTCCACGTTTCTACCGTCTCGTTCCTAGGATGTACCCTCTCGCCGGGCCAAATGCACATGGATGCGGATAAGGTGGATGCAGTGACTAACTGGCCGGTACCTCGTTCGACGAAAGAACTGCAACGGTTCCTGGGATTCGCGAACTTCTGCCGTCGTTTCATTAGGAGCTTCGGTTCGATAGCGGCTCCTCTCACCGACCTCCTGAAAGGGGGGAAGAAGACGCGCTTCGTGTGGTCCTCCAAAGAGCATCAAGCGTTCAACACGTTGAAAACAGCGTTCACCAGTGCACCCATATTGCACCTCCCGGATCCTAAACTCCAGTTTATCGTCGAGGTTGACGCATCGGAGGTGGGTGTGGGCGCTGTTCTATCCCAACGACAAGGAGACCCCCCTAAACTGTTTCCCTGCGCTTACTTCTCAAGGAAGTTGAAACCGGCCGAAGTAAACTACGACGTGGGAGATAGAGAACTCCTGGCTATGAAACTAGCACTAGAACAGTGGCGTCATTGGCTGGAGGGCTCCGAACATCCGTTTATAGTATATACTGACCATAAGAACCTAGAGTATGTGAAGTCCGCCAGACGATTGAACCCGCGCCAGGCAAGGTGGGCTCTGTTTTTCTCCCGGTTTAAATTCTCAGTGTGTTACAGGCCCGGTTCCAAGAATACCAAGGCGGATGCTCTGTCTCGGATCCACGACCGATCAGCGAGCGATGAGGCGCCGGTGCATATTCTCAAGGACTCTTGCTTCCTCGACCTCATAAGATGGGATGTGCAGGACGACTTGGATGCGGCTTTACTCACTGACCCCAGTCCCGAAGACTGTCCCGAGGGTAAGCAATATGTCCCGGTGTCGTTGCGAGGGCGAATCCTCCAGCTCGCCCATGACACGGCAGGAACTGGACACCCTGGCATCACTCGCACTCGCCACCTCATCGCTCGGAAGTATTGGTGGCCATCGTGGGAGGATGACATTCGCGACTACGTACTCGCCTGCGAAATATGCGCTCAGTCGCGGACTCCACGCACCTTACCCACGGGTAAACTCCTCCCGTTACCTATCCCACGTCGGCCATGGTCACACATAGCGGTCGACTTTGTTACCGATCTGCCTGTCTCAGGAGGCAATACCGTAATCTTTGTTGTAGTGGACAGGTTTTCGAAAATGTGTCGTCTGATTCCTCGCCCCAAGTTACCTACAGCCATGGAAACAGCATCGGACATCTTCCACTACGTCTTCCGGATCTATGGGCTCCCAGAAGACATCCTGTCCGATCGAGGGGTTCAGTTCACCTCGCGCGTCTGGACCCAGTTCTGCAAACTGCTCGGAGTGACAGCCAGCCTGACGTCAGGATATCATCCCCAGTCCAATGGTGAGGTGGAGCGGTACAACCAAGAACTGGGCCGGTTTCTACGCCAGTACTGCGCATCTCAGAGAGACTGGCATAAATATCTCCCCTGGGCTGAGTATGCACGCAACTCCATAATACACTCCTCCACCAAACTCACTCCTTTCCAAATCGTCTACGGCTATCAACCCCCGTTTTTCCCATGGGATGAGACGCCCTCTGATATCCCTACACTAGACGAGTGGCTGACGCGCAGTGCTCGGACCTGGGAACAAGCTCACGTTCAGTTGAGACGTGCCCTCCATACCCGCCGCATGAATGCTGATCGCCGTCGTCTCCCGGCCCTGATCTATCACCCTGGTCAGCGAGTATGGCTCTCCACTAAGAATCTCAACCTGCGTCAGCCCTGCCGTAAACTCAGTCGACGCTACATCGGACCGTTTAAAGTGCTGAAGAGGGTTAACGCCGTAACCTACAAACTTCAATTGCCCCCTCATTATCGCATTAATCCCACCTTTCATGTGTCTCTCCTTAAGCCTGTCCATTACAGCCCCATGTCTGTCTCATCTGTTCCTGCCCGTCCCCCGGAGCCGCTGGACATCGACGGTCGGCCGGCGTATATCGTCAGGGAGCTGCTGGAGTCCCGACGTCGGCGTGGTGGTCTCCAATACCTCGTCGATTGGGAGGGCTTCGGTCCTGAGGAGAGGACCTGGGTGGCCGCACGGGACGTACTCTGTCCCTCGCTCATCGCCGACTTCCACGCTGCCCATCCGCATTTTCCTGCCCCCCGGGGCCGTGGCCGTCCGCCTTTGCGTCGTGGAGCGTCAGGAGACGCTCCGTTGAGGGGGGGTACTGTCAGGAATGTCACCTGATAGCCATTAAGGACTCAGCTGTTCCTCATCACCACGCCCACATTCCAGGCATTCATATACACCGTCATCACAACACCTCGTCGCGAAGTATTGCCAACTATGTTGCGTACCGAGCGTTATCATACCCTGCTGTTTCTCCTGTGTACCGACCTCTGCCTGTTCCCTCGACCCCGTCTTCTGCCTAGCCCTCAGGTACCGTACGGACTCTGCCTTCCCGTTACGACCCCGGACCGGATAGACCACTCCCAACAAACGGCATTAGATCAACTCCGTTTATGCATTAACATCTCGCATTCTCTAGTTGTATCTATCTGCCAAATAAAGAGCACTGTGCTTTTGCATAAGGATCCCTCTCTGTCTCTCTTTAACGTTACAGCTGGTCTTAAACCTTCTGGAGTTCTCCCATGTCTCCCCACTCCTGTGTTCCCTTCACTGATCTCCTGTAGCTGCTGCTTCAGATCTAAAACCCTGATGTTCACCTTCAAAGCCAAACGTGGACCAGCCCCTCTGTCTGATCACACCTAGAACACTTCAAGCTTCAAAAACAACCCAGCTTTACCTGCCTAATGTCCTATCTTCCAACACACATAGAAGACAAAAATCAGGACTCTTCTGTCTTAACACCAAGGTGGTGAAGAAATCTTTAATATAAAAGAATGACCAATAACTGTGTTACCATGATGTGACAAGCATCCCCTGTGTAACATGGGGGGTTGCCAACAGCAGGGAAAAACCCTAGGATGTTCAGTAGCTGGCTGGCCAACCACCATTGGGTTTTTTAAGAGGTAAGAACCCAAGTGCTAGGTGTCTGAGAGGGAGACAAACAAAAACCTCTGCTAGTAGAATGTGGCTGACAAAAAGCTCTGGTCATAGTAAAACCAGAGGAAAAGCAAACATAGGACGCCAGGGGAAGAGCTGGCTACCTCAATGACTGAGAAAAAAAAACAAAAATACCTTACCTAAACAAATGCCTTAAAACAGGTAAGTAGAGTTTTGAAAACTTGAGAGTGGTCAAGAAATGCGCAGAGAGAAACCAGAGAAACTTGGAAAAGATATCCCAGGAGGGAAATGAGGATTAGGAGAAAAAGCTATGTGTGTGTGTGTGTGTGTTGTTCTTACCTCTCTCCTTTCTGTTTGTGCTGTTCCCCAGAGACACTCATTCTGGAGGTCACGTCTCCTACAGGTTACAGCTGTAAGCTTACACACACACACACACACACACACACACCCATGCAGATAAATAATGCAGGACACATTATCAATTACAGTACTGACTATTAGGGGTGTATTCAACTAAGGATTTTCATAGTCGAATCTGATTCGTCAGCTTTCCCCTTTAGTCGACTAATAGTCGACTAATGTTTTTATATATATTTTTTTTTATTTAGACCACCTTAAACGGGATCCCGTTCCCCGATCCCATCAGGACTTTTTTCCTCTTCAAAGTAAAAACCTAAAACACTCAGATAAATGAATAAACACGGTTGGTTGGCTTTATTCAGCTTTTACTTATTTTTTTATGAAACGTTAGAGAACATTAACCGTCAGTGCGCATTGCGCATATCGAACTGTCAGACAGGCACTGTGCAAAATGTCACAAAATATTTTAAATAAAATATGCCTGCCTGAAAATATAAAAAATTGCCACACAACAGCAAAATACAAGGAAAGGTTAAAGTAACGGAGTTTAAAAGCAAACAACAACAAAAAATGTTTATAGGCTACTTGCCGAGATGCACCGCGACGAGACGAGACGACGCGACTGAAACGACAAACGTTTTTTTTCGCCTTACGCGTTTTAAATGGTATGTCATGTTGGTTGTTGTCGTACGAAATGAAAGACGTTGATGACATAACTTGCACTTTACTTTGTTTGATTCATCTTTATGTTTTTCAAAATACTTTTGAAGTTTTTAAGTAGCCAGTTTTTTAGCAGGTGCTCCGCGTATTCTGTAGCGTGTTCAGCTCCGCTCGTTTGGATTGTGCAACAGCAGGGTGTGATTTATTAATGTGTAGTAAGGAAGATGCCTATTGGTAATGCGCAAACATCATTTTTAAATATTTATTAACAGAAATTAGGATGATTTTATTTGACAAAAGGCTATATATAACGAAAACAAAGACATTTCATGTAACAACTAATGCTTAGCTGCATCCTTGGGCACCCCCATGCAGTTATAATGGTACATTCGACTATGACGTTCATAGTTGACTAGGGGGTATAGTCGACTATAGTCGAATCAGCGACAGGTCACCCCTACTGACTATATTACATTATTACAACAAAGATCTTTGAATATGTGGATTACTCTGTTCCTGCTTTGGTGTGTTAGTTTGTGGTGAAGGATGGAATAGCGTGATATCTTGCTTATATGTGAGTACTCTTGTGAATATGTGAGTTCTCTTGTGAATTAAGTAGAGCTCTAGTGATTTGTAGGTGGCAATTCTGCCACCATACAAGTGACAGCAGAAAACAGTGTTAAAATCACCATACAGGTGACAGCAGAAAACAATGTTATAATCACCATACAGGTCAGAGCAGATAACAGTGTTATAATCACCATACAGGTCAGAGCAGATAACAGTGTTATAATCACCATACAGGTCAGAGCAGATAACAGTGTTATAATCACCATACAGGTCAGAGCAGATAACAGTGTTATAATCACCATACAGGTCAGAGCAGATAACAGTGTTATAATCACCATACGGGTCAGAGCAGATAACAGTGTTATAATCACCATACGGGTCAGAGCAGATAACAGTGTAATAATCACCATACAGGTCAGAGCAGAAAACAGTGTAATAATCACCATACAGGTCAGAGCAGATAACAGTGTTATAATCACCATACAGGTCAGAGCAGATAACAGTGTTATAATCACCATACAGGTCAGAGCAGATAACAGTGTTATAATCACCATACAGGTCAGAGCAGATAACAATGTTATAATCAACATACAGGTCAGAGCAGATAACAGTGTTATAATCACCATACAGGTCAGAGCAGATAACAGTGTTATAATCACCATACAGGTCAGAGCAGATAACAGTGTTATAATCACCATACAGGTCAGAGCAGATAACAGTGTTATAATCACCATACGGGTCAGAGCAGATAACAGTGTAATAATCACCATACAGGTCAGAGCAGATAACAATGTTATAATCAACATACAGGTCAGAGCAGATAACAGTGTTATAATCACCATACAGGTCAGAGCAGATAACAGTGTTATAATCAACATACAGGTGACAGCAGATAAAAGTGTTATAATCACCATACGGGTCAGAGCAGATAACAATGTTATAATCAACATACAGGTCAGAGCAGATAACAATGTTATAATCACCATACAGATCAGAGCAGATAACAGTGTTATAATCACCATACAGATCAGAGCAGATAACAGTGTTATAATCAACATACAGGTGACAGCAGATAAAAGTGTTATAATCACCATGCAGTCAACATATAACTTATCAGAAATGTTTTGAGCTAACTGAATTAAATTTACCTGGTTAACAAGACAGAAAGAAAGATTCAGTAGAGTGATTTTTTCTATTACTGCTGTCTGTCTTCAATAACATCATCTTCTGGAGTTTGAAATTCTTATTGTTGTGAATCTACAGCACACACTCAGACACTCACCAGTTTCCTCTGAAATAATTTATATGTCCGTCCTAAAATGATGATTCAGCACAGTCTCTCTCACTCTGATCATAACCTGTAAGTCCTGTTCAGTTTCTCATTTGACTCTGCTGGAGGTGGAGACTCCAGGTTCAAGTGTTATCTTCATATTTTAACAGATCAGTCTCCTACTGGTTTCAGTGCTGAATATGAGGAAAAGGTCTAGAGTGGGTCACAGGTAAGACTGTGGTGAAGAATGCAGCCAGACTGGTACATGTACACTCCTACCCAAACATGTAGAACTACTGGAAATAAATTACATCTGGCTCATCTGAGAACAGTGCTCAGATCAGTAGTAGAGCTAAATGTGTATTTGAACATAACATGCAGGTCCCAGGTCAGAGGCCCCACTTGCTCATACAGTAGCTGAACAGACCTGCCCAGAGTCTGTTACCAACACAGGTAAGAGTGTTGTACAGCATTTTCATGATGAATTGATAAGAGATCAGCCCAAATTAAGGAGGGATTTTTATACTGATTGTTTTATACTGAGGCTTGAGTGAGTGCTGTTTAATAACTTTACTGATGAGACACTGTTCAGAGCTTCTAGTCAAACCCAGTTAGAGTCAGTGAGCAGTGATCTGAATCAGGACACTGGACTGGATTCCTGCTGTTCACACTAGAATTTATGTTTGGATCAGAGGCTTTCACCACAGACTAATGTTAGGTTGTTAAATGAATGCATACTTTACTGAGCACATGGCATAGAACATTCCTTCTTCTCCTCTGCCTTCCTCTCCTACAGTATACAGTGCCTCCTAGTGGAGGATCTAATTAGAACTCTATAGAACACAACATTTCCCTCACACCAAAATAATTATACCTTCTAGGAAATAAGTGTTGATTACCAACATAAACATCGGGTAAGCTTTACACATAAGACTCTCATCACATGACCCACTTTACTCTGTCACATAGTCCTTCAGCCATATGGGCTCTCGTCTAGCACGTCCTTCAGTTCTAGTGTTGACAACACTGATGCTTGACTGTTGATTAGGTCTGTTATGCTCTTTAGAGGCCAAGCTGAATTCTGCAGGCAACATTGCCAGGTGCGAAGTGTCCCATATCCGACCATCGGTGAGCTGGTAACTATGCGTTCCACTTGTCCGTACAATTTGGAGAGGCTCAGTGAACCTTGACTTTCCTTTCTTTACATGAGTTGGCTTTCTCACACGCACAAAATCACCTTTCTTGAACTTTGGTGTTTGTGCATGTCGCTTGGCATCTGTGTAAACTTTCATTTTCTGTTGCTGTTCTCTCACTCGTTTTTTTAGTTCTCTGTTTTCTGGGCTCAGTCGGAGGGAGGACATTCAGCTTTGTCCTCATCTTTCTTCCAAAAAGGAGTTTGAACGGGGATTTCCCAGTGGTTGCGTGAGGAGTAGCTCTATATGATTGCAGAAATGTTATGATAGCTTCCTTCCATAGCTTCCTCTCTTTTTCTGCTGTGAGTATAGCATGCTTAAGAACTTTGTTCCATCTTTCTACCGCCCCATTGCCTTGAGGGTGATATATTGACAAGCGGATATGCTTAACATCTCTATCTTTGAGGAATGAAGCAAACTCAGATGAGAGGAACTGGGGCCCATTATCTGTGACAAGCTCGAAAGGGTTCCCTTTCTGACTAAAGACAGAGCTCAGAAAAGCAGAGACAGTGTGCTCAGTCACTTGTGAAACAAATGCTATTTCTGGCCATTTTGAGTGGTAGTCTACCAGAGCAAATCTGCATTCAGAAGGGCCAATTTCAAAAGGACCTACGATGTTCATGGCAAGTTTCTGCCAGGGGCTATCAGGGTAGTCTACTGGAGTCAACGGAGCAGGAGCCGTTCTTGCAGTCTTGTCATTCAGTTGGCATGTCACACAGGCCGCAATGGTGGATTGCACAAGTGAGTCCATTCGAGGCCACCAATACAAGTCCCTCAATCTTTGTTTAGTTCTGACGATGCCCTGATGGTTTTCATGGGCTAGACCAGTGGTTCCCAAAGTGGGGGGGCGCGCCCCCTAGGTGGGGCGGGGAGCTATTGCAGGGGGGGCGCGGAGCTTGGAAGTAAAGCCTGGTTTATACTTTCGCGAGTGACTGTAGCGCGTGACTCCGCCCACATCGCGCAACCCTGCACGAACGGTGGAGGCGTTTACTCTTTTTTTTACCTGACGCTACACCAGACATCAAAATACATAAATATATACACAAACTATATATATATACATAGATCTATATAGATAGAAATATACATCTATGAATCTGCGCGAATGGTGGAGGCGTTTATACTAGCCGCGTCACATTCTTTGTAGTTTTGTCCGAAACGATATGTGGTAGTATAAAGAAACACCCCTCAAAAACAGGTGAAGAAATATTTACCTGACCAATTTTAATGTTGCTTTGTGTTTCACGTTTGAAAAGTGCTGGAATGTAGGCTAAAGTACTTGAAAATGCTTGAAACTGTAACTACTTCGTTTCACAACAAATATCTGTCTGACTGAACAGTGACTCCTCCTATCAGGATCATCGGACCTATTATTGTTGGTCTGTACTGGATTGTCTCCTCCTATCGGGACCATCAGGACTATTAATGTTGGTCTGTACTGGAGTGTCTCCTCCTATCAGGACCATCAGGACTATTAATGTTGGTCTGTACTGGAGTGTCTCCTCCTATCAGGATCATCAGGACTATTAATGTTGGTCTGTACTGGAGTGTCTCCTCCTATCAGGATCATCAGGACTATTAATATTGGTCTGTACTGGAGTGTCTCCTCCTATCAGGACCATCGGGACTATTAATGCTGGTCTGTACTGGTGTGTCTCCTCCTATCAGGACCATCGGGACTATTAATGTTTGTCTGTACTGGAGTGTCTCCTCCTATCAGGATCATCAGGACTATTAATGTTGGTCTGTATTGGAGTGTCTCCTCCTATCAGGATCATCAGGACTATTAATGCTGGTCTGTATTGGAGTGTCTCATCCTACCAGGATCATCAGGACTATTAATGTTGGTCTGTATTGGAGTGTCTCCTCCTATCAGGATCATCAGGACTATTAATGCTGGTCTGTACTGCTGTGTCTTCTCCTCCCAGGATCATCATATCGGAGCTTCTCCATGCAGGTTGTCCATCCTCTGAGAGGAGGTTCTCACTGACCTCCAGCAGGTGCTGCTCCCCCACATCCACCCGTTTGGGTGTGAGGTGACCCCTCCGAGATGGAGCTGTGCTGTCACCACATGCGAGTAGCAACAAATATAAACAATGGTGCTGAGCACTGGAGTGTTTAGCAGGATGTCGGGCCGGTCCAGGGTCATGCCGGGAGAGCAGAGTCCGGGAGGTACAGGAGGGCCGGGCTGGGAACGAAGTCTATTAGGGAAGCAGATGTCAGAGCACAGGAAATCAACAAGGCAATGAGAACGTTTGGTATGAGTCAGCAATTCTTTGCAAGGAGGAAGTTAAACTTCCATCTTAAATAGCAGCGGTGGAGGGTGTGGCTGAGGAGAGACAGATGTAAGAATAACTATTTGTAGCGAAGGGGCGTGTGTTGTTCCTGACAACAAGTGATCACAAGAGGGCTATGGTGCACTAATGCCCAAAGCAGGGGGCAGCCCTAGCCCTTAAGCAGTTAGGGTTTAAGTGCCTTGTTCGAGGGCACTTCAGTCATGGTCTAGGGCCTGGAAATCAAACCCATGACCCTTCGGTCACAAGACTGGTTCCATAACCACCAGACCATGACTGCCCCCTTAGAATGACATTTAAACTTCAGGAAACAAAAAAATCACATCTGAATCACATTGGTGTAATTTTGCGTGCTCAAAACAGTATAGATTTTTGGTCTCATTTTCATTCTGCCACGGTTAAAAAATCTCGGTATAAAATGATCTTAACGTGGTATTGGGGGACGCCCATCTTTTCTCAAGATACTAACATCCCCATAAATAAAAATATAATTACAGAAAAAGTTCTCTCATTAAGTCTAATGAGTCTTGGACATTAAATTACACGCCAACACTTTACATTGTGTTGACTAACTAACGTGAAGTAATGCAGGGGCAGTCATGGTCTGGTGGTTGGGAACTGGTCTTGTGACCGGAGGGTCGTGGGTTCGATTCCCAGACCTGAGGCCATGACTGAGGTGCCCTTGAGCAAGGCACCTAACCCCAACTGCTCCCCGGGCGCCGGGCAAGGGCTGCCCACCGTTCTGGGCATGTATGCACCACAGACCCCTAGTAATCACTGGTGTGTGTGTGTGTGTGTGTCTGTGTGTGTGTGTGTGTGTGTGTGTGTGTGTGTTAACTGCACAGATGTGTTAAAAGCAGAGGACAAATTTCGATTGTGGTGTAAAAAATCACAATTGACAAAATATGGCACATTTGCATTAGTTAACATGAACAACACATGAAGTAACATGTTAACAATAATTAAATAATGTTAAGTAAACATTTAACAGGTGCATTAGTTAATGCTGTTTGTGTGAAGTGCAGACAATTGAAAATTAAATAATGCATTCGATTACATGTTGTTAATCAATACTAAGTAAACATGTAACAACACCATTAGTTCTTGTTCTTGCCTTTTACTCACATGTGGCATTGATACAGAATATATGAGAAACCAGTGATTCTTATACAAAAGCTTAATGGGTTGTATTGACACTTAAGCAGTACTAGCTACTAACTTGTTGTATTTACTCACTTCCATTGACTGATGTAATATTGTGTCCACTATTTTTAAGCGATACCACATCTACTTCTGCCTGTTGTTTCTACCTTAGTTCCATTCAGTCACTGGTGTTTTGTTGCTTCTTGAGGTTTCATTGTGTGATCTTATTGAGGTGGATCAGCTCCTGTTTTGGCTCTTTGTTACTCGCACCTCCCATTTTAGAGCTTTAGTGTTTCAGTTTGGAGCAAAAGAGAATAAAAGGCTAAAAACAGTGTGGACACAATACAGGTCCTATGTTGATAGATTTGGGATATTTCCAAGTTACCCATAACTTATGTATGTAAATTAGTACAATGTAATATTTTTCTTTAAGGTCGCACCAATATGTTACATTCTGATATATGTTAGACATTCGTCTGTGACGGGCAGGGTGAGCAACTAAAAAGGAAGCGATCACGCCAAGTCTCAGGGGAAAAAGGATGGTTTAATAGAAAGTGTGCAAACCAAAACCCGTGCAAAAGATCCAAATTAAGGATATAATGACCAGCGGTCAACTGGTACAAAGACAAGACTTATATAGGCAAACACACGACCCTCAGGTGAGACGGATCACGGGCTCCACCCACCTGAGGGACGCACACGACGTCACCAAACAACAACAACAGCCGCTGTGGACGGAGGCGGCCGGTAGGGGGCCATCTCACCGTGACATCGTCTTTGTGTCTTGCAAGAAGTAATTACACCTACCATTCTCCACACTGCAATCATGGACTCACCTACCAGTCTTTTTTTACTTGCAAATGTGTGTAACACTTTTAGCAAGTCATCATGCATTTAGAAATTGTAAAAAATCTTAGCTTTGAAGTCTTGGTCCTTTAATTCAAAATGATGTAACAGAATCCCCAGGGAGGCGTCCATGTGGAATCTGGACCAGATGCCTGAACCACCTTAACTGGCTCCTCTCTACGTGTAGGAGCAGCGACTCTACTCTGAGTCTCTCATGGATGACCATGCTCCGTACCGCTAAGGGAGAGCCCGGACACCCTGCGGAGAAAACTCATTTCAGCTGCTTGTATTCGCAATCTCATTATTTCGGTCACTACACAGAGCTCGTGACCATAGGTAAGAGTTGGAAAGTAGATTGACCTGTAAATCTCTTCACCACAACGGTCCGGTACAGTGTACAGCCACCACACCAATCCGTCTGTCAATCTCTTGTTCCATCCTTGAACTCTTCCACTTGAGGTAAGGATTCACTCCCAACCCAGAGAGGGCACTCTTCTCTGACTGAGTACCATGGTCTCCGTTTTAGAGGTGCTGATTCTCATCCCGGCCGTCTCGCACTCGGCTGCAAACTGATCCAGTGAGAACTGTAGGTCTTGGCCCAATGATGCCAACAGGACCAGATAATATACAAAAAGGAGATGCGGAATCCTGAGGCCACAACATAGAACCACCTCCATCACTTGGCTACGCCTAGAAATTCCATAGAAAGTCCATAAAAGTTATGAACAGAATCGGTGACAAAGGGCAGCTCTGGCAACTCCAATGTCCAACTCCAATCGGGAACCACTCTGACTTACTGCCAGCCATGCGAACCAAGCTCCTGCTCCATTTGTATAGGGACTGGATAGCCCGTAGCAGCAGGCCCTGTACCCTATACTTCCGGAGCACCCCTCGGAGGAATCCCTGAGGAACACGGTTGAATACCTTCTCCAAATCCACAAAGCACATGTGGACTGGTTGAGCGAACGCCCATGCACCCTCTAGGACCCTCATAAGGGTGAAAAGCTTTTTCAGTGTTCCACGAACAGGACGTAACCTATCGACCAGACTATGTTCTCCAGATTCCCTGCATAGACCTTACTGGGGAGGCTGAGGAGTGTGCTCCCCCCATAGTTGGTGGGGTTTCATAGTTTCTTAAAAAGGGGAACTACCACCCTGGTTTGCCAGTCCAGAGGAACCTCCCCTGATGTAAGACGTGTCAGCCAGGACAGTCCCACAACACCCAGTGCCTTAAAGAACTCAGGAAGGATCTCATCCACCCCTGGAGCCTTGCCGCCAAGGAGTTTCACAACTGCTCTGGTCACCTCAGGCTGAGTGATGGGCAAACCCCCGTCCGAGTCCTCCAGTTCTGCTTCCTCTGGGGAAGGCGTGATGGTGGGATTGACCCAGTTAGATTCCTTCCACCACCTAATGACATCCCCAGTCGAGGTCAGCAGATCCCCAGCATCACTGTATACTCTGGAACAGCTCCCAGCCTCACTATAGCTCTGGAACAGCCTCCCTTTACACCTCCGGTTAGCAGACTGTTTCCTTTTAAAAAGAGTTAAAAACTTTAAACAGGCCTTCTGCTAGTATATATGCGGATGTATGCATATGTGTATTTGTATGTTTATATGTATATATGTATATATATGTTGTGTGGTGTTTTATCAAAGGTTATTATGTTGTCTTATTTTATCTTATTTCATTTGTCAACTTTATTTTTATCATCTTATTTTACTATTGTATTACCTTCTATTTGTTGTGCTATATGTACAGCGCTTTGTGACTATTGTCTGTGAAAAGCGCTTTATAAATAAAGCTTACTTTATATACTTACTGTATACAGTGTTGATCAGGAACCACTTTCCCCTCCTCAGGTATTGATGGTTTGACAGAATCTTCTTGGAGCCGATCAAAAGTAACTTTCCATGGTCTCACCAAACTCTCACACCCGAGTTTTTGCCTCTGTAACAGTCTGTTATGACTACTCTAGGCAATAGCCCTAACAGAAAATGAGTATTGAGAGACTGTGATAGATATGATGAAATGATTAATATTTATTCAAATTATGGCCAAGGGATGTAACTCCAGTATGACGGGCGGGGTGAGCAACTAAAAAGGAAGCGATCACGCCAAGTCTCAGAGAAAAAGGATGGTTTAATAGAAAGTGTGCAAACCAAAAACCCGTGCAATATCTCCAAATTAAGGATATAATGACCAGCGGTCAACTGGTACAAAGACAAGACATATATAGGCAAACAAACGACCCTCAGGTGAGACGGATCACGGGCTCCGCCCACCTGAGGGATGCACATGACGTCACAGAACAACAACAACAGCCGCTGTGGACGGAGGCGGCCGGTAGGGGGCCGCCTCACCGTGACATCCAGGACACGACCCAATGCTCAAAATAACAAAAACGTCTCTAAGCAAAATAATATCGACTACCTAACCTGATGCATGTTTAAAGAAATGAAAGTAAATGACAATAACCTACCCTAACTACCTATGACAAAACAAAGATAACGGGATAACCAAAAGAGCGTTGTTGTCCTTTCTTCCTGTCTGGGCCGAATTAACAAGCACTATTTACTATTTACACAGATATTTACACTTATACACACTATTTATATACATATACACATAAAATATATACATCAGCTACCAAGACCAAAAGGGGCAAATCCAGACTCAAGTACAGGGACGATATAATTCAAATTCAAATAAACCAGGAAACCAACCACACAATCGAACGATACCAAACCACACCAAACACCAATATGAAGAAAGATCTCCCCATCTTGCTGCTTTGTGGGTCTTTTAAAGGCGGGACTGTGGGTCTTGGGCAGAGAACAGCCAATCCGCAACAACCAGGAAGAGAGTGACATGGTGGGAGGAGAGACACATCTGGACCTGTAGCAGCAAGCGGCAAATACCAAAACGCAACAATCAACATTGGTCGTAACACAGTCAAAGCTGTGATCCGCTTGGATCCCACAAGCCAAACAGGCCTGATATGAGTCTTTCTTCAGCATGACGGCCTCCCTTACCCGAGGTGTCTAACACCGGGTTCAGGGACTGCCGCCAGGAACAGCAGAAATAAGCACAGTGAAGAAGATTCTGTTACATCATTTTGAATTAAAGGACCAAGACTTCAAAGCTAAGAAGGTCACCTACTGAGATACTGTTCATTAACACGCCTATAATAACAGCATTTATTCAATATGAATAAATTACTGCATGTACTGACTATATCAAGTAATGAAACAAACATACACACTATTCTTGGTCCACAGAGAATGCCTTTCCTGTTGTTACTGTCTGACTCTGCCTCTGTCTCTGTGCCTATCTCTGAGACTCCTGCATCTTCATGTTGTGCCTCCTCCTCTTCTGCATTTTCTTTAAGCACAGGGTCATAATCTCCATCTCTCTCATCATCTGAGAGCCCCAAATCTGAGTCTCCCTGAACTGTCCTGTACAGAATACTCTCTGCTTCAGTTCTGTTCCCTACAAGTGTGGAGTTAAACGTCCTCCTGTTGTCCATTATGCTGGATATTTATAAACAAGCTAATATTTCAAATCCTAAATATTGATAGTGTATACAAAATTTAAAATATAAATCCTAATATGTTCATAAACAAAAACGTGTCAATATCATAAGAAAATTCACAAGAAATAGACAATATTTGACATACCTTTCCTTCTTCTATAAAATGTGCTTGTTCCTATGGAAGCCATCTTGGAGAGAAAAAAATGTGAGGTTTCCAGCAACCAAACCAATCGAATGCCCAGGATGTCTTCTTTATAAGAAGGTATTTATAGAGTAGCTCAAAAAGATAAAGAGTTGTGTAAAAGTATTGTCCACTACAAAGGACACAAGTCTATGGGTTGGTTCACAGAAGGGTAGCTTTTCCTCATAAAGATGAAAATGTGTATCTGCATAGAACATGCACATCGCAGATCAGAGGCTCCTCCTATTCAAAATGACAAAATTATTTTAGACACCTGGCTAGCTACATAACATACCTGAAGCAAATCTTACCAACAATAATGTTAGTTGCTGTTCCTGATGTATCCATCCAAAAGGCTATGGGAACCTCTGCTTGGTGGCTATCAACCACACAATCTTCCATCCACCAAAATGTACAAAACAGTCTAAGAATCGTTATAACCTGAACTAAAGTAAAGGTCAATGACAAAATTATTGCTTCTCTTTAGCACCCCTAGTGGACATTTTTTAATGAAAACTGTGGCAAAATCAACCTGACATTATATATGACCACATTTAGGATCAATGTAGCACCTGTGTACAGATATTCAGACTGTAGGTTGATGTCTGTGTCAGTGCTGTTTGAATACCTGTGTACTGATGAGACAGACACTGTTCAAAGTTTCTAGTAAAGCCCAGTTAGAGTCAGTGAGCAGTTCTCTGAATTGAAATGGACTGGATTCCTGCTGTTCACACAAACAAATACTAATTCATCCTCAAGGATCATGTGTTGCCACAGTAGCAGGATAACAATAAACACACATTCAGTCTGAATAACACTGGCAACACCCCCCACCATTTGCATTTAACATTAGAAAGCTAAAAAAAATCTATGAAAGCACATAGTAATACACAACTGCATCACACACATGTCCAAATCAGTTGTGTGGTGTGTCCAGGTCAGGTTTGGGTGCTGTGTTTAGGTCAGGTGTGTGTGGTGTGTCCAGGTCAGGTTTGGGTGCTGTGTTTAGGTCAGGTGTGTGTGGTGTGTCCAGGTCAGGTTTGGGTGCTGTGTTTAGGTCAGGTGTGTGTGATGTGTCCAGGTCAGGTTTGAGTGCTGTGTTTAGGTCAGGTGTGTGTGGTGTGTTCAGGTCAGGTTTGGGTGCTGTGTTTAGGTCAGGTGTGTGTGGTGTGTCCAGGTCAGGTTTGGGTGCTGTGTTTAGGTCAGGTGTGTGTGGTGTGTCCAGGTCAGGTTTGGGTGCTGTGTTTAGGTCAGGTGTGTGTGGTGTGTCCAGGTCAGGTTTGGGTGCTGTGTTTAGGTCAGCTGTGTGTGGTGTGTCCAGGTCAGGTTTGGGTGCTGTGTTTAGGTCAGGTGTGTGTGGTGTGTCCAGGTCAGGTTTGAGTGCTGTGTTTAGGTCAGGTGTGTGTGGTGTGTCCAGGTCAGGTTTGGGTGATGTGTTTAGGTCAGGTGTGTGTGGTGTGTCCAGGTCAGGTTTGGGTGCTGTGTTTAGGTCAGGTGTGTGTGGTGTGTCCAGGTCAGGTTTGAGTGCTGTGTTTAGGTCAGGTGTGTGTGGTGTGTCCAGGTCAGGTTTTGGTGCTGTGTCCAGGTCAGGTTTAGGTGCTGTGTTTAGGTCAGCCGTGTGTGGTGTGTCCAGGTCAGGTTTGGGTGCTGTGTTTAGGTCAGGTGTGTGTGGTGTGTCCAGGTCAGGTTTGGGTGCTGTGTTTAGGTCAGCTGTGTGTGGTGTGTCCAGGTCAGGTTTGGGTGCTGTGTTTAGGTCAGGTGTGTGTGGTGTGTCCAGGTCAGGTTTAGGTGCTGTGTTTAGGTCAGGTGTGTGTGGTGTGTCCAGGTCAGGTTTGGGTGCTGTGTTTAGGTCAGGTGTGTGTGGTGTGTCCAGGTCAGGTTTGAGGGCTGTGTTTAGGTCAGGTGTGTGTGGTGTGTCCAGGTCAGGTTTGGGTGCTGTGTTTAGGTCAGCTGTGTGTGGTGTGTCCAGGTCAGGTTTGGGTGCTGTGTTTAGGTCAGCTGTGTGTGGTGTTGTAACACAGCTCACACTGCGGAGATAGGAGGTGGACACAAACGCTGAGGAGAGTGAGATTTATTAAAGGGAATTATTCCATAAACAGAGTCGTAGTCACAGGCGCGGGTCATAACGGGAGGGCAATCAGAGTAGGACAGATAGATGGGCATAATATTACAAGAACAAGACAAGGCAGGGAAACAGAACGAGCAGGAACAAACCGAGCAGACTCACCAAACGACAGATAACAAAAGTACAAGGGCACGAATGAACAAAACACCAAGAGCACCAGATGGCAAACAGACTTGAGACACAAAACTGCACCAACCACAAATAACCGACAAAGGGACTAGGGAAACACTGGGATATCAATACATACAACTAAATTAGACACAGGTGAAGACAATGAAGACACTGGCATGGCAGACAGAGGGAAACCAGGGCAAGGAACGAGCAAGGAACAACACAGACATGAGGAACAGGGACACTGGAGTGACAGCTAGGAGAGGGGGGCGTAGCCTTACGTGACAGGTGTGTTTAGGTCAGGTGTGTGTGGTGTGTTTAGGCCAGGTGTGTGGTGTGTTAGGTCAAGTGTGTGGTGTGTTTAGGTCAGCTGTGTGGTGTGTTTAGGTCAGCTGTGTGTGGTGTGTTTAGGTCAGGTGTGTGTGGTGTGTTTAGTTCAAGTGAGTGGTGCATTTAAATATATAACAGGACATTCTTTAAAAGAACATTATTTAGTATCATCCAGTAAAATAAAAACCCTTCCCTACCATACATATAGGGAACTTAAAGATTTCTTACTGATGGTTAATCAGTATGGTATCAATCTCATGCTGAAGCGATCCAACATGTACATTTCCTTCAACTCTTTTTTGCGCAAGCTTTGACTAGGGGTGGTTTAGGCACTTTGGGGACGGGCTCATGGGAGTTTCTTTCAGTGAATGCTATTGGCTGATGGCACATTAGAAAGTGTTAAGATTGTCTGTTAAATTATATTTATAAGTTGGAGCAACCCAAATTTTACTTTTAACCTGGATAGGTAGCTAACTATGGGAGGTATTTCCTGCCAATAATAAAACTAAAATGAAAACACTAAAATGAAAATGAAAATACCGTTTTGCCATTTTTTTTTCCATACATGTGTGAAAATATTATGACAAAATTAAAAATAAAATGAAATCACTTAATTTGCAATTTAATTTTTCACTCGAGCACGGGTTATATGTGACAAATATAAAAAGAAAATTAAAAAGGAGGATTGGCGCTACCTGCTGGTGATTTTCTTTTTCATTTTCCACTTTTCATTTTCTTTTTCCACTTTTCTTTTTCGTTTTCAACTTCACCAGCATGCAAATACATGTAAATGAACAGTAGGCGGAGCTACAACTACAGAACCTCCCATGAAATCCAGAGAGGGCAGCACACAGCAACATGGCTGACGTTTTACTAGAAACGGCAAATGAGATTGTGAGGTTGGCGAATTGCCAGATTATATATTGCTTAGATGTGAAGTAATCTTGCAGGTTAATACTGTTGTATGTCGGAATATATGTGAAGTGGTAGAACGCTTTAGGTCTGGATCAGGGACCATGGAAAACCGCTCAGTGCATAAAGTAAGGACGTTTTCTTACCTGATGTCACCAATAATGCTTCACTTAAATTTTCTTCCTCTGTGCCCCGTTTCCATCTTATTTTGTTGAATTATCCAACGATAATCTGCTCAAAATAATAATTTGGCAGGCAGATGTAAAATAATCCAGGTAGCTAGCCACCACAGCTCTGACCGACCGTAATGTCCACCGTCAGCACACACTCGCTGAAATTTTCAAATATGACCTGAGAGGCGCAAACAGTTGTCATTAGCCAGTTTCCTGAATGACAGTCTGATTAATCAATTATGGTTAAAAGCAATAGGTTGAGCTCAAATCACGTTTATGCCCCTAGCCTAGAGATAACATTTATATTTAAGTGGTTGTTTTTATTCCAGTGTGTAACTATAGGCACACACATTTTTAAGTTTAAAAGCCTTTTCCATTACAATGTACGTCTACCAGTATATCAGTTCATCTGTCTGCCAGTGTGTTACAGGTTATTTCCTTGGTTATGTTCAAGTATAGACCCAGTGTTTAGAAATGTTTCTTTTAAATTCCTGCACCCAAACAAACTGCCATTTTCTATTGCCATTGACTGCACAAGAACTAAAATGAGAACAGACATCAATAGAGATGGAACAATCAACAGAAATCTCCTACAGCCATTACTACAGTTACATACTTTAGATATGCCAATGTAAAAATCTAATGTCTGAACTGACATTAGGAAGTCACAATTCATTCTGTAGGCATCATAAAAATGAGCATCTTCAATTGCAGAAATTATTTTCTTTTTCGTCAAATCAATTACCATCACGTTCTGTGGCATATTAATATGTCCGAACCTATATATTTTGTTCTGTGTACATTTTTCTCCTGAACATCAAAGGATCCTCTGAATTACGAGGACGCCTAACAATCAAAACATGAGTATTGATACATGTAAGCTAATACTATGAAAACCACATTCATTTCTGACATTGAAAATCATGTTTAAACCAGCAGTGCCAAAAGACATAAGATTTTGATTAAAATGACAGAGAAAAAAACTTTTTAGTTCTTACAGACATAAACCTTTATATAATCAACTGAATGTTTAATTGCAGATAATTGCTGTAATTATACATGAATCTGTATATAATTTAAGAAAGCAGAAAAATACCGTATAAACAATACTGTATTATTTCCGTAAAAAAAGAGAAAAGCATGTAACTTGTAATTATTGTCATAATACTTAAAATAAAAGACATTTTAATTTTACAAAGTTTTACATACAATTGGAAAAAATGTTAAAATACATTAAATATTTACAGTTATTTTCCATAAAATTAGGATTTATTTTTACAGTGTGCATGTTTGGCTGCCATCAGAGCTGAGCATACCAACCACTTTGAATTTAATTACACTGCGTAACTTTAGGTCAAAACATAATTCCAAAGCTGTTGATACCACCACCAATGACCCGGCTAGATTCTGGACTGTCCTGAGGTTCTCATAGATGACATCACAGGCTGGCTCCTGTTCGGAATGTCTCTGTATGAAATCCGCAAGGCCTCTGAATATGCAAGGATGTTTGCAGTTCTGGATCAGCCTTCATGACCAACCGCTATCGTGGGCTATTCTAAAACTAATCCAAAATCATTCTAATCAATTTGGTATCTGATTGCTAATAGTCAAATGGAAATAATTCTAAGAAATAAATTACAAATAAATTACTTATTTATTCTCACAAAAATTTCCTTCTGGAAAACTTTTTGGAGTTTCCCAAACTCTTTGCTGTTCCTTACGACCTCTTCTTCCAAGAAAGCCCAGGAAATGTTTTTCTTTGACTGCCTATATATTATAATCTTTATAATATAATCTTTGGGAACAGTACAAAAAGGGAGATGATTTAACTAGCATGTTCTTTTGCTTCTAAACTAGAAAAGAAATGAAGGCATTTTGTTCGAGTTCTCTTACAAATAAAAGAAACTGAAGCAACGCCAGAAGGTTTACATTCTGTGAATTTCCCCATTGCGAGACTAATAAAGGTTTATCTTATATTATTCCTCTAATAAACCTGTAACGCTAGGTGTAATTGTTTTACATTTATTAGGAAATATAATAATGTCACCTGAACATGCCACTTACTAAGACAGTCTTCCTTGTTTTTACTTCAATTACGCTGAGGAGGTAAAGTCTTATTAATAGCCATAACAGACATTACTGTGCATATTCTATAATGACAGTAGAAAGGCATCAATAATAAAGGTACCAATAATGTGCATCAGTACATGGGAAAATACATGAAGGTGAAGGACAGATTAAGTTGATGTAGAGATTAAAGCCAGAAAACAATTCAATGATTATAAGAAATAGCTGGATCCTGCTCGTGATTGAAGACAATTCATCATAACATAACTGTTATGAATGACAAATGTATTCAGGGCAGCTAGGTACAGGTTATTTGATCATGCTGAGAAGCATGTTAGATAAAAAGATTATTTAGATATCAAAAAGATTCGAATTTGGTGTCGTTTTAATGTTCATGGAGAGCCGAGTCATTTTAATGTTCATGATTTACAGTGTGGATCCTCCACTAAAGCAGAGAGCTGCTTCACTCCTGAATCTCCTGGTTTATTGTGGTACAGATTCAGCTCTATCCAGTGTGATGAGGGGTTTGACCTCATAGCTGAAGACAGAGCAGCACAGCCTTCCTCTGTAATACTGCAGTTAAACAATCTGAAGAGAGAAGGGGAAAAATCCATAGTTACAAAGGGGCATAAAGTGTGAAAGAGCTAGATAAAGTGATGTTTGTAGGAGAGGACAAGTGTGTGTGAAAGAGATCAATATAGTCTGTGTGTGTTACAGAGGTTATGTTTTTTGTGAGAGCAAAAACAGAAATATATACATTGTGTGACAGAGAAAGAAGAATATTGACATATATGTATATATAGCCTACACAAGTCAGAAACTCACTCTAGTTTCTCCAGTTTACAGTGTGGATCTTCCAGTAAAGCAGAGAGCTGCTTCACTCCTGAGTCTCCTGGATTATTGGAGTTCAGATTCAGCTCTCTCAGGTGTGATGAGGGGTTTAACCTCAGAGCAGAACACAGAGCAGCACAGCCTTCCTCTGTAATACTGCAGCCACACAGTCTGTTGAAAGAAGGAAAAAACTTCTCACACTTGTTCAGTACTCTGCAAAGTAGGAATCTTTTAAAAATAGAATTGTCAGTTACCAAAATGCTAATTGAATAAGCAAATGAAAAGTCTAGATTAAATCAATATTTGCTAGGACCACCCTTTATCTGTGAGTCAGAGAATGAAAGAACTATAGAAGAGGATCTACATCCAATCCATGTAAACTTTCCACTGGAGTCCCCCAAGGCTCAGTCCTAGGCCCTCTTCTCTTCTCTTTATATACTCGTTCCCTTGGTGACATTATTTTGTCTCATGGTTTCTCTTATCATTGCTAACACCCAGGATTCTAGGCGTATCTCGGCATGCTTGGCAGATATTGTTCATGGATGACTGCTCACCACTTGAAGCTCAACCCTAGCAAAACTGAGTTTTTGTACATTCCAGGAACCCCAAACCCACACAAAAACCTCACAGTTTCCTTGAATGAATGAATGAATGAATGAATGAATAGGTACTTTATTAATCCCGAAGGAAATTAAGTTCTCAGTAGCATTCAGCAGCAATAACATTACACACAATAGGAATATTGCACATTTAAATTTAAATTGCACACATGAAATAGGTGTACAACATTAACAAAAAAATTAGTAATAATAATAATATTAAGAAAACAGTACTACAGTGGTATAATGTGACAGTTTGAACTGCTCCTTGCTCCATGTTTGGTAGATATACATGGCCAGTTTATCTACCTGCCTGCGTTGTAAAGTCTGATTGCACGAGGAACAAAAGACTTCCTGAGTCTCTCAGTGGTGCACTTTAGAGACAGAAGTCTGTCACTGAACTTACTCCTTTGTTTCTGGAGTTCTGTGTGTAGTGGGTGTTTTCCATTGTCCATTATTGATTGCATTTTGTTAAGTGTCCTCCTATCAGTAATTGTGACCAGTTGTTCTAGCTCAGAACCGACCACTGAACCAGCACGCTTGATGAGTTTGTTCAGCCGTGTTTCATCTTTCTCTGCAATGCTGCCTCCCCAGCACGACACAGCATAAAAAAGGACACTGGCGACCACAGATTGGTAAAACATGCGAAGGAGTGTTTTGCAAATGTTAAATGATCTCAACCTTCTTAAAAAATAAAGCCTGTTTAGTCCCTTCTTATACAGTATGTCCGTATTGGTTGACCAGTCCAGTTTGTTGTTCAAGTGCACCCCAAGGTATTTATAGGTACTTACGACCTCTACCTCACTCCCCTCGATTAAAATGTTCTTGTGAGGCTGCACAGATCTCCGGAAGTCTACCACCATCTCCTTCGTCTTTGATGTATTGAGTAGAAGGTGGTTCTTCTGACACCACACAACAAATTCCTCTATTAGTTTCCTGTATTCCCCCTCCTCCATCCCTGACACATCCTAGGACGACTGTGTCATCCGAGAACTTCTGCATATGGCAGGTCCCAGAGTTGTAGCTGAAGTCTGACGTGTACAGTGTGAAGAGAAAGGGGGATAATACAGTTCCCTGTGGTATTCCCGTGCTACTAAAGGTTGTTTCTGAAGTGCAGTTCCCCAATTTAACATGCTGTGGTCTGTTTGTGAGGTAATCTTTAATCCAGGATGTCAGGTGTGAGTCCACATGCATTGCCATCAGTTTGTCATTAAGCAAAAGAGGCTGAACGGTGTCAAACGCACTGGAGAAGTCGAAGAACATCATTCTAACAGCGCAGCCACTCTTATCCAAATGAGAGTGGGTCCTGTGAAGGAGATATGAGATGGCGTCTTCCACTCCAACCTTTTCCTGGTAGGCAAACTGTAATGGGTCTATTGTATGCTGGACTTGGGGTCTGAGACGGCAGAGTAGTATACGCTCCATCGTCTTTATTATGTACGAAGTTAGCGCTATCGGTCTGAAGTCATTGAGCTCCACTGGACACTTCTTCCTTGGCACAGGAACAATGCACGATGTTTTCCAGAGTGAGGGGACTCTTCCCAGTTGCAGACTTAGATACTGAAGAGGTTCATCAGCACAGGACTTAAGTAATTTTGGGCATACTTTATCCGGACCTGCTGACTTCCTGGTATGAATCTTCCTCAGTTCTCTTTTAACCTGGTCTATGGTTATGATAGGTAGAGAAGGGGGGGGGAGTGGAAGAACTGTGGAACAATTCGGAATGAGGTGGTAGTCAAGGGCTGTGGCAGAAGGAGGGGTGTCAATGGCTGTGTGGACTGAAGTTGTTATGTTACTCGTAGAGTACAAGGCTGTGTCAACTGAGGTTGTCTGGGCATTAGGCATACTGGGGGAGAATGCAGGAGTAAGGTCCATGGCATCATGTGCAGGGGTTGCCGGATCAATAGACAGGCTAGTATAGGGTATGGGTGTGATGTCGGAACACTCACTGTCCATCCGACTCCGAGCAGGGCCCTCGAAGCGATTGAAGAATAAATTGAGCTCATTTGCCCTCTCCACATTGCCATTGTGTATTGTTTCCATCCTCTGCTTGTGTCCAGTTATTGTCCTCATTCCACTCCAGACCTCCCTGGTATTATTGGTTTGGAGTTTCTGCTCCAGCTTCCTTGTGTAGGATGCTTTAGCTTCTCTCAAGCAGACTTTGAGCTCCAGTTGTACACTTCTAAGTTCCTCCTGGTTCTTATTCCTGAAAGCCCTTTTCTTTTTATTCAGGAGTACCTTGACATCACTGGTTATCCAGGGCTTATTGTTGGCATAGCAGCGTACCGTTCTTGTTGGGACAGCTATGTCCATGCAGAAGCTTATGTAATCTGTTACACAGTGAGTGATCCCTTCAATGTCCTCCCCCCATGATTCCTGTAACACACTCCAGTCAGTTGAAGCAAAACAGTCCTGTAGGGTCTCTTCCGCCTCAGGAGACCATTTTCTGAAGGTGTGTGAGGTTATAGGCTGCCTTTTTACAATAGGTTTGTATTGTGGCTTTAAGTAGATGAGGTTGTGATCTTATTTTCCTAAGGGGGGTAGTGATATGGCAGTATATGCCTCTTTAATATTTGCGTAGAAAAGGTCGCTCCTTTGAGAACACCTTGTTAACACCATCGAAACTGCTAGAAGCCTGGGTGTAACGTTGGACAACGAGTTGTCCTTCTCAACACATGTTTCAAAGCTGACCAGATCCTGCAGATTTCCCCTCTGCAACATATGGAGAATACGACCCTTCCTTTCACAGGAAGCAACTCAAGTGCTTGTGCAGTCTCTAGTAATCTCTAAGCTGGACTACTGCAATTCCCTACTTGCAGGTCTTCCTTTACAGGTCATCAGATCTCTACAACTAATTCAGAATCCTGCAGCATGTCTGGTCTTCAATCTCCCCAAGTTCTCACATGTGACTCCTCTGCTACGCTCTCTTCACTGGCTTCCTGTAGCAGCACGCATCAGATATAAAACCTTGATGCTTGCTTACAAAGCTAAAAATGGACTGGCCCCTCCCTACATGATGTCCATGGTAAAAAGCCGATTCGTACAGCGAATACTCAGAACCTCAAGCTTGGCTCGACTCAAAACTCCATGCTTAAAGTCTCATGGAAGACAAAGCTCCAGACTATTCTCCGTCCTGGCTCCAAGATGGTGGAACAATCTTCCATTAGCTGCTAGGACTGCAGAGTCTATTGCTATCTTCAAATGTAGACTGAAGACTCACCTGTTTGTTGACTTCTTACCAGAGCACTAACTCAGCTGATACCACTTGCCGTTGTTCTTAAATTGTATGTCTGTCTATGGTTATTTGTGCTTCTTGACAAACGTCTAATTTGCAAAACTCTAGGTAATGACATTGACTCCTGTAGTTTAGTAGTAGTCTGACTCAATGGTATCTTGAATTCTGGCCTATCCGTACTATTATCTAGAATTAATTCTGTGATCAGATGCAAAGCAATTTGTAAGTCGTTCTGGATAAGAGCATCTGCTAAATGCCGTAAATGTAAATGTAGAGAAAGAGTAATAATGTTTGTGTGACAGAAAAAAACTGAAATAATTTGAGAGAAATGTGTGTATGTGAGTGAAAGATAAACAATGTCAGTTTGTGTGTTATTGAAATAGAGTTTGAGAAAAATGTTTTGTGATGTTTTTTGAGAGAGAGAGAGAGAGAGAGGGAGAGAGAGGAATATTGACTGTATGTGAGTAAAGGATGTTGACAGTGTGTGAGATAGTCTGTATGTCAGTAACTCACAGTAATTTCTCCAGAGTACAGTGTGGATCCTCCAGTAGAGCAGAGAGCTGCTTCACTCCTGAGTCTCCTGGTTTATTGCGGTTCAGTTTCAGCTCTCTCAGTTGTGATGAGGTGTTTGACTTCAGAGCTGAACACAGAGCAGCACAGCCTTCCTCTCTAATACTGCAGTCAGACAGACTGTAGAGGGAAGAAGAAATACTGAAAACACTTATAACTCAACGTGCATACAAAATAAGCCCACACACACAATGTTTTTCCCATACACATGCACACACCCACAGTCCAATGAAGCTGCACACTCCAAACACAGGCGTTGGGTTTGTGTTTGATAGTGAGAGACATGCAGCAATAATGTGTGTGTGTGTGTGTGTGTGTGTGTGTGTGTGTGTGTGTGTGTGTGTGTGTGTGTGTGTGTGTGTGAGAGAGAGAGAGAGAGAGAGTGAGAGCAACTGAGCAAGATAAGAGTTAAACAGAGAGAGGACAGTGGGTCTATGTGTATGTGATTAAAACAGTAATGATGTGTGTTAGAGCTGAATAGACTATGATAATGTTTTTGTGAGTGAAAAAACTGATATATTTACTGTATGTGCAAGAGGAATTTTGATGTGTGAGAGGTAGAGAAAGAGATGGTGATGCTGTTTTGTGAGAGAAATACTGTACAAATGTAATTTTCTCTCTCTCTCTCTCTCTCTCTCTCTCTCTCTCTCTCTCAAGTGACAGTAAGTCAGTAACTCACTGTAGTTTCTCCAGTGTACAGTGTGGATCCTCCAGTAGAGTAGACAGCTGATTCATTCCCGAGTCTCCTGGTTTATTGTAGTTCAGATTCAGCTCTCTAAGGTGTGATGCGTAGTTTGACCTCAGAGCTGAACACAGAGCAGCACAGCCTTCCTCTGTAATACTGCAGCAAGACAGACTGTAGAGAGAAGGAGGAAAACTCCTCACACTTACAGCTCAATACTGTAGAATAAATAGAATATTCAATTATCTATTTTTATTTTAGGTACATATTCAATATAACATTCTTTATCTGTGTTCCGTAATTTGACTCAAGAGGGAATGTTGAACAGAGCTGTGCATGTGTGTGAGTACAAGTGGTTTGGGGTACTGTGTGTGTGTGTGTGTGTGTGTGTGTGTGTGTGTGTGTGTGTGTGTGTGTGTGTGTGTGTGTGTGTGGATGTGTGTCAGTGTGTGTGTGCTGAGCTGTATGAGGTAAACACCTTCCAAGATACAAGAATAAGTCCATGAAACCTACTAACGGATCCAGCTCATTCCAAACTCCCATTACCTATTTAAATGCAGCATGTGTTAATACTAATGAGGAAAGCATAAACATTACTGAGATTAATCTGATCCAATAACTGGCAGCCCATGGAAAGATACATTGATCAGGAGATAATTTTAGCAAGCCAATCACAGTGAGCAGGTTCTCTCTGCAAAACATTTGGTCATTTATGATTAACACACAATTAAGTGTTAGGACTTTCCTCTTGAGACTGAACTGTGTTACAGAGGATGCATGCAATATGTCCCACACACACACACACACTCAGAAATGAAACTGCAAAAATGAAACTTCACTAAACATCTAAACACATGCAATAATGTGTGTGTGTGTGTGTGTGTGTGTGTGTGTGTGTATATATATATATATATATATAAAGATTTAGTAAATCACTCTAGTTTCTCCAGTGTACAGTGTGGATCCTCCAGTAGAGCAGAGAGCTGCTTCACTCCTGAGTCTCCTAGTTTATTGTAGTTCAGATTCAGCTCTCTCAGGTGTGATGAGGGGTTTGACCTCAGAGCTGAACACAGAGCAGCACAACCTTCCTCTGGAATACTGCACTTAGACAGACTGTAGAGAGAAAGAGAAAAACACCTCACATATAGGTCAATGCATTTGCACACATTAAAGCTCACGTGTACATATATGCACACTCTCACCATCCCACATTTACAAAGCTTTGATTGGTTAGAAAACAATCTTACAACAGTCATGTAACATTGGGAGAGACAGAGACATTGAGGTAATGTATGTATTTAGGTATATAGAGATACACTATATTGCTAAAAGTATTCGCTCACCCATCCAAATGATCAGAATCTGTTCCAATCACTTCCATGGTCACATGTGTATCAAATTAAGCACCTAGGCATGCAGCCTGTTTTTACAAACATTTTGTGAAAGAATGGGTCAATCACAGGAGCTCAGTGAATTCTAGCGTGGAACTCAGGTGGATGCCACCTGTTCAACAAATCCAGTTGTGAAATTTTCTCGCTCTTAAATTTTCCACAGTCAACTGTCAGCTGTATTAAAAGAAAATGGAAGTGTTTGGGAACGAGAGCAACTTAGCCATGAAGTGATAGGCCTGGCAAACTGATGGAGTGGGGTCAGCAGATTGAAGTGTATAGTGCGAAGAGGTCACCAACTTTCTGCAGAGTCAATCACTACAGAGATCCAAACTTCATGTGGTCTTCAGATTAGCTCAAGAACAGTGCGCTGAGAGCTTCATGGAATGGGTTTTCATGGTTGATCAGCTGCATCCAAGCCATACATCACCAAGTGTGTTGGTTGCAGTGATCTAAAGCATGCCACCACTGGACTCAAGAGCAGTGGAGGCATGTTCTCTGGAGTGACGAATTGCGCTTCTCCATCTGGCAATCAGATGGATGAGTCTGGGTTTGGCAGTTGTCAGGAGAACGATACTTGTCTGACTGCATTGTGCCAAGTGTAAAGTTTGGTGGAGGGGGGATTATGGTGTGGGGTTGTTTTTCAGGAGCTGGGTTCCAGTGAAAGGAACTCTGAATGCTTCAGCATACCAAGACATTTTGGACAATTCCATGCTCCCATCTTTGTGGGAACAGTTTGGAGCTGGCCTCTTCCTCTTCCAACATGACTGTACACCAGTGCACAAAACAAGGTCCATAAAGACATGGATGGCAGAGTCTGGTGTGGATGAACTTGACTGGCCTGCACAGCGTCCTGACTTCAACCCGATAAAACACCTTTGGGATGAATTAGAGAAGAGACTGGGAGCCAGGGTTTCTTGTCCAACATCAGTATGTGACCTCACAAATGTACTTCTGGAAGAATGGTCAAAAATGTCCATAAACACACTCCTAAACCTTGTGGACAGCCTTCCCAGAAGAGTTGAAGCTGTTCTAGCTGCAAAGGGTGGACCCATGTCATATTGAACTCTATGGATTAGGAATGGGATGTCACATAAACTCATATGTGAGTCAAGGAAGGTGAGTGAATACTTTTGACAATATAGTCTATATAGACAATGGTGTGGGTATGTATGTGCGAAACACAGTGATAAGAGTGATATTTCAACACTTAGTGTACAGTATATCTGTATGTGTATGAAAAGAAGTGATAATTGTGTGTGTGTATGTGTGTGTGTGTGTGTGTGTGTAGTACAGCTAGACATAAAGATAATTACGGTGGCCGAGAAAACCGATCGTGCTGCAAAAGAATAACAGGCTGCAAAAACACAAAACAAATTCTTCAAAATGACAACACGTATGCAACATTTAAAAAATACTTTGTAATTTCAGAAACACTGGAAATGTAGTCACAAGACATCAGATGTGGGCCACAACACAATGGAAGTGATTCTGGACAAATTACACCATGTAACAATTTTCAAAAAATGTTTTGTTCCCAGTTGTTAAGTGTGTTTTCCTGATTGTTTGTACCATACATAAATATAAAAAAGTTATTATTCCCTGTAAACTTTGCTTTTGTGGTCAGCAAAATGATATTTTGAAATTGAGCTATTGTTAAGGATATTCGCCATATTTCAAGATACTTAAGAAGCTTCTGGAATTGTGAGAACTATCAAGAAGTTTTTAGAACTGTCCAGAAGTATCTAGAACTTTCTGGGATTGTACAGAATTGTAGTTAGCTGTATAACTACAGTTATATAGGGCCACTATAGCCCTTCCTGAGAGACAGAGATACATGATCTAATTTATTGGGATTGCATAGTAAGTGGGCAACAGCCATCACAGACAAAGGGGAATTGACCTAGACAGACAGGTGTGAATTCAATATCTATTCAGATTCTGCATGGAATAAAGATTGACCATTTTTATTGAGTTTGGAGAGACATCCTTTTTCCTTACAGTACACAGCAACTTAGTCAATTTAGATGGCATCAAGAGGTTGCATACATCCAGCAGACGCATTTGGTATGTATGTGACCATTTTATAAAGACATTTATAAATGGTGTCATTCCTGATGGGCCAAGGTGGTTTTACTAAGTATCCTTGCTTTATTTGCCTTTGGGACAGCCGGGATACTAAAGCACACTACCACAGGCGGGACTGGCCTCAGCGAACAGAGTTCACTGTGGGGAAGAACAATGTAAAGTGGGAGCCACTGGTGGACCCACACAAGGTGCTGATGCCACCACTACACATCAAGTTGGGGCTCATAAAACAGTTTGTCAGGGCTCTAGATAAGGAGTCAAGAGCTTTCAATTACCTCCAAGATCTTTTCCCTAAGCTGTCTGAAGCAAAGATCAAAGCTGGTGTCTTCGTCGGACCACAAATCAAGATCATAGAGTGCAGTGAATTTCCCAAGAACCTGAATAGGAAGGAGAGAGCGGCTTGGAACAGTTTTGTTGCAGTGGCTCGCGGTTTCCTAGGCAATCTACTCCATCATGGCTTTTCCGCTGAGCAATTGTTTTGCTCTACCCCGTCTGAGTGAGTGCCCCTTTTTTTTGACAGTCACTATACTCAACAATGCTGGCTTTAATTACATTGGCACTGCTGGTAAGAGCCCCAGTTTCCCCTTTTCCAGTTAATACTCAGTATTGGGGAGAGACTTATTATAATCCACACTCGCTGTGTCTGCCAGTAAAGCTAGCATACTATCTCAACGTCACTATGTCCATCTGGGCTCAAGACGGCATCATAACAAAACTGTTCACTACTCTGCTGGGACTAATATTTGCTCATTCTGGACTACCCTTCGCCCAGTACAACAAACTGTCTCTCGTACTGCCAATCTATGCAACTTGCGCTCTTTCCCTTCTACCAACTCCGGTGCTGTTTGGGCACTACTTCATGTTCGCTCACTGTCTAACAAGGGAATGCTACTCCATGAGTTTATACTGGACAATTGTATTGACATGCTTTTTATAACCGAAACCTGGCAACAAGCTGGTGAATTTTATGCTTCTGAATCAGGCCACCCCCCCCCCCCCCCCCCCCCAAACTTTAAATACATTTGTAAACCTTGTTCCTCTGGGAGAGGAGGTGGTCTAGCAGTGATCTTTAATAGCAATTTTAAAATTACTGAAGTGAGCATTACATCTGTTACTTCTTTTGAACATGTTGCTGTTAAATTACCAGGCTTGGTCACTGTGATCTTGCTGTATCGTCCACCCAAACTGAATCCAACATTCCTTCTTGAACTGTCTGAAATACTCACTTTGGCGTGCACAGTCTCTCACCACTTGTTGCTGGTCGGTGACTTTAATATACATGTTAATACGCAAGATTGCAAAATTGCTTCTGATTTTGTGTCTGTTCTCGAGGGCTTCCAGTTTAAACAACATGGTAATTTTCCTACTCATGTCAAAGGTCACACCCTTGACTTAGTTTGTCACTCCATCAAAAATGTATCTCTTTCGGTAAAACTCAGTCTATTGATCCTCTTCTTCTTAACCAATCTGTTTCTTCCATCTTTCCTGTTGCCACAGCTCTCCCATCTCCTGAAACACATGCATTAATATTAAAAGCTGCTCTTTCTGAAACTCTTAATACACTAGCCCCCCTGAAAACTACAACTGTGACCTTTTCTACTTCCTCTCCCTGGTTCACTGTGGATCTGCGTGCCATGAAGCAAGTTGGTCGTCAACTAGAACGACGCTACAAAAAAATCAAAGCTTACTGTACACGCTGATGCCTACAAGCAGCATTTGTCGGTGTATAGAGATGCTCTTCATATTACTAAAACAATCTACCTCTTTGTCTAAACCAACAGAATCTCTTTTCAACAGTTGCAAAGCTCTTTAAAACCCTGGAAAACACCCTTGTACCCTCTCCCACTCTTTGCAGTGCTTTCTTAAGTTCATTTGAAACCAAAATTACAGGTATTTACAATCTCTGTTTCCTCTGAACCTCTTTCCCATATTCCCTATGTTGCACATATTTCTCATTTCAGCCTACCTTTTCCATCCTTCACTACCTTTAACTGTGTTGACTCTTCTTTCATTGCTAATATTATCATGTGCTCCAAGACTACAAACTCTCCCCTGGATCCTCTTCCTACTAACTTAACTAAAACCTGTCTACCCACACTGCTTCCCCATCTCACCATTCTTATTAATCAATCATTCCTACTCTGAGAGGTTCCGTCTATCTATAAAATAGCTGCTGTCACACCCATACTTAAGAAACCTGGTCTTGACCATTCAGACCTCAACAATTATCGCCCTATCTTTAATCTACCCTTCCTGTCTAAGGCTCTTGAAAGAACTGTGGCCTGCCAATTGCAAGAGTATCTGGACACCAATAATCTCTTCGAACCTTTTCAGTCTGGGTTCCAACCATTCCACAGCACTGAAACAGCCTTGGACATATATTGCATCATTTCAACATAAATTTTCATTGTTACGCAGATGACACCCAGATTTATCTCACTACCAGTTCTGTCAACAATCCACCCACTGCTCATATTGAAAACTGTCTATTAGAAATCAAAAACTGGCTGAAGCAAAACTTCCTTATGTTAAACGGCAAGAAGACTGAGCTTATCCTGATTGGCACCAAGTCAGCCCTGAGTAAAACACCTCCATTCTCTCTCAACATTGACGGTGTACATATTTCACCTGTTACCCTGGTCCGGAATCTGGGTGTCCTCCTCGATCCTACCCTTAGTTTCACTGCCCACATATACTCTGTTGTAAAAACTTCATTCTTCCACCTGTGCAATATAGCAAAGATACGGCGATAGCTCTCTCAGTCTGCTGCTGAGCGCCTCATTCTTGCTTTCATTTCAAGCAGGTTAGACTATTGCAATTCACTGTTGGCTGGTATTAGTTCTTCCTCTGTTCATAGGGTTCAAATGGTCCAAAACTCTGCAGCTCGTCTCCTCACTTACACCCGTATGCATGAGCACATTACACCTGTTCTCCAGGATCTTCACTGGCTCCCTGTTAGATACCGGATTCAATTTAAGATTCTCTTTCTGACCTATAAGGTTCTAAACAACATGGCTCCTCCTCCTTATCTGTCTGACCCCTACAGACCTTCTAGATCTCTTAGATCTTCCACTGTTGGACTTCTAAAGGTACCATCATCTAAACTCTGTAGCTTTGGTGATCGGGCTTTTTCCAGACTCGCTCCTCGACTGTGGAACTCCCTTCCAACTGTGATCAAACAGTCTCCCTCTCTTTCCACATTTAAATCTAAACTTGACTCACCCCTTCTCTCTCGCCTATGATCTCCCTGCTCCATAGTTCTCTTTGTACTGTTTTGTATTATGTTTCTGTTTCCTTATGTATTGTAAGCGTCATTGGGTTTCAGAAAAGCGCTATATAAAAATAAAGTGTAGCGGAGACAGCCAAAGACATTGCAATATCACAAAAAATATCACATCCACAGCTCTTTAATTGTATGTAAAGGTAACACTGGCCCTTTGCTCGGTAACAAGCACCAAGGAATTCATACTTCTAATGGCTCTCCTCTCCAAAAAGCTTAGGAAGACTTAACCTATTTGATCGTCTGAGAGTAAAACAAAGACCTTTAACGTGCTCTGGCCAGGATCAACCCTTCTCAGGAGGGCACAGAGCACAGAGAGCAGAAAAGGTCTTTGATTCCACCCTATCTTTCACTGCTCACATTAACTCTGTCGTTAGAATTTCATTTTTTCACCTCCGTAATATTGCTAAAATCAGATCATCTCTTTCTCAGGCTGCTGCTGAGGCTCTTATTAATGCTTTCATTTCCAGTCGTCTCGACTACTGTAATTCACTCCTATCAGGTATCAGTTCTTCCTCCATCCATAAACTCCAGATAGTTCAGAACTCTGCTGCCCGTCTCCTCACCCACACTCGCGCACGTCACCACATCACCCCCGTCCTTCAAAGTCTTCCCTGGCTCCCTGTCAAATACCGTATTCAGTTTAAACTCCTTCTTCTGACCTACAAAGCTCTTAATCATCTTGCACCTTCTTACTTATCTGATCTTCTTCTTCCCTACGAACCATCTCGCTCTCTCAGGTCTTCCTCTGCTGGACTACTAACAACCCCTACATTCCACCTCCAAGGTTTTGGTCACCGAGCTTTCTCTCAAATGGCACCTCGACTCTGGAACTCCCTCCCTTCTTCAGTTAAACATTCTGCTTCTTTTTCCACCTTCAAAACAAACTTAAAAACATATCTCTTTGCACTGGCCTATAACACTCCCCTTACCTTCAATACCTGACTTTAAACTCCTACACTACCGTTGACTCCACATATACTGGTCTACTTTACTCCATCATCAGCTCCCAATATGTTACCATACTTCATGACCTCTTCCCATTTTCAGCTTTATTCTCATTGTCTGTTGCTTGTGCTTTTTTTGTTTCCATTTGTCTGTTCTGCTACTCTTAAATGTAAGCGTCTTTGGGTTCCTGAAAAGGGCTATACAAAAATAAATAATAATAATTATTATTATTATTAGGTCTACACTCGTAAACCTAAATCACAGGCCTATCTGATTCCCCAAGGTTTAACCCCAGCTCATAACACCTTGGAATTCTTGTGTTAAAATCCAAAACTAAAGATGCAATATTTCAGAAATCCTTGTAACTCCAAATCTGAACTGTACACAGAATTGGCATTCAGCCTACAGGAACCAGCTCGGTGAATGCAGTCTAGAGACACCAAACTTGACTACCTTTCATACAAGGAGAGATTAATTATTCTTGAAACCAGTATTCAGCTTTCCAGCCTTTAAGGACAAAGGACCACAGGACCATGTGCCTCTAAATGTGAACACTGTGACATGTGGTTGATATAAAAACACAACTTATGATCTTTCATGTATTCAGTATTAAGTGATCTTATTAGAATACCTGTTATTGTATAAACACACCACATTGATGCATATCCATGTATTACTTTGTGTTTCAGTAGTTAGATATACCTGTTCTTGTAGTCTTAATTTCCACTTTTGGTCAATAAATTATACATAATGCACAGACAGGCATGAATGTGAGGTCACATACGCACACATGAGAATGATTACATTCAATGAGTAACATACAAACTAATACATAGATATGTGTATGCCTAATATAGCACATCACATGTTGATACTTGGTTATATATATGAATCTAAATTAATATCACATCAGAATACAAGTGTAATGTTATATCTAAAATGATGCAACACAAGAATATGTGAGTACACAGGTCTCTATGACTAACACATAGAATTAATGAGCATGCATGTCTAAACAGCAGAACACAGTAATATATATATATATATGCATGCCTGCATTCATTATACAATTTAAGAATAGCTCAATGTATAGACTAATAGAACCAAATTAATACTTATTTAGGCAGCGTATGTAAGTCAATTTATTTAGGAATAGGGAATTACCTTGGTCTTCAAATTGTGCTAATCTGTCTTCTTTGGTTAAGTCATTAACTAGACCTGGGAAGACGGGCACCCTTCGCTCCCTCTCTCTCTCTCTTTCTCTCTCTCTCTCTCCCTTGTCCGGGCAGAGGTAATGAATATTCAATAATACAGGCGCAATGGTCAATGACATGATGACCTAGGAAGCGCCTTCCGATGATGCCCCTAAAAGTCGTTTTAAAACACTTTACTCAAGGAGAAACAATGAGCTTGGCAGCCTGGTACACTTGGAAGGACTTTAAACTTTCACCAGACTCGCCTAGACTCAAAGACTCGAACTCGTTGGAAACACCCCAAACCATCGAGACCAACAGAGTGCTGGACTCACCCCGAACACCTCAGAGTCCACCGGAGCCAGGCCAAAAGACCGCCACTAAAGCTCTCACCGAATCCAACAGAAGATTCTTCTATATTTTATTTTATTTTCTTTATTTTACGCGTCGTCGTCAAACGTAATTTTATTTCGTCTAGTCTTTCAAGTTGAGCTCGTTTTCTTACTCAGTTATCTGCACAAGTTTGTCTGCGCCCTTCAGCTGCGACTGTGACGTCACTGCTAAGTATCCGCGATTCAAGCCGTCTCACGTGACCTGCTCCGCAGACCTTAGCCACCTTAGGAAACTAACTGTGAACACGCACCAGTTGGTCCTCTTCAACGAAGTAAGACGCTCAGTTCATATACTAATTTAGGGTTGCCAACTTCTATTTCTCCCGGAGTCCAAAATAGTAAACACTGTTACCATTAACCTGCCCAAACTTTCTCTTTCTCCTTTCTATTCTCTCTCTAAAGACCTTGTGTCCGTCCCTGGGCCCTACACTAGTTAGGCAAGCCTTATAATAGTCATATAATCCATTTAAATCTCATGACCGTCGATAACTGCTTATCATTCGCTGTTGTTGTTTAATTTTATATTCTTTGTTGTTCACTATTATATCCCTGGTTTAGATTAGTAGATTCCATATGCTATTCTTCATATCAATTGTAATATTAACCATTTAATTTGGACATTTATTCATTAATCTGGTCAAGGTGGTAAATACATATTTTGGTCGATGTGATATTAGGTCACTGCGCGGAACCAGAACTATCTCCGTTATCACAATACTGTCACGGTGAGGCGGCCCCCTACCGGTCGCCTCCGCCCACAGCGGCTGTGTTGTTGTTGTTTTGTGATGTCGTGTACGCCCCTCAGGTGGGCGGAGCCCGTGATCCGTTCCCACCTGATGGTCGTTTGTCTGTCTATATATGTCTTGTCTTTGTACCAGTTGACCGCTGGTCATTATATCCTTAATTTGGATCTATTGCACGGGTTTTAGGTTTGCACACTTTATATTAAACCATCCTTTTTCCCTGAGACTTGGCGTGATCGCTTCCTTTTTGTTGCTCACACCTGCCCGTCACAGAATGACCAGCCACCCTTCGGAAGCCGCCGAGTCTCTTTTTCTTTCTCCTTCGTTCGTGGTCATGTCTCGTGGTAAGTGTTTGTCTGCGTGGTGTTTTGTGAAGAGTTCCGCCGTGCTTTTGTGTTGTGTGTGTGTGGCACGGCGAGGACCAGGGCTGTCTGCCCTGGGAAAAACTCTTCATGTTTGTTGTCTGTTTGTTTGAAGAGCTCCGCCGTGCCCGTGTTGTGTGTGTGGCACGGCGAGGACCAGGGCAGTCTCCCTGGGTATGCTCTACGTCTTGTGTGGTGTCTGTGTACGTATGAATGGTAACGTTGGTCAGTGTGCATTGCTCGTTTGTGTTTGTGTTGAATGTTTCATGTGTGACGCGAGTACCGCTCATCACCGTCGCCTCGCTCCCTCGTCGTCTTGTGTTTAATGTGGGGGAGCGACTGCGAACCTGAGCGGCGCGTCAGTGTCTACCGAGCGTGCACGTATGGATCCCGTTCCGTTCGTTGTTTGTACACTCTTTTGTTTGTCTAGTAGTTGCGTGTGTGTTTTGTCCTAGCGTGTTGTCAACTGTTACATGTAATTCCACGCATGCTCCTCCCCTTAAATGTGTGTTTGGGGGGGGACCGGCTGTGGTCCCGTGCCAGTGGGTGTGGCACGGAGGGCGTCTCTCCCAAGGGAGGCCCTGAATAGGGTAAGGGCGCGTTTGTGTTTCCTGTTTGTATATGTGTGTGGTGTGTGTGTGTGTGTGTGTGTGTGTGTGAGGTTGTGTTCTTTGTGCAGGTGCTTCTCCTTGGCGGTGTTCCTGGACCTTGTGGGGGTCTCCACCTGGCAGGAGCCCCCTTGTGTTGTGGGGTGACCGGAGCCCGGTCGTGAAGAGCCCCTCCCTAGAGGGCTGGGGCCCCCGGATGTTTGGGGACCATGGGGCTCCGGTCTGAAAAGCTCCTGCTGGGGATGGAGATCCTCCCTCCTGCCCGGGGTGACCAGGAGGCCCTTGGGGCTGCTCCCTAGCCCGCGTCGGGGGTGCTCTGGGCCTCGTTCTCTGGCACTCCTGGGTTGGGTGGAGGAGTCCACCTTGAGATGAGAGGCCCCGGGAGGGGTTGGCTCCCCAGGAGGCTGGGGTGACCCCTAGCAGAAGGCAGGGGTCAGCTCTGGGAGGAGGTAGGTCCAGGAGGTGAAGTAGCTACGCCTTGGAGAGGTAGCCTGCACACCCACACACACACGAGGGACGAGAGAGGAGCCGTAGCCCCTCGTCCTCACACCCATGGGGCTTACCAGCTGAATGCCAGTTAGGGCGTGAGGGCCCTGTGACCGACCGGGGCGTGGTTTTGAGTTGTTAACGACCCGGTCGGTCCAGGGTCCCGCCCGGGGAGGTGAGCTGTGTAATGTTTTGTGTTTTATGTTTCAGCTCCCGGACGGCAGGAGGTGTGTCCCTGCCTGTCCTTGCCTTCCTGCCCCTTCGTGTTGTTGTGCAGCCGCTGTGTGCCACACACCCAGTGGAGGGGAGTGCGGCTTGGTGGGGGGGTCTGTCACGGTGAGGCGGCCCCCTACCGGTCGCCTCCGTCCACAGCGGCTGTGTTGTTGTTGTTTTGTGATGTCGTGTACGCCCCTCAGGTGGGCGGAGCCCGTGATCCGTTCCCACCTGATGGTCGTTTGTCTGTCTATATATGTCTTGTCTTTGTACCAGTTGACCGCTGGTCATTATATCCTTAATTTAGATCTATTGCACGGGTTTTAGGTTTGCACACTTTATATTAAACCATCCTTTTTCCCTGAGACTTGGCGTGATCGCTTCCTTTTTGTTGCTCACACCTGCCCGTCACAAATACTTGTTCCTGAGCAATCAGGATGGTGCCCCATTCATAATCCATAAATAACATATGTATCCGCTACAAAAGTGTTATTATTATTTAATGTTGTGGATAAATTGTTGGCCTTTACAGCTGCAACTCTTGAGCCTTTTGGCTTGGCTGCTAATAATCTATCTTCACTGATATTGTAGATTGCTTGTGTGTGTGTGTGTGTGTGTGTGTGTGTGTGTGTGTGTGTGTGTGTGTGTGTGTTTGTGTGTCAGGCCCGTTATACCCGTCTGTCCTATGATATCCGTGTCTGCTGTGCCAGAACACCACGTGTTCACATGACTTCTCAGCATTCTGACTCACCGGTCTATTGATTGAATTCACCTGTCACACACCCAATATATTTTGTGAACGTTCAGTCATTCCTTGCTGAGCATTGCCGAGATGTGTCCATCTCTACAAAGTGTTAGTCTGTCTAGATTTATTTTGTACGGAAGCCCTAAGAGGACGTACACTGCAACTTATTCTTAATTCATTTTCCTTAGATTTTTATTTTTTAATAATCGTTTTCCCGAAATCCCGAGATAATTAACTCGTTATAACGAGAAAACAACATTCGTTTTCCCGAAATCCCGAGATAATTAACTCGTTATAACGAGAAAACAACATTCGTTTTCCCGAAATCCCAAGATAATTAACTCGTTATAACGAGAAAACAACATTCGATTTCCCGAAATCCCGAGATAATTAACTCGTTATAACGAGAAAACAACATTCGTTTTCCTGAAATCCCAAGATAATTAACTTGTTATAACGAGAAAACAACATTCGTTTTCCCAAAATCCCAAGAAAGGTATCCCTCGCTCATTACATGGATCCGCAGGATTGATTACCGCATCACATATTTGTTCAACCAAGGACTAACACAAGCTGAAATAGCATTGTGTTTAGCAGTAGAAGACGACACACACATTAGTGTCCGTCATCTAAGAAGAATGTTGGCTAGGTTTCAGCTTTATCGCCGACGCAACTTCACTGACCCTGATGTAGTGGTTAACTACATCGCTGACCAGCTTCGAGGCCCTGGTCATCTGCATAGATACTGTTGGGAATTATATTTTAATCCCTTCATATTTTTTTACAGTATTAATCAAGCAGCTCATCATAATCCTTATATACTTTGACTAGTCTTAAAGTATTAATAAAATTTCTTATATTAATCACTTTATATTTTGCTTACAATATAGTATTAGGCCTAATCAAATTGCTTGTTATCAAGAATGCTTGGGAAAGTGCTTGTATGCTCATTCCCAGACTCTAGGTGCCTGCCGTTTTCTAAAAACAGGGTGTGTAAGAGCAGCCTCTGTAAGTCAATCTGACAAGCTCAGCAAGCGAAGACCTCGCTTCTAAAATAAGAGAGAAAAGCTGTAGGTTTAACATATGGAATGTACGTGCAACTCCTATGAGGGGGGCTCATACCCAGGCCACACTATATAGTAGCTACAGGATGAAAAGTGTCTCAGGTAGAGACCTGCACACAGAGCTACAGGGTAGAGTTGTTAGGATTGTGTGTACTCTCTCCAGAGATCTCTGTTTTCTTATTTACTTTTAATAAAAGGTTAAAAGACAAGACTGGTAGTGTTTTTTCTTGCAATCAATGAGCATGCTGCGCTAAGGTGAAAGAGGATCAAAGCGCGACAGTTACCATGAGTGAGACCAGCAATGGGAATCGGAATTTCGTACAATAACAAATAAAAAAAACAAATAAAATATCTCTGGAAAACGATTGTTGTTTTCTCGTTTTAACGAGTTAATTATCTCAGGATTTCGGGAAAACGATTATTAAAAAAATAAAATCTGAGGAAAGCGAATTAAAAATAAGTTGCAGTGTACGTCCTCTTAGGGCTTCCGTAATTTTGATCCTTGTTCTCCTGTTGATTTCTTCTTTTGTTTGGTGCTCTGGTATTTGGTCTCTGCCTGTCATTGCTGATCTGGACTGTTTCTCAACCCTGTTTTTGTTAAGCCTCTTTGTAAAACATCCTGTCCTCCCACATCTGCGAGTATCTATTATTCTGTCTCATCGTGTCAGTGTGCTGTGCCTATTATGCAGAAGCGCCCCCTAGTGGGCCCGCCGGCGGGCCCAGCTCCTTTACGGCGATATAAAACATATTAAACATTAATGAATCTCCGAACAAAAGCGCTTAAATCAAAACTTCCTATCCCATCTACATGCCTACCGAGTTTCAGCCGTCTACGTGCAGCCGATCGCGAGATATCCGGCTTTGAAGTTGACCACAAAAGTGCACCCCACGAGGGGGTCTCCCGACATATCCGTTTACAAAACATATTTATGTTGTGAAATGTCTTAATGTTTTGTCACCTAAAAATCGTTTACTAATAAGGCTTTAATTTAAGACCTTAACAGCGTAGATCCGTTGTGGTTAAGTACCTTAAAAAGCTTGCTCACCTCACTGCAAAATTTTCCGAAATCCGCTTCCTGAATGAGACACTCCGACAAATCTGCCCCCTAAGCGTCACAGAAGCATTCTTAATGCTGATTTGACCCCTCATTACAAAGCTGCAGCGGTTCTGCTTTGATTTGAGTGGTTTTTATTGGTCTAAAGTGGGGTAGTGACTTTGAATGACAGGTTTTACAACCTCTCCCACGGCGAGGTGCGAAGGGGAGGGGGGGAGGGTGAACCAATAAGCCCACAGAGACAAGCTGGAGCCTCAGAAGTGATTGAAAGCTGTTCTAACCAATAGTTTACTTCCTTTCGAAGCTAACCAGCCCTCATATGACATGATTGGTCAAGTATATTTTTAAATTGAGCCCTCGGAAACTGGCGCTTCATTTCCAATTTCGGCCGCTAGCATAGCAACATAAGCTAACCCTTTGCTAACCTAAGCTAAGCTCCCCAGAACACACTGTTCGGCGAAACTGAAGCAGCCATGGATTATTTTGTTCGTTTTTATGCGGATTGTGGATACTTTTGAACATAAACGGATTACTCTTGAACATAAACGGATTACTTTGTGTGGAATATATGGGCAATTTTCGGAATTTTCGCCAACCCGGAAGTGAGACGGTACACCGGCTACGAACCGCGGTCAAGCTATCCGCGCTTTTGCGATTCATCCGTGCTTTAAATTTGATTGCGCCTATATGCTTGATTTTACGGTATTTCGCTGCTCACCGCATACTAAGGCTGTCTAAGCGCCGAGAAACTCTTTGCTATTATTTAAAGAGCTTTCTCTACATTCATAAATACTTTACTTGATTTACCAAATTTACTTGCAACATTAAACACAATTAGAAATGTATTTCAATTGCTTAATAAACACTAAACAAAATAGTTTTAATGTTTGTATTTAGTCTATTGTAGGGCTCGACTACCAGCAATAATGGAGTATTGCAATGCTGCAAATGTTCAGGGCAGGGGGTTACTCCATGACTATACATGTTTTTAATAAATCTAGTCCTTATATTTGTAATGATGTTTAAATGTTTGTTTAATTCTGAGACTGTGGTTTCCTGTTTGTCTGAATTTTCCCATAACGCCAAAAAAATCCTACTACCACCCAAGAGTGGGTAGCCTTTGCTTATCCCCGGTGCAAATAAAGACAGATTCTGCTGTACCATTTTTCAAAAATCCACATTGAAGTCTTAAATGTTGTTAGGGCTTGGAGATAAACTTAAATGACGTGATTTAAAGCACTCATGTCAAATAGGCTAAATTTCTCAGAAATATCCCATAATGCCAAAACAATTCCACTGCTGCATAAGAGTATACACCCTTAACTGTCATCACAGTAAGTATGAACAGGTTTCACTGTACCATTTCCTCATAAATCTATTTTATCTTCATACCACATTTAGGCGAATTAAAGCACTCATGTTACATAGGCTGAATTAGGACATCAATTTCTCAGAAATCTCCCATAATGCCAAAACAATTCTAGTACTGCATGAGAGTATGCATCCTTAACTATCACCACAATAAGTTTGAACAGGTTTCACTGTACCATATCCTCATAAATCCACTGCATTTAGGCTAATTAAAGCACTCATGTCAAATAGGCTGATCAATTTCTCAGACTTTTCCCATAATGCCAAAACAATTCCACTGCTGCATGAGAGTATGAATCCTTAACTATCATCACAGTAAGTATGAACAGGTTTCACTGTACCATTTCCTCATAAATCCATTTTTGTTCATAATGCATTTAGGCTAATTAAAGCATTTGTGTCAAATAGGCTGAATTAGGACATCAATTTCTCAGAAATCTGCCATAATGCCAAAACAATTCCACTGCTGGATGAGAGTATGAACCCTTAACTATCATCACAGTAAGAATGAACAGGTTTCACTGTATCATTTCCTCATAAATCCATTTTAGGTTCACAAAGCATTTAGGCGAATTAAAACACTCGTGTCACATAGGCTGAATTAGGACATCAATTTCTCAGACATTTCCCATAATGCCAAAACATTTCCACTGCTGCATGAGAGTATACACCCTCAACTATCATTACAGTAATTTTGAACAGGTTTCACTGTACCATTTCCTCATAAATCCAATTTAGATTCATACCGCATTTAGGCGAATTAAAGCCCTCATGTCAAATAGGCTGAATTGGGGCATGTATTTCTCAGACATTTCCCATAATGCCAAAACAATTCCACTGCTCCATAAGAGTATACACCCTTACCTATCATCACAGTAAGTATGAACAGGTTTCACTGTACCATTTCCTCATAAATCCATTTTTGTTCATAATGCATTTAGGCTAATTAAAGCATTTGTGTCAAATAGGCTGAATTAGGACATCAATTTCTCAGAAATCTGCCATATTGCCAAAACAATTCCACTGCTGTATGAGAGTATGAACCCTTACCTGTCATCACAGTAAGTATGAATAGGTTTCACTGTACCATTTCTTGATGCATCCATTTTATCTTCATACCACATTTAGGCGAATTAAAGCACTCATGTCAAATAGGCTGAATTAGGACATCAATTTCTCGGAAATCTCCCATAATGCCAACACAATTTCACTGCTGCATGATAGTATGAATCTTTAACTATCATCACAGTAGGTTTGGACAGATTTCACTGTACCATTACCTCATAAATCCATTTTAGGTTCATTCTGCATTTAGGCGAATTAAAGCACTCATGTCAGATAGGCTGAATTAGGAAATCAGTTTCTGAAAAATCTCCCATAATGCCAACACAATTCCACTGGGGTGGAATGGTCAGGGGTAATTTCTTGACTTCTTGTAATTTTAACTTTTTCTTCTTCTTCTTCTTCTTCTTTGTCTTTCGGCCATTCCTGTTTAGGGGTCGCCACAGCGGATCAAACTCCTCCATCTGGCCCTGTCCTGAGTGTCCTCCACTGACACACCAGCCACTCTCATATCCTCTACCACTGCATCCATAATCCTCCTCTTAGGTCTACCTCTCCTCCTCTTGCCTGGAAGTTCCATCCTCAAGACCCTCCTACCAATATACCTCTCCTCCCTCCTCTGTACATGTCCAAACCATCTCAATCTCGCTTCTCTAACTTTATCTTCAAAACATGCTACATGTGCTGATCCTCTAATAAACTCATTTCTGATCCTATCCTTCCTCGTCACTCCAAATGAGAATCTCAACATCTTCATCTCAGACACCTCCATCTCCCTCACCTGTCTCTTTGTCAGTGCCACCGTCTCCAGTCCATACAACATAGGAGGTCTCACTACTGTCCTATAGATCTTTCCTTTCATTCTAGCCGACACCCTTCTATCACAGATCACCCCAGACACTCTACACTACCCTGCCTGCACTCTCTTCTTTACCTCTCTTTCACTTCCTCCATTACTCTGTACCAGGGGCGAGGCTAGGGTATTTTTAGTGGTGCTAGAGCACCACCGTGAAGTTGCTCAGCACCCCCTGGCTCAACACATTTTTAAAATATTATATTATGCAAAAACCTTGCTCTGCACCTGCGCAATACTTTGGTATTGTGCCTCTGTGAGCACTGGGGGCTGGGCACCCCTAAAGACCAGATCCTAAAATCGCCCCTGCTCTGTACCCTCGACCCTAAATAGGTAAACTCGTCAACCTTCACCAAATCAACTCCTTGTAACTGGACCTGTCCACCGTCTGCCCTCTCATTCACACACATGTACTCTGTTTTACTCCTGCTCACTTTCATTCCCCTGCTCTCCAAAGCATATCTCCATCTTTCCAAGCTCACCTCCACCTGCTCCCTACTCTCACTACAGATCACAATGACATCAGCAAACATCATAGTCCAAGGGGACTCCTGCCTAACCTCGTCCGTCAGTCTGTCCATGACAATTGCGAACAGAAAGGGACTCAGGGCTGATTACCGATGTAGTCCTACCCCCACTTTAAACCCATCTGTCATTCCTACCGCATATCTCACTGCTGTCACACTGTTCTCATACATATCCTGCACCACCCTCACATACTTTTCTGCTACTCCTGTCTTCCTCATACAATACCACAGCTCCTGTCTCTGTACTCTATCATAAGCTTTCTCTAAGTCAACAAACACACAATGTAACTCCTTCTGTCCTTCCCTATACTTCTCTATTAACACTCTCAAAACAAACATAGCATCTGTGGTGCACTTAGCTGGCATGAAACCATACTGCTGCTCACAGATCTCTACTTCTCCTCTAAGCCTAGCTTCCAATACTCTTTCCCACTGTTGACTGATCAACTTTATTCTCCTGCAATTACTAGAGCTCTGAACGTCGCCCTTATTCTTGAAAATCGGCACCATTATGCTTCGTCTCCACTCCTCAGGCATCTTCTGAACTTCCAAGATTCTGTTAAATAACCCAGTCAAAAACTCCACTGCTGTCTCTCCCAAACATTTCCATACCTCCAGTGGAATATCATCTGGTCCAACTGCCTTACCACACTTCATTCTCCAAATTGTAGCCCTTACTTCCTCCTTGCTCACCTGGGGCACTTCCTGATTCACAACCTCTACCTCTTCTAACCTTCTTTCCCTTTCATTCTCTTGATTCATCAGTTCCTCAAAATACTCCTTCCACCTTCCCAAGACACTCTCCTCACCAGACAACACATTTCCATATTTATCCTTTATCATCATAACCTGCTGCACATCCTGCCCATCACGGTTTCTCTGTCTGGCCAATCTGTACAGACCCTTTGCCCCTTCCTTGGTGTCCAACTTCTCATACAGCTTGCTATATGCCTTCTCTTTAGCTTCTGCCACTGCTCTCTTTGCCTTACAACACATCTCCTTGTACCTCTGTCTACTTTCCTCATCTCGCTGAAAATACGAATTCTTTTTAGCCAACCGCTTTCCTCTCAAACTTTCCTGAACTTCCTCATTCCACCACCACAACTCCTTGTCTATCTTCCTCTGACTTGAGGTCACACCAAGGTCACACCGAGGTCATACCTTCCTAGCCACATCCCTTACTGCATTTGAAGTCCCATCCCAGGTATCCAGAACACCACCACCATTACCCAGTACCTGCCTCACCTCATCCCTGAATTTTACACCACAGTCCTCATCCTTTAACTTCCACCACCTTAGGTTCCACTCTCACTCTCTTCCTCTTCTTCACCTCCAAAACCATCCTACATATCACCATCCTATGCTGTTTAGCTACACTCTTACTAACTTCTTTCAGGTTTTGTCTCCTACAGAGGATATAGTCGACCTGTGTGCATCTTCCCCCACTCTTATACGTTACCCTGTGCTCTTCCTTTTTCTTAAAGTAAGTGTTAACTACAGCCATCTTTATCCTTTTAGCAAAATCTACCACCATTTGTCCTTCCGTATTCCTTTCTTTAACACCATATCTACCCAACACCTCCTCAACACCACTGTTCCCTCCACCAACATGTCCATTTAAATCTGCTCCAATAACCACTCTCTCTTCTTTAGGAACTTGCAAAACAACTTCATCTAACTCTCTCCAGAATTCTTTTTTCTCCTCCACATCACAACCTACCTGAGGAGCATAAGTACTGATGACATTCATCATCACCCAATCAATCTCTAACTTTACACAGATCACCCTGTCACTTACTCTCTTTACCTCCACTACACTCTTACTAAACTCATCCTTCAGGATTACCCCTACTCCATTTCTCTTCCTGTCTACACCATGATAGAAGAGTTTGAAGCCACCACCAATGCTCCTGGCCTTGCTCCCCTTCCACTTGGTCTCCTGTACACACAGTATATCTATTTTCCTCCTCTCCATCGCATCAGCTAGATCTCTCCCTTTGTCATAGAGCCCACATTCAACATACCAATTCTAACCTCCACCGTCCTGCTCTGCCTCCTCTCCTTCAGCTTCAGGACCCTCTTCCCCCCTCTCCTCCTCCTCCTTGTCCCAACAGTAGTCCAATTTCCGCTAATGCCCTTTTGGACAACAGCACCAGTGGTGGTCGTTGTTAACCCGGGCCTCGACCGATCCGGTATGGAATATCTATTTTTGATCCGCATCATTTGATTTGCCACAGTTTTTACACCGGATGCCCTTCCTGGCGCAACCCTCCCTATTTATCCGGGCTTGGGACCGGCACTACAATACACTGGTGTGTGCGCCCTAATGGCTAGGTTATTAGCTATATAGTTAGTGGCTATTTGACATGAGTGCTTTAATTCACCTAAATGCATTATGAACCTAAAATGGATTTATGAAAATATGGTACAGTGAAATCTGTCCAAACTTAATGTGATGATAGGTAAGGGTACATACTCTCATCCAGCAGTGGAATTGTTTTGGCATTATGGGAGATTTCTGAAAAAGAAATTCAACATATTTTACATGAGCGCTTTAATTAGCCTAAATGCATTGTGAACCTAAAATGGATTTATGAGGAAATGGTACAGTGAAACCTGTTCAAACATACTGTGATGATAGCTAAGGGTTCACACTTTTATACAGCAGTGGAATTGTTTTGGCATTATGGAAGATTTCTGAGAAATTGATGTCCTAATTCAGCCTATTTGACATGAGTGCTTTAATTCGCCTAAATGCATTGTGAACCTAAAATGGATTTATAAAAAATGGTACAGTGAAACCTGTTCATACTTACTGTGGTCATAGTAAAGGGTTCATACTCTCATGCAGCAGTGGAATTGTTTTGGTATTATGGGAAATTGATGTCCTAATTCAGCATATTTTACATGAGTGCTTTAATTCGCCTAAATGCATTATGAACCTAAAATGGATTTATGAAGAAATGGTACAGTGAAACCTGTTCATACTTACTGTGATGACAGTTAAGGGTGTATACTCTTATGCAGCAGTGGACTTGTTTTGGCATTATGGGATATTTCTTAGAAATTTAGCCTATTTGACATGAGTGCTTTAAAACATGTCATTTAAGTTTATCTCCAAGCCCTAACAACATTTAAGACTTCAATGTGGATTTTTGAAAAATGGTACAGCAGAATCTGTCTTTATTTGCACCGGGGATAAGCAAAGGCTACCCACTCTTGGGTGGTAGTAGGATTTTTTTGGCGTTATGGGAAAATTCAGACAAATAGGAAACCACAGTCTCAGAATTAAACAAACATTTAAACATCATTACAAATATAAGGACTAGATTTATTAAAAACATGTATAGTCATGGAGTAACCCCCTGCCCTGAACATTTGCAGCATTGCAATACTCCATTATTGCTGGTAGTCGAGCCCTACAATAGACTAAATACAAACATTAAAACTATTTTGTTTAGTGTTTATTAAGCAATTGAAATACATTTCTAATTGTGTTTAATGTTGCAAGTAAATTAGGTAAATCAAGTAAAGTATTTATGAATGTAGAGAAAGCTATGGTGTGATTTTTGTTTCAATAGTTCCACAAAAGCAAAAGTAAATCCAAGAGCAGAAAGTATATGTTATGAATGCAAAACAGAAAAAAATATATCAAAAGTATATATTTTTATATAATTGGTTGTTTGAAACTTATTTTCGTTTGCATTTTGACAAGTTTTTGGTTCCATTGTTTTTGTTTTTTTGGATTTTCCCAGTAAGGTCTTTTGCTTCTGGAATCTCTCTTTGCTTCTGGTTCGTTTTTTGCTTCTGACTTTTGGAACACATTTCACGTGTGGGAGGGTCTTAGATGAAGGCGTTCCTCTGCAATCTCCATTGGTCACTGATTCCGGACTGACACAGAGCTCTGAGACCGCCTCTGGGACCAAGCCACGCCCACCCCACCAGCTTCCCAGCGTTTTCAAACATGGCGGAACGCGGTGGTTCTGTTTCACAGCAGCATGTAAACTGAGTTTTACCATTAAAGTTTATACGAAGTTTATAATTAATTGCTAAATGGTCTGTAGATATTGCAAATGTACACTGTATAATAACTACATTAAGCATGCTCACCAGCACGAGCTTTTAAAAATTTTAGCGAACTGGATGGAGAGAACATTGATGTGTGGAAGAAATATGAGTATTTGCAATATCTGGTATGGCGACGGACGGGGGGTGGGGGCAGCTGGTGTACGAGAGGTGATGCCAAATATAGTAAAATCCATAATAGTAAAAAATACCAAAATTAAAGCAATACTGAAAAGTGGCCACCCTATATACAACCAGCTTTGTTCACTCACAGTTTTTCAGTGTTCTGCAGGTACCACACACAAACACACATCACATGCATCTTGTGCTGTCCATATTTTATTAAGAAGTGAACAATATTCATTGAACCATTGAACATAGAGATACTAAACATAATACATGTCAGACATGACATTCAGACACTGTCCGACTCAGAGATAAAAACAAAAAGATTTTAACTTGGAGGGGTGGGAGTAAGAAGAGTAGTCCATTGAAACGCAGAGTGTGGATTAGTTTCCTTCTCACTTTAGACCCGCGGGGACGCTAGCGAATGATCCAGGAGGAGCGAGTAACTAGTCGCTACTATTGTCAATGTAGCAAAACGGTGACAGAAGCTACAGCAGCGATTAAATTAAAAATAATTTAAAGGCTAGCTTTAAACACGCTCTTCCCTGTTGACTTCTCTCACGGTAATGTCGCGCTGAAAAATATTGACCTGTCTTGTCAATATATGGAGCCAGATCCGTAAACGCGAGCCGCTTTCGCCATTCCAGATGGCTACATCAGCGGCAAAAATGAGTGTAAAAAATACCAGGGTTCATCATTTAGAACTACAAAAAATCTTGTTTCTTATTTTACTATCTACCTATTTTTCATAAGAGTTTGTTTTACCGCAAAATATGAAAACTTCAAAACGGCGAATTTCGCCGCAAGGTGACAGATTTTCATGCCTGCATCCAGTTCACTAAAATTTTAAAAAGCTCGCGCTGGTGAAGTGTGCTAAATATTAACTGACATGCTTAATGTAGTTATTATACAGTGTACATTTGCAATATCTACAGACCATTTACCAATTAATTATAACCTTTGAATAAACTTTTATGGTAAAACTTAGTTTACATGCTACTGTGAAACAGAACCACCGCGTTCCGACATGTTTGAAAACGCTGGGAAGCTGGTGGGGTGGGCGTGGCTTGGTCCCAGAGCTCTGTGTCAGTCCGGAATCAGTGACCAATGGAGATTGCAGAGGAACGCCTTCATCTAAGACCCTCCCACACGTGAAATGTGTTCCAAAAGTCAGAAGCAAAAAACGAAGCAGAAGCAAAGAGAGATTCCAGAAGCAAAAGACCTTACTGGGAAAATCCAAAAAAACAAAAACAATGGAACCAAAAACTTGTCAAAATGCAAACGAAAATAAGTTTCAAATAACCAATTATATTAAAAAAATATACTTTTGATATATTTTTTTCTGTTTTGCATTCATAACATATACTTTCTGCTCTTGGATTTACTTTTGCTTTTGTGGAACTATTGAAACAAAAATCACACCATAGAAAGCTCTTTAAATAATAGCAAAGAGTTTCTCGGCGCTTAGACAGCCTTAGTATGTGAGCAGTGAAATACCGTAAAATCAAGCATATAGACGCAATCAAATTTAAAGCACGGATGAATCGCAAAAGTGCGGATAGCTTGACCGCGGTGGCTAAGACGCGATTCTACGTACTGTGAGTAACAATGGATAATTTTTCATAAGCGATATTGTACAAAATATATATTCTAATACTAAACATTAACTAAGCGTTAGGTTATAAACAGTTTTGGAGCTTTTGAGTGCTGGAGTACTCCGTATCGTGTCGGATGCTACCGGAGTTGGCTACGGTAACCTAGCTTATGCTGTCGGACTATAATGGACATAAATATGATATCATAACGTTCATATTTGGACATGAAATTTTGTCATTGGAATTTTATGGTCTTGATGTAATATGTGCAACGTTGTTGTTTGTCGTAGCTCCTCGGTTTCGTGTAAGGAATTTGTTAGCATGTTAGTTTAGTTGGCTAATGGTGTGTGTCGGGTGTGGCATATTTGGACATGGGTTTGGTGCACTTGACATACATTGGATAAAGCTGAATAACTTTTCAATGCTTGCATGCATTTGCTCCATTTTTTCTGTGTTGTTAGAAAAGACTCTAGCGAAATTTATTGTAATTTCCGATACCACATTTGAATAACTATGTGAATATACATTCCAGTCATGTTCAAGTTCAAGTCAGCATTTTTGACATTCCTGGCATATTAGCATCTGCAATAGAGGCTCTAAAATAAACCAAATTATGTGAATATGATACTGAAGTGTATTAATATGTTCCCCCAACTGCCTACTTCAGTTTGAGCCATGAATGATAATTTTCCTATATGTACAACTTGAGATATCTAGTTTTAATGTGAACTATGTAAAAGATGTTAAAAATGGCCACCGGGCGTGCGAATCTGCAGCATAAGGTTAATTGCATTTTCTTTCTTCTTTTTCTCCATACATGTTGCACAATGTGGGTGGAAATAGTGTTTTTGGGAGATTAGTACAATGAGCCCTGGGCTTTAGATTGTGACTGGGACTTTTATTTTGTCCTCCCTCTGGGTTTAAGGTGTTCCTCTTTTTAATAGTGAATATAAGTATCTTTCCTACCTCTGCCACCTGTTGTTCATTTAGTTGAACCCACCTTGTGGGGAATCCTCTTTGAGGGAACACCACCTGTTTAGTTGGAGGGGTTGTAGGTTGCTTTCACCCCTTAAATTGAGGTTGGCGTAGTTAAGGTATGTAGGATTAATCAGTTGAGGATGTATTTAACCATTTAACTAACTTCCTGACTAGAGAGGTTAGTGAGGGCTATATGTACACATTGTCATTTTGATGAATTTGCTTTGTCTGTTTGCAGCTGTAATGTTTCAATATGCAGAGACAGACATGTGATAGAGAGCTATCCAGGTTTGATCTTATTTCTCTGGTTCGGAATGGTAGTGTTACTAAGTCAAACTTACGTGGCATTGTGAAAGCAGGGAAGCAACACAGATTTTAAATGACAACCAAGTATTAACAAGAAACACAACAGAGGATGCAATAACAGAAACAGATCATTACACACTAGTCAAACAAGGAACAACTGTAACAAAGGGGCATGGCTATAGAACAGGGGAGAAACCAAAATGAAAAAAATCACAAACAGAAGCAAGGGCTACCAAGAAATGAAACGAGATTGGCGTGTGGGGGCATGTCTAGGTATGTGCAATCGGTTTTCTTGACCACCGTAGATAATGTAAGCGTAAGAGAAAAATTTGTGTATGTGTGAGAGAGCCAGTATGTCAGTAACTCACTGTAGTTTATACAGTGTACAGTGTGTATCCTCCAGTAGAGCAGAGAGCTGCTTCACTCCTGAGTCTCCTGGTTTATTGTGGTTCAAATTCAGCTCTCTCAGGTGTGATGAAGGGTTTGACCTCAGAGCTGAACACAAAGCAGCACAGCCTTCCTCTGTAATACTGCAGTGTTCCAGCCTGCAGAGAGAAGGTGAAAAATTCCTCACACTTACAGCTCAGATGTACACTTCTACATCTCTCTATTGCTCTATTGTGAACACACACACACACACACACACACACACACTTCAAACTAAGTGATGAGAAACTCCTACAGTGGACTTTTATTTATATTATGGCTTCCTGCTGTAATATGAGCGCTAATGTTTTCTGTCAGGCATGCACAGGCCCCTGGGCTGCAGAAAGAACACTTCACTTTGAGAAAAACACACTTTATTTCATGTAGGCTGCTTCCCGAACACCCGAATAGTCTTTTTAAATGTCTCTAAATATGTTTATTAGCTATAGTGTATTGTTGGCGCTATTATTAGCTGGGATTCACAATCTGTTCATTTTTGTTTATTATATTGTAACACTCAATGATCTTTTATTATCTTCTCTTTACATTTATGTAGGGCTGTAGCCAGAGCTGTAGCCACTTTTCCCCTTAGATTCTCTTTTACTAGTTTAGCTATTATTTGGTTCCTTTATTTAAATTTATTGGGTAAAGTTGGGAGCATGGAATTGTCCAAAATTAATTCAGAGTTCCTTTCACTGGAACTAAGGGGCCAAACCCAGCTCCTGAAAAAGAACCCCACAAAACAACCCCACACCATAATCCCCCCTCCACCAAACTTTATACTTGGCACAATGCAGTCAGACAAGTACCATTCTCCTGGCAACCGCCAAACCCAGCCTGTCCATCAGATTGCCAGATGGAGAAGTGTGATTTGTCACACTCTACTGCTCTCTACTGCTCTAGAGTCCAGTGGTAGCGTGTTTTACACCACTGCATCTGACGCTTTGCATTGGACTTGGTGATATATGGCTTGAATGCAACTGCACAACCATGAAAACCCATTCCATGAAGCTCTCTGCGCATTGTTCTTGAACTAATCTAAAGGCCACATGAAGTTTGGATGTCTGTAGTGATTGACTCTGCAGAAACTTGACAACCTCTTTACACTATGTGCTTCAACATCTGTTTGTGTTGTCATAGCTTATCTAGTACATGTTTTTTGTTTGCTTGTGATCTGCAGATTTAATTCATATAAAGTGGATTTAATGAGGTTTGATTTTACGTCACCTGTCATCCCTTTAATGGCTGAATATTGGTGTGGGGACGAGGGTCATTACAGGGTCCTTATTCCCTGTAGTAAGAAATGCAGGTGCATTTTTTCTCCATGTTGTTGCTTGTTTGTTTTGGGGTGTTTATGAGACCATTTATTATGGATATCGGGCAGCTCATTTTTATATTACACACTGAATTTAAAAATTTTTATGTTTCTTTCATACTCTTTGCTGTTTTTCAACATAAATAAATAAAGATTCAATAAAGAGAATCTCAAACAAACAAATATGTGAAGTATTTGGGTGAGTGTAGAAACTGAATAATATAAGGGACTCCAGCCAAAATCTTTCCTAGGGTACTACATTGGTCGGGGTTGTGTGTGTAAAGATACAGTAAGTCAGTAACTCACTCTAGTTTCTCCAGTGTACAGTGTGGATCCTCCAGTGGAGCAGAGAGTTCCTTTGCTCCTGAGTCTCTTAGATTATTGGAGTTCAGATTCAGCTCTCTCAGGTGTGAAGACCTCAGAGCTGAACACAGAGCAGCACAGCATTCCTCTGTAATACTACAGTTAGACAAACTGTAGAGTGAAGGAGAAAAACTGCTTAAACTTACATTTCAGTATACATAGCTGTGCAAACAGTCAATGGCGCATGTCTGCAAACATGCCTACATATGCAAACACACAAAAACCAACATGATCAAACATACTCACTCCCACAAAAGAAACATTGGATTCTGACATCAGTCTTACAGTGAATCGGTGATTGTGTGTGTCTATAATTTATACAGAGATGGACACAAAATTACCATAGTAGTGTAGAATACAAGTAGCACTTCTCCACCAGCAGGGGTGTTATTGGCCACCCCTATAGTCTGGTGTCCGTGTTGAAGAATCAGAAATGATGGGACGTGTTACAAAAGATTTTTTTAAATAAAGGACAAAATTTCTCATTCATCTTGTATCCAGACACAAGCTTATGTACCTAGAGCCTTTCATTTTTGAGAAGGCCCATTAACAAGAAATTATAAAAACAGGTTTAAAGTGTCAGTCTAGCAAAGGTCCCATAAGTCAAACATTGGCTTGATTTTGTGAAATGTTATGGGTCATCTACACAAGGCTGAACTCGTTGAAACAGGTATAATCCTGCATTTCATATATTCATTGGGCATTTTAATAAGGAGAAAGTGTCTCCTTATCAGTGAGTGATGTAAGTTAGCTGTGACAAGTTTGAGGGGCACTGCCTGTAATACCATAAATAGTGATTAAGGTAGTGTACTAGCCCCAATTTTGCTTCACCTCAAAACAACCATCCAAATGTAAGTTAACTGTAAATAAGTAGAAGCACTTTACTATCCACAATGACTGATTTTCAGGAGTGATAAAGTGTGAAGATTAATGTTCTAGACTCATTTGATTTCATGAGAACATTCTTTTCATTCATTTTTTGACAGTAGTATGCAGAAGGGAGTGTTGTTTTTTTGTAGTTATAAAAAGCAAACACAAATGAACCATTGGCTGTATGACAGGTTAAGAATTTCCTTAGTCTTACTACACATTTGTACTTGGATTATGATGTTTTTGGGAAACTTCGCACAGTGTTGTATTGTTGTTTGAATTATATTACTCACTCAGCTTTTCTGGATGCTGTGACCACTGGCAGCAGTCTCAGTAGACATTCCTCTGATGGGTCATATTTACTCAGGACAAATTCATCCAGCACCTCTTCTGAGTTCAGCAACACAAACACCAGAGCTGACCACTGAGCAGGAGAGAGACTGGCTCCACTGAGATGATGGTCACCTCTGCTCAGGTATAGTTGAACGTCCTGCACTAGAGAATGATCATTCAGTTCATTCAGACAGTGGAATAGATTGATGGATTTTTCTGTAGAAGGACTGTTTCTGATCCTCTTTTTGATGTACTTCACTGTTTCCTCTTTGCTGTGAGAGCATTTTCCTGTCTGTGTCAGTAGGCCTCGTAAGAGAGTCTGATTGGACTCCAGTGAGAGACCCAGAAGTAAGCGGAGGAAAAGGTCCAGGTGTCCATTCTTACTCTGTAAGGCCTTATCCACTGCATTCTTAAGGAAGACAGACATTGATCTTTTGAAGTCATATGGGACTGCAGTGGTTTGCTGTTCAAGCACATTTGTTTTGTTGGAGATGAAGGAGAGAAATGCATATAAAGCAGCCAGAAACTCCTGAACACTCAGATGCACAAAGCTGAACACCTTCCCCAGGTGCAGTCCAGACTCCTTTCTGAAGATCTGGGTACACACTCCTGAGTACACTGACACTTCTTTGACATCAATGCCACACTCTCTCAGGTCTTCCTCATAGAAGATCAGGTTGCCCTTTTCCAGCTGTTGGAATGCCAGTTTTCCCAGTGCCAGAACAATATTCCTAGTCTGGTCAGGATCAGGGTCAGATTTGCCATGGTACTTTCTGTCCTTATGTTTGATCTGATAGATCAGGAAGTGTGTGAACATCTGAGTCAGAGTCTTGGGGATCTCTCTACTCTCTGCTTCACCCAACATTCTCTCTAGAACAGTGGCTGCAATCCAACAGAAGACTGGAATGTGGCACATGATGTAGAGGCTTCTTGATGACTTCATGTGTGAGATGATTCTATTGGCCAGGATCTGATCACTGATTCTCTTCCTGAAGTACTCCTCTTTCTGAGGGCCACTGAACCCTCGTACCTCTGTTACCTGATCAACACACTCAGGAGGGATCTGACTGGTTGCTGCTGGTCTAGAGGTTATCCAGAGGAGAGCAGAGGGAAGCAGATTCCCCTTGATGAGGTTTGTCAGCAGCACATCCACTGAGGTCGACTCTGTTACATCCCACAAGCTCTCATTGTTGTGAAAATCTAGAGGAAGTCGACACTCATCCAGACCATCAAATATGAAAATGACTTTGTATACATCACAATCTATTACTTTTAACTGTTTTGTATCTGGGAAAAAGTGATGAAGCAGATCCATCAGACTGAACTTTTTCTCCTTTATCAAATTCAGCTCCCTAAAAGGAAGTGGAAATATGAAGAGGACATCCTGATTGGCTCTTCCTTCAGCCCAGTCCAGAATGAACTTCTGCACAGAGACTGTTTTCCCAATTCCAGCAACTCCTTTACTCAGCACTGTTCTGATGGGTTTGTCTTTAAAGAGGTCATTACATTTGATGGGTGTCTCCTGTGTTGCTGGTTTCCTGGATGCTGTCTCAATCTGTCTCACCTCATGTTCATTATTGATCTCTCCACTCCGTCCCTCTGTGATGTAGAGCTCTGTGTAGATCTCATTCAGAAGGGTTGAGCTTCCATGATCTGAGATTCCTTCATAAATTATTTTAGATTTCTCCATAAGGTGTTTTTTCTGCTTTTGTTGATATACAGAGACCAATTCTTAAACAACAAAAAACATTTAGATAATTATTTTATTTGGCTATTATGTATGATGTTAAAATCAAAGTTATCACTAACATTAGTGCTAACATGAGTATTCTTTTAAAAAGAAACTACAACATGTTCCTCAATCATATGACAGCCATTACATTGGGAGTATCACACAAAATTCTAGGAGCTCTTACTGTGGTGTAATTTCCGTGCCAAAATTAGGGGGTACAAAAACACAGGGCGAAGTGCGCGTGTTGTTGCACATGCTGAAACTGTCTTTTTTCACGCTCAAGTGTTTTTTTCCTTCTCGATTTTATGATGGTGCTTTGGCTTTTTTTTGCGCGAGTTTTGACAAGGGACATTTTTGGTACTTTGGGGGTGGGATCATGGGCATATTGCACTTTGGGGTGGGCACATGGGAGTTTCTTTAAGTGAATGCTATTGGCTCCTGGTTTTGTGATTGACAGTACACAGTCTTTTCAGAATATGGTGGAACATGATGACTGTAGACAAACGAGTTAACTACCCATCCAAGTTAAAAGTAAAATTTGTGTTGATCTAACTTATAAATGAAGAGCTTGGTTCCAAAATGCGATAAACGGCGTTTAAAAAAAAAAGAGTTAGAGCCAGAATCAGAAGGGTATGTGACCATTCTTGAAAAGCCAATATTCAATTTTGATCAAAACGCCACATCCGCCATGTAATACTGCCCTGCTTTCTCTCTTTTCTTCCAAAATGCAACAAACGCCAATCCTGATTTGCCGCATAACGCCACATCTCCACTCATCCAATCACAGTGCACCACCAGATATGGAAACATAGAACGCGACCTGTTGAGCCGCCTGGCATTTCTTGTAGCCTACTTTGTTAAAATATATCTCGTTTTTCACTCTCCAAGTCCGCTAAAATGAACGGTTTTGATGGTATAGAGGAGCCTGTTCGTATAGCAGTTATACTATTTATGTTAATAGTTATACTATTTTACTACTTATGTCTTGTTCGTTAATGAAGTTTTGCACTTTTTTCGAAAATACATGTTTTGAAATGTGTGTTTTTATAACGCTGGCGGCTGGGTGAAGGACAAGGCACGAGTCCAATGTGAGCAGCAAACGTCACTTTTTAATTTACACAAAGCGTAGACGGCGCACATAAAACACGCTTGCAACGAACGTGTTACACTTAAACAACGACGAGCACAGGACACCGCGCGAATGCACATTAAATAGACAAATCACATAAACCCCGAGTGATGACGAGTGACAGGTTACAGGTGAGACGGATGAACACAAGACATAACCGCACCCACGGAGATTCACAGACACAGATGACTAAACGTAGACAACGTAAACACATGCCCAAAAGGGAGGGGTTGGTGACCGTAACGTGACAGTTTTTAGGCCCAATGGTCAATCTATTATATTAAGATGTACAATTTACTGTTATTTATTATTGTATTTTGCACATTTTCAGTCAAAAAATATTTTCTATTGATGCCAAAGGATATATAAGACATTTTGAAAAAAACATGGCATGGATTTATTGCGTTTTGTGAAAAAACGAATTGTTTTTTTTAAATAAATCTTTAAATATTAAAATCTTGATTTGATTTGTTTGTGTTTTTTTAACCTTAGTATGGTATTTGATAGTTTGAAACAGAAAACAGTGGTTTTCAGCCTAACACTTTCTTGCTAAAGAAAACACGTTTTTACTCAAATTGATCAAAATGGATTTATAGCGTTTTGGAACCAAACTCTTCAAATATAATTTAATAGACAAACTTAACACTTTCTAATGTGCATGAATTCGTAGATTCCCATAATACCTATGATAATTATCATTATGAAAAATGTTAAAAACATACTAAGTCAATATTTCTATAGTCATTACACTCTTAGAAAAAAGGTTACTATATGAAGTATTATTTCATATTATTTCATCAAACACGCACAGAATTTCTGTGCTCGTGACTTTCGCTTTTACAATTGCAGCTGAATTTTTACGCTCGCAAAATATTTTAACGTGTACGTTTATGTTTTTCACCCTGTGTTTTTGCGCCCCTAGTTTTGGCACAGAAATGACCTCTTACTTACTGGTCTGTAGCGTGTTAGCAAGGTCAGTGTGGTTCATGTTCCTCAGGACGTGTAGTGTGATCTTCAGCGCCCCCTCTCTGACACTGCCCTGATCCTCCTCATCCTCCACTTCTCCCCCAGAGCATGCTGGATAATCTGAACTCAATATCTTCTTAAACCTCTTCAGTTCCTTCTTCACCAGAGAGATGACTTTGTGCTCCAGCTCCTGGTTAGAAATAAACACAGACATTCACAAAACACCACAATGTTCAAAAGAAAATAAATTGTATGATTTCATTATATTATGAAAAACAAACACACACAAGCACCTTGAATATGGACTCCACATGGTACCTGTAGGTGAACATTAATTTCTCCTTTTGTTCACTGTGGACAAACAATACTGAGTTTAATAGGGAATGTGTACCAACTGATGAACTGGTTAAATGCCCTAATCCAGTGTTCCTTACTCCCTGTGCTGGATGGACTGATTCAGTCCCCTAATCCAGTGCACAGTTTAATGTTTTCCTGCTCCAATACAACTGGTGTAATGAAGGTCATTATGATGAGCTGAGTGGGTTTGATCAGGTGGGACTGGGAGTGAGGAACACTGTCCTAAACTAGGAAACCATTCTTACCTCATCACTACAACTAGGAAACCATCCTTACCTCATCACTACAACTAGGAGACCATCCTTACCTCTTCACTACAACCAGGACACCATCCTTACCTCATCACTACAACCAGGACACCATCCTTACCTTTCATCACTACTACTCCCTCCCTCTCTGAAGGTAAGTGGAGGGACCATTGACCAGTCACTCTTCATGGACACACAGCTGGGTTTAGGTGAGTCTGTTCTCTCTCTCTGTAATAAACTAACACACACCATTGGGGAAAAAATTTAGTTAACACCATAAATACTGGACACCATCTGTCTATTATATTGTCTATACCAGGGGTCTCCAACCTTTTTGAAACTGGGAGCTACTTCTTGGATACCAATTATTGCGGAGGGCTACCCGAAAAGTTGTTGAGCGGGGGGTGTCGAACGAAAGTTGCGTGTGCGAGTGTCAATTGCTAAGCGGTAAGACCGCTAGCAACCGCAGACATTCTATAATAGTTGCAAAAACATGACGTGGCGACTCATGACATGAGTGACCCCTGGTTTATTCAATATTGACGGCAGCCTAACTTTTTGATTGACAGCTAATTGAGCAATAGAACACGAGAGGGAGTGTGTTATCCTGAATATATGTACATGCCGTTACTTGACAACGCGTCCGCGGAGTGATACAGAGAATGAGAATACCGTGCTGTTATCACACATATCTGCAGGGTTAGAACACTTCTCAACCAGTCGGATTGTGAACTAACTGTTGTATAACTGGCGAATAATCATTTAGTGTTAGAAGGGGAGGGACAACTGTGAATTTTGATTGGACATAAATTTAAGTAGATTTCTCGATGGGACCAATTAGGTTTACAAATTTATATGTAATTCATTGGCCCTTTGGCGAGCTACTCGGAAAGCGGTGGCGAGCTACTGGTAGCTCGCGAGCGACGTGTTGGAGAGCCCTGGTCTATACACATATCAATTTAACATTATTAGCTCAGATTTAACAGAAAAATAGATTAATATCTATATACATTAAGTTAAATTGCTTTTCTACTCAAGTTCTGTCTCTACTGTCTCCTTCTCTGTGTTCTCTCTCTTACTCTCATGTCTTCTTTAACTCCACTATCTTCATCTCTATCTTATTTAACTCTACTGTCTCCATCTTGTTCTATTACACTCATGTCTTCTTTAACTCTACTGTCTCCATCTTGTTCTATTACACTCATGTCTTCTTTAACTCTACTGTCTCCATCTTGTTCTATTACACTCATGTCTTCTTTAACTCTACCGTCTCCATTTCTCTGTTCTCTTACACTCATGTCTTCTTTAACTCTACTGTCTCCATCTCTGTGTTCTCTTACACTCAAGTCTTCTTTACCTCTACTGTCACCATCTCTGCAGAATAATCTCCATAATATTTTTCTATTGTTTTATTCCTTCTGTTTATTTTATTATATTTTACTACACTGTATTTTCATATTCCTATCCTCCTTTTTTGTCTAATCTACATTCCATATAGTACCTAACAGTAAATATCACTCATTGTGTAGACAATTTGTTGCCAAAAATGCACACATACTGAAAAAAAGTCCAAATGAAGCGGATTACAGTAAAGATGAACTGACTTAGAAAACAACAGATGTTACTGTAAAATATCTGTTGTTTGCTGGGAGAGAGTAAAATATTACATGTAATACTGTTTCTGTATTGTACTAAATACTGTTCGTTTTTTTTACAGTGGTTGTGCAATGATTGACTATGTTCATCTCGAATAGAGGATCTGTGCTAGTGTTTGAAAGAATGATTGGATACTGAACCAGGTTTGCTGTGTTTTAACAAAGTTGGTGTATAAAGAGAAAAATTTGTTTGTGTTGTGAAATGCAGAGTTGGTATTTAGTTAAGAAAATGCACTTTTGAACAGGATGTTAACTATTTGGCTATTTGTATGAGGTAAATGTGTTGCTGTGTTTAGAGTTTTTAAAATGTATCAAGTTAGCAGTCGTAAAAAAACTGTAATTCTTCACACATAATACATCATCATTACCTCAGTAGCTCACATACTTACATAGTACAATATACATGACAAAATACTACACATATGTATATGCATTTTTAATTAACATGACAAAGATGTTGCAAGTTTTATAGCCAATAATATAGCAAATAGTAAAAGTTACATTATAGTAAATATTTTCTTGTTATATACAAAGTGAACTTCAAAATTTCCAGAGTTAGAACTCATATCCCCCATAAGCAGCTGGGAATGGTGGGATTCATTTGTTGTTTTCCATAGTGTCATATGCCAAAGTCTAATTTAAAATGGTGTCACATTTGTGGTGTATTTCCCCAGAGTTCACTTCCACACTGACCCTGTGAGAACTCTCTGCTCACTCTGAGGGGGCAAAATTTCTATGTGTCTGTGGATCACCTGTTATTGTTCTGGGTTCATGTTCCAACCCTGTTTTGGTTGTGCAGGTTTCTCCTTCACAACATCTGGAGGTTTGACTGTTTCTAAAGAGACGACCAGATGCTCATCCAGTCCTTCAATACCTTGAGATTGGGTGACTGTAACTCACTCCTGGGTGACTGTAACTCACTCCTGGGTGACTGTAACTCACTCCTGGGTGATTGTAACTCACTCCTGGGTGTCTGTAACTCACTCCTGGCTGGTTCCCCCATGTGTGTCTCGTGTGCTATTCTCACCTCTCTCCTTTCTGTGTGTGTGTTATTCTCACATCTGTGTGTGTTATTCTCACATCTGTGTGTGTTATTCTCACCTCTCTCTCTCTCTCTCTCTCTCTCTCTCTCTCTGTGTGTGTGTGTGTGTGTGTGTGTGTGTGTGTGTGTGTGTGTGTGTGTTTTATTCTCACCTCTCTCCTTCCTGTGTGTGCTGTTTCCCAGAGACACTCATCCTGGAGGTCACGTCTTCTACAGATTATAGCTGTAAACCTGCACACACACATAATGCAGGAAACATATTCAATTACAATCTGGGTCAGAAGACAACTAAACTTCAGGATGAATATTTGTCACTACTAAACCCATGTTTTATATTTAACTGTTAACTAACAGGAAAACATTTAAATTATTATTAATAATAATAATAATACATTTTATTTATTGGTGCCTTTCAGGACACTCAAGGTCATGTCACAGTTCCCTTGGCAACCCCTCTTGTTTTTGTTTGGATGGTTTCCTGGTTTCTTCTTTGAACTTTTATTTTGAAATTTCCTTTCGTGTCCACCTTCTCGTCCTTGTACCTTGTGCCCCACCCTGTGTATTAGGTTCACCTGGGTCTCGTTAGATTCCTCATTTGCTTGTGTATTGAAACCCTGTGTTTTACCCTGTAGTTTGCTGGTCATTGCATGTAGTCCCTGTTTTGTTCCTGGTCCTGGTGGTGGGGATTTTTCTTTTCCTTGTTGTTCTTATTTCCTGTTTGTTATCTCATTCTTGTATTCTTGTGATCAGTCCACTTTCTGTTACTAGTCTTGTTGTTAGTTTTGTGTAGATCTAATGACGGAAGATGGGAAGATGATACCTCAAAGAGTGCATCGACACACTACACAAACTGTATTGACACTGTGTTGGTCACAGTGTAGTGTCCCCTGCAGTAGTTATAGCGTCATTGCAGGTCAAAAGTGACAATAAGTTGGAAAAGCATCCTGAAAACACATCAACTTGTGAAATATTTAATTGACATTTGTTTGAAATATGATCTCATCATTTTATAATTAATTTTGTTCAATTTATTGAGTTCAGTTGTTCTTAAGAGGAGTCCAAAATTTGCTTAAAACCTTGGGTAAATGCTAAACTAACTGTAAAATATAGCAAATTTGTCTAATAAAATTCAGCTAAAATTTCGAACTTATGTAAGCCATAGACGCACCAATACGGGGTTTAACTCTTGTGCGCTTGGCACAGTGCTGACGTACCAGTGTCATTCGTCCCATCACTGTAGATCTTGTCTCTTTAGTTTGTAGTGTGCTAGTTTGCTTTGTGTGCCTTTGTTTGTCTACGTTGCTACATATGTATGATGTCCATGTCCTTGTTCATTAATTCTGTCTGTAATTGTAGTTAGTGTTTTTTTGGTGATACCTTTAGTCTTGTTTATCTGTGTGATGTCTTAGTTTTAGTCTTCCTTGTATGTCTTTTGTTAATAAATTATCAAACTCCAACTTCTCCTGCACTTGTGTCAACCTGCCTCCTCAAGTTGTTACAAGTCCATTTTTTTAGATTCAAAATGCTGATCAGGACAGAAGCACAAATTCCAGCTCAGATTCAGATACTCTGTGTGTTTCTCCCCACTGTGTTTCTGTGTGTTTATGTTGCATGTAGCCCTTGTTTTGTTCCTGGTATTGGTATTTTCTAGATCTTCCTCTTTGTTATCTCAAGTCTTGTATTGTTGTGTTCAGTCTACTTTCTGTTACTAGCCTTGTTAGTTTTGTGTAGATCTTGTCTCTTTAGTTTGTATGTCTTTTGTTAATAAATTATCATACTCCAAGATCTCCTGCGTCAATCCGGCTCCTCGAGTTGTTTTGTTTAGGTCAAACGTCAGTTCAAACTGATCATGGCAGAAGCATGAATTCCAGCTCAGGTTCAGATACAGTTTGTTTCTGCACACTGTGTGTTTGTCTCTGTCTTCACAGACTGGTGGTGCCCAGAGTTTTCACATCCCATACAATAAATCAGCAGATCCCCAAAACTCGGTTTTGTGTTGACAATCTACATGTTAAATAATTGTTATTAGTAATAATATGCAATTCAAATGGACAGAAATCAGAGTAAGGCTATACATGTGCTTAGAAAGCAGATTATTGAGCTATAATCTATATTATTAGGTTTCTTAATCTGATTTCTAGGCTTAATTCTGGTCTAAGAAATCTGAGTATGCTTTTTGCATGACCAATTGAATAATCAGTTAATTAGAGAAATCCAGTTATGATTGGATTATTAAATGCATGTAAATGCACTCAAGGACCATAAGATTGCAGCACAGAATTGAAGCTTTAATCTGAGAGCAATTATATTTACACGGGATGAATCAACTATGAATTACAGCCCTTTTATTCAGAGTGCCAGAACATCAAAACAGACAATTGTTACAATAACCATATAGACCTGGGGTGGGTTTCCCGAAACGTTTGTAGCGCTAAGTACTTCGTAACCTCGTATGAAACGTATGAGGTTAAGAAGTACTTAGCGCTACGAACGTTTCGGGAAACCCACAACAAGTCGGTAAGTGAAAGTACAGTAAAACGACTAAAGATATCTATTTTTGATGTCTGTCTTCATTAACACCATCTACTAAAGTTAAAGTACAAATTCTGATCATTCTTAATCTAAAGCACAGACTTACATACTCACTGTTTTCCTCTGAAATAGATTGTGTCTCATAAAATATGTCTCTCATAAAATGGTGATCCTGCTCCGTCTCTCACTCTGATCTGAACCTGTTTGTCCTGTTTCTCATATGACTGTTGGAGGGGAATCCGGACTTAAGTTTGTTTTCAAATTTTAACAGAGCTCTCTGCTACTGGCTCTCTCCCAGTGCTGAATAACAGGAACAGGGCCATAGTGGCTCACAGAAAAGACTGTGGTAAGGAATGCAGCCAGACTGGTACATGTCCAGTCATACATGTATCACAATCTATCTTCTCTATTCAAATGTCAAGTATGCATATACTGCCACACCACTGCCCCCTCTAGGGCATCACAACCTCATCTACTAACAACCACAATGCAAACCCCTTGTTAAAAGACATCCTAAACCCGCACGCATCTTCAGGAAATGGTCTCCAGAGGCAAATGAGGCTTTACAGGAATGCTTTGCCTACACTGACTGGAGTGTGTCTCAAGAATCATGTTTAAGGGATCACACAATATGTAATGGACTACATAAACTTCTGCATGGACATGCCAACAACAAACTCTGCATAACCATTGATGTCAAGGTCCTCCTGAAGAAAAGACCTTTCAGAAATAATCTACAATCGTTTTGACGGTCCTGTTCCACGTCTGACTGCCAGTGGTTGTCCGGACATCACACCCACACCCTCCCCAAGCTCGTCTACTGCTCCACCGACCTTAGTCCATAAGGCCATTGACATCATGGCCTGCATCCTCCCCCAGCTGGACTACTGATCCAACGACCTCAGTCCATACAGCCAGGTATCCAGCCATTAACCCAACACCTGCAGTCCATTCAGCCACTGACCCCTCACCCCCTGCCACACCTCTTTCAGGGTGTTAATACAGTCCGTTCAGCCCCCATTCCACCTACCATCACTGCAGAACAGGTCAAAAGAGAACTGAGGAGAGTTGCACCAGAAAGTCAGCAGGTCCGGATAAAGTTTGTCAAAACCTCTAAAGGCCTGTGCTGATGAGCTGGGAGAACCAATTCAGTAAGTTTGTAATCTAAGTCTGCATCTGGGAAGGGTCCCCACACTTTAAAGAGGATGCCCAATTGTGCTGAATGATTTCAGAACAACAGCACTGTCAGCAACAGCACATGATCGCCGTATGATGCGTTTCACCTGCTGCTCATCGCCCCTCCCCTTTCGTACTATTTAAGCTTCCTCCTCTATCTTCCGGGTTGCGAAGTATTGTTGGCATGCCATCTACCAAGCGTTATCTCCCCCTGATTGCTCTCCTGTGTTTTGACCTCTGCTCTCGTTCCAGACCTCGTCTCCAGCCTAGCCCTCTTGTACCTCCAGCCATCTGTCTACCCGGCATGAACTCGGACCGTCCTGACTACGACAACCGCACACATACACTGCACACACCCTATGGAGTTATTCACCTGTGCGAGTACTCCGTCTTCATTCAAAAAATAAAAACATCAGTACTCCGCAACTGTATACAAGTTTTTGTATACAAGACCTAATTAATGATAAAACTCAATTAATGGTACAAAACTTCTTTTGGTATAATAAGCATAATCTAGAGGGCTTTGCCTTTCATATAATCTATTTCTGATTTCAATTGATCAACTACAAGTCAAGTTATTTGTTGTTGTTCCTACAACTTGGCTAAGCGACAGGACATTTGCCAGATACTGTGTGTGTGTGTGTGTGTGTGTGTGTTTGTGTGTGTGTGTGTGTGTGTGTGTATTTATATATATTGACCATGGTTTGTTACATTACTCATAAGGATGTTAGGCTAAAGCTGGAGCTTGGCCCCTTAGTTCCAGTGAAGGTCATTTTACAGTATACAAAGACATTTCACACCATTATATGATTCCAACTTTGTAGTAAAAGTTTCAGGAAGACCTTCCCCTGTTCCATGACTGTGCACAAAGCCAGCTCCATAAAGGCATGGTTTAACAACTGTGGTCTGCACAGAGCCCTGAACCCAATTGAAAACCTTTGAGATCAACTGGAATCTAAATTGTGAGTCAGACCTTCTTGTCCAATATCAGTGCCCGATACCACAAATGCTGTGTTGAATGAATGTCCACAAATTCCCACAGTCACATTCCAAAATCTTGTGGAAAGTCATCTCTGAAGAGTGGCCAACTCCATAGTAATTCCTATGAACAAGGCAGTCAAAATACTTAATCATGTTGTCAGTGCAACTATAAGTCACAGTCAGTGCAGACTGTATATTCTGATGGAAACTAGCTAAGCTTTTGATTTCAAGAACACTGCAAATTCTGTGGTATATCCAATACATGTTACACACATACAAACTTACTGGTACACGGAACACAAAGTTACACATGACTGTATGTGAAAAAAAAAATTATTCAACTATCAGAAGAGCTGTACAATTCAAATTTGGAGACCAAAAAGAACATTTATTACGTGTAGTCGAGTTATGAGTCTTTGGGGGATATTTTGGAATAATTTGTACTGAATTATCCCTCTGTCTCCCCTAACACCACCAGATACGGATTTTGCCGACCTTCCTTTCTTTGCCTATCATTGTAAAATAAAAATTAGTACACATACCAGACAGATAGATGGATGGATGAATGGATGGATGGATAGATATACAGAGACAACAGATACACACAGACACTGAAGACAGACAGATAGATGATGGATGGATGGATAGATAGACAGACAGACGAGTGGTTCTTAAAAGTGCCGTTGGGTTGCTATAAAGGATAGTGAGATAGATGGATGTGAGGATGGATCTGAAAGGTCTGTGAAAAAAAAAAAAGATGTCAAAATATTTAATGTTAACATATAAATTTTCTGAGCATATTGCAGCTACTGTTAGTAATAAAACTGATGTCTTTCACATTTGCCTAAAAAGAGAGTACAATTAGGCCACTCCAACTAGATTTGGTAGTGTACAGTGTGTGAAATGTTAAAAAATATCATTGTGGTTTTATATTCTGATAATATTTTAACATATTTATTAAATACTGCCACGTATCATGAAAAAAATCTTAACTCGTGTTTTCACAATTCACATATCAATCAGCTCTAGCTGAAATGTAATTTCTATATCATTCAATAATAGACATACAGTTTGAGTAATGTTAGTCTAGACCTGTGTATTATTAGAGGCACATAATTAGGCCAGCTCTAACGCAAGCTAGCAAAGAACATTTTGACCTGTTAAACACAGACACACATTCTTAGCACATCAAAAGAAAACTTCTACATGGTGCACTTATTTTGAGGGCAACATAACTTTATAGAAATTGTGACACTAATCAAATCTCAAGTTAATTAAAGGCATGCTAGCTAATCTAAGCAAGTTCACTAAGCAAGTTTAAGCACCGGACTGCTTAGACACTGTGTGGAGAGAAAGCGCGCGGTGATTCTGTGTCCAGTGGCTCGGGCGGAAGTGCACACAGTCCGACAGCTGGGAGGCGCTCACTTTCACTTCAGGCTGTATGAAATGTAGTGCCCTTAAAACTGTCAATAGGTATAGGTAAAGATATTTTTACATAAATTTATACAAAAAACCCTCAGCTACTTGAAATAGAATAATATTCTTGAGCAATTTTAACTTATCAAGATGGTACTTTTTGCAGTGTGTCTCTTTCAAAAACACAACAGCCATAACTGGCTAACAAAAATAGTAAATTTACTTTTCTCTCCCTACTCTCTTTTTTTGGCCTACCTCCACCCCCCAGACCTTCTTTGGAGGACAACTTTATTTTTATGTAAGGATCAGAAAACAATTCTGTACCACCACCATCACCACACAGAGAGTAGCCTGTTCAGCCATACCAGTGGTATGAAAATGAGGCCATTACATTGATTCTAAATGTAGGAGTACTGTTTGTGTGTTTGTATGGGGAGGGGTGGAGGTGGGAATATGCAGGTCCAGAAGAAATGGTCCTCTGGAACAAGGTGAAGGTGAATTGGTGAAGCCACCCCCCACCCCCAAAAAAAGTCAACATTGCCAGAAATTTATATTCAAGTTAGCTTTATTAGTATATAGGTGTATATATAAATACACCTATGAATATTCTGCACACACCTGGCACTGCCACATCATCTCCTTTCTGCACTTGCCACATGTGAACCTATCACAAGACACACAACGATTAGTGGCACGGTTACTTTTGCAACAACACTTGACCTGGCACCATGCCCTTTTCCCTGTGTCAGGTGTGGGTGGTTGCTGCTGCTGAGGCTTTTCCTTGGCCACCTCCTTGGCTGCCACATGAGCCTGTGCAAGCACTTCTGTAAGATTGACCAAAAACTCAGACCATCTCTCCTTTACCCCAGTGCATGCTTGAAAAAGCACATAGGCATTCAGTGCTGCAATGTCAATCATATTATAAAACACAGCGACTGGCCAACGCCGTGTTCCGCAACGTACACTGTACTTTCGTACATCTGGTCCATTATATCCACACCACATTTTAGGGAGTTGTAGTCAGTGATTGTGTTTGGCTTTTTTTTTGTGTGTTCCCAGTCTCCACCGTACTGTGCATGGTACTGAGGATGCAGACAGTCTTTCTACGTTTGGGTGCGTAAACGGTCAGTGTGGCACCAGAGGTTGAAAACATCTGTGTGCTGAATTCCTCACGGACCAAAGTCTTTTTGGCAGAGTCTGGAAGCTCACGACGAATCCTGTTTACTGTGCCAAGGAGGGTGGTCTTCCGGCCCAGCAATCGTTTTGCTAGTGACAGTGAGGTGAAAAAATTGTTTGTGGTAACAGTTCTTCCTTTGTCCATAAATGGTTCCATGAGCTTCATCACCACATTTTCTGACAGTCTTTCCCATGTGGGACGACTGGAGTCTTTACCAAGGTATGGGATGATGTTGGATACGTACTTGGTTTTCAGGTCACATGCCACCCAGAACTTTATCCCAAACTTGTCTGGTTTTGTGGCTATATACTGAAGAAAAAGTTGCTCATCTATGGTGATCTATGGTTGCTCATCTAAGTTGCTTATCTATCTATACAGGACAGGATAGAAATGAGGGGGAGAGAAAAGTAATTTTTTAACCTTATTTTCAGTAGTTTTTAGCACTTTGAGTTGCATGAATGTATGAAAGGTGCTATAGAAATAAAGATTATTATTATTTTTTTTATTATAAAAAGGGAAGGGCAGAAAAAAACACAGCTCAAATGACCACTGCAATGGTTCACCAACTGCTGCTACATTGGACATCTATATTCACCCAAACACATATACACACACACACACACACACACCCTCACACACATATACACCCACAAACCTTATTTTCAGTAGTTTTTAGCACATGCATGTATGTATGAAAGGTGCTATAGAAATAAAGATTATTTATTTATAAAAAGGGAAGGGCAGAAAAATCACAGCTCAAATGTCCACTGCAATGGGTCACCAACTGCTGCTACATTGGACATCCATATTCATCCAAACACAAAGACAATCTCCCTCAATCTCCCCAAGGGGAGGCCAGAGTTTTTTCTTCTCTATCTGAGTCAGTGAACACATCCAGCAGAACAATGAACTGATGGTTCACACCATCACCCCCCCCCCTCCACCCTCTCCCCGTCTACCTATAATGGCTGCATGTGCATAACAAAGGGTGGCCTAATGAGATGCAAATGTCCCCAGAACTGCCCCCTGGTGGAGGCCAGGTAGAAAAGTTTGGAATTAAAATGGTGGTAGTCCTAGTGTTAATCCATCATTATTTAAGCTTGGATACTAATCAGTTCATTTAGGCATATCAGAACCCGAGAAGAATCAGAAACAGAGAATAAAAGAATGATGAATACGTTTAGGTGAAAATTACCTTTGTCTCTACACAGAGAAAAGTAACCAAAGACAATCCTTAAACTATGAAACATATCTCTCTCTCTCTCTCTCTCAATTCACTGAAAGTTTGCTTTATTGGCACGGCCAATTTTAACAATTGTTTCCAGCAGTTTAAGAACAAACCTAAACATAAAAAGCACTAATAGAAAATAAGAAAAAATTTAAATACATTAAAAAAATTAATAAAGCGATTATGTTGGTCTTTTTAGTGAAGAATTCTGACCTAATCCCACTAGGCATTATGCTCAAAAAGTGCGTCTCTCTCTCTCTCTCTCTCTCTCTCTCTCTCTCTCTCTCTCTCTCTCTCTCTCTCTCTCTCTCTTTCAACTCGCAAAACGTCAAATGTCTAATCTTTTTTAGCATTTGCTTTAATATAGGCTACTGTACAGAGTAGATACTACGATCATTTTGGACACCTACTATATTTTTGTCGGGAATCGGCGAGTATTTACATGTATTTTATAGCGGCGTAACATTTGTACGCAGGTCGCTGCATACCGATTAGTATGCATTTCAGTGCATAGTTTTGCGTACGATTTCATACGCATGGGGAATGAGACCGGGTTGGTTTGCCTACTACAAATACATTGTTTATTCTTTAGTTCGAAGATTTATTTCAGTTTGAACGTTTTGTGCTAATCACGATTCAAACCAAAGAATTCCTATTCAGCATAGGAATAACTACCTTCGGACTATAAAGAAAGTGGCATAAATTCACGGGTTGTAACTTTTGAATTGCTTCTTGGAGCTGTGTCAAAAGTGCTATACAGATGAGCTGGCCATGCAGGGTCCACGTTAGGTATTTTCAGTGTTGAACATGTTTTTCTTGGAAAGGAGAGTAAGTAAAGCCTTGCGCTCAACTGATTTGACGGCGCTACCGGAGGCCGGGGCTAACACCATTAGCGGCACCAATGTCGAACTATTACAGAGTATGCTAAACTCAATAAAAGAGACATATGCGGGAAAATTGACTCGCTGGCAACAGAACTCAGAGGAGAAATGTCTTCAGTCCAAAAGGAGATTAGGAATGCTTTAGAACCTCTGTTACAGAAAGCCAGTGCCCACGATCAGACCATCAGACCAATTGGAAAATGCGTGCACGGAGCATAGCGATCAGCTGACGGGTTGGAATCAGCCGTGAACACGCTGAAGGGCCAGGTGAGCCTGCTGATGGATAAGTGTGAAGATCTGGAAGGAAGATCCAGAAGGAATAATATACAACTAGTGGGACTTCAGGAGGGGTTGGAGGCTTCTCGTCCTACCGCATTTGTTTTAAGAAATAAACACTCTTGTATAGATGCAGAATGTTCTCTAGAAGGTGCCTTACTGGGCTTGTTAGGTTTGCGGACCTTATTTGGACACCAATGTTATGAACCAAATCCTATTTTCTCATTACAGAGTAAATCTAGGGGTGTTGCAATTTTAATTCACATAAAAGTTCATTTAATTTGTTCCAATGTTCTTACAGATCCTAATGGGAGATATATATATATATTTGTCACTGGACAACTTCATGGCACTCCTGTAGTTCTTGCCAACATTTATTGTCCTAACTGGGACAATGAGAATTTTTTCCGGATGTTGTTTTCCAAATTACCTGATTTTTCTACACACTTCCTCATACTCGGAGGGGATTTTACCTCAATCCCTCACTAGATCGCTCTTCCACCATAAATCTTTCTTTCTTTCTTTCTTTCTTTCTTTCTTTATTTATACAGGAAAATTTTAAGCAACATAAGAATATGCCACACAAACTGGCCTGACTCAGTTAAAAACTGGTTTACAGCAGGTTCCTGTTCTGCAGCACAAATCGAGCACCTTTAAGATCTGCAAGGATTATTTCATTTTTTATGAGTTAATTTTTTATGCCCAATTTTAAATTCTATTACTGGGCAGCCAACCTCAGAATCTTACAATACCGTCGTGGATAAATCTGGAGGCTTCCACCTCTAGACCTGCCTCATTAACTTCCCTTATTCATTTCCCCTTAAGTTCCTTTTCTACAGTTAATTTGGATAATATCATTGTTAAGTCAACACTTAGAATATGGAACCAGTTCAGACACCACTTTATCTTGAAAACTATGACGTGATTTTTGTGTCAATAGTTCCACAGAAGCAAAAGTAAATCTGCAGGCAAAATTCTTAGCATCAAGAGCAGAAGGTGTATGTTGTGAATGCAAAACAGAAAAATTATATCAAAAAGTATATTTTTAAAATATAATTGGTTACTTAAAACTTATTTTCGTTTTTTGTTCCATTGTTTTTGTGGATTTTCCCAGTAAGGTCTTTTGCTTCTGGAATCTCTCTTTGCTTCTGCTTCGTTTTTTGCTTCTGACTTTTGGAACACATTTCGCATGTGGGAGGGTTTTAGATGAAGGCGTTCCTCTGCAATCTCCATTGGTCACTGATTCCGGACTGACACAGAGCTCTGAAACCGCCTCTGGGACCAAGTCACGCCCACCCCACCAGCTTCCCAGCGTTTTCAAACATGGCGGAACGCAGGGGTTCTGTTTCACAGTAGCATGTAAACTGAGTTTTACCATTAAAGTTTATGCAAAGGTTATAATTAATTGCTAAATGGTCTGTAGATATTGCAAATACTCATATTTCTTCCACACATCAGTGTTTTCTCTCCATCCAGTTCACTGCAATTTTAAAAAGCTCACGCTGGTGAAGTGTGCTTAAATATGAACCACAATGCTTAATGTAGTTATTATACAGTGTGGATAAAGGGTTCATATTTAAGCACACTTCGCCAGTGAACTGGATACCTTCAGATTCGCAGTTTTGCTCGCAGTGTAAATCCCATGTTTCCTAATCTCCCCAATACCACATCTATGGACAGTTTTGTGACCCCCTTATCAACAACCAGAAGGGTCATTTCAATATTATACAGTATAATTTAATCCATTCTTTGTGTCCCACAACACTGCTTGCTATTAAAACTCAGTGGGAGATGTAGGAAACTTAAAGGTGAAGCGAAACTTAACGTTTTCCTGGAAGACTGTGGAAGAGCAGAAGTGAAGAGGCCACAGTGGCCTTGATAGGAACAGGATGAGCTCACTCAGTGTAAGATGAAAGGTAAGCAGTGTTTAGATAAGCAGGCAGGAAATTAGAGAGGAGAAGGTGGGTTTAGATGGAGAGCAGCGAGGGTGGGGGAGTCACCAAAACTTAGAGAGAAAGAGTATGAAAGGGAAGACATCGCCCAGCATGGGGCTTTTTTCGGACGCTGCTGAGATCCACTTGGGTTAGGTAGACTTCTAGGCCCTGAGAGAGGTCCCGCGGTCCCGGGTTTTTCCTACTACTCTCCGCCCTTCATCTGATCATCCTTGCCTGCTCAACCTGGGTCTGTTCAACTGTCGTTCCATGACTGACAAAGCTGCTCTAATCAACGACCTTATCGGTCAGCATCGTCTCGACTTCCTTCTGCTGACTGAAACCTGGCAGTTACAGCATGAATACTACTATTTAAATGCTGCTGCCCCGCCTGGGTTTAAACATCTCTCTGCCCCCAGACTGCGTGGTCGTGGCGGAGGTTTAGCTGTCATATTTAATAACAAATATACTCTCAGTGAAATTACGATTCAGAAAACAGTTCACTGTGAATGCATGGCAGTTAAAACATCTGGTTACAACTCATCTGTATTTTTGTTACTTTACCGCCCCCCTAACAGCTCGGTCTCTGACTTCTTGCAAGAACTTGGTGAAGTCCATTCTACTCTGTCCTCTATCAAATTTTCTGGTTACCCTTGGAGACTTCAACATCCATGTTGACTCTGTCTCATCTGGTTCTCTTGACTTCTCATCACTGTTAACACTGGGGTGCCTCAGCCTTTGCCAAAAGGCAGTCATCCCTGCCAGGTCCCACAGCATTTCCAAAAGGCAGTGGTTGGGAGGTGTGATGAGCCCTTCTTACCTCCAGTGTTATGTAAATGAGGCGCGTCTCTGGTTTGGGTGGTTGCTGCTTCAATACACACCTTTGGCTGCCTGCCACAAGAGACTGCAAGCTCTCTTGCAAGAAGTCACAAAGTCAGAAGAAGTCAGAAACATAATATTTGAATAATAGTGGCATATAAGTGGCATATTGATTATTCAAAATGGCACAGATTTTTTAACCTTATTTTCAGTAGTTTTTGTCTTTTGAAAAACTGCCAATAGGTAGATAATTTTACACAAATTTATACAAAAAACCCTCAGCTACTTGAAATAGAATAATAATCTTGAGCAATTTTAACTTATCAAGATGGTACTTTTTACAGTGTGTCTCTTCCAAAAACACAACAATCTTACCAGAAGAGATTTCAGCGTCACTACACTTTTTTTTTTGCGCCCCCCCCCCCTCATTTTTGGAGGACAACTTTATTTTTATGTAAGAATCAAAAGAAAACAATTCTGTAAAATACAGTACAATAGTAATAAAAATAAGTGGGGTTAGGTGGGCCATACAGCGAAAAGAGGAGGAGAGAAAACAGGGTCAGTGTTCAGTGTTCATGGTCAGCCACTGGTCAGTGTTCATCCACACCGTCCCCTCAAAAGCCCTCAATGTCTAAAATACAGTAAAGAGTACAGGAAGAGGTGCCTTACACAATCACCAACTATAACAGCCTAAAATGTGGTGCCCCACCACCCCCACTGCAGAGAGTAGTTCAGCCTGTTCCCCAGTCTCCACCATACAGGACAGGATAGAAATGAGGGGAGAGACAAGTAATTTTTTTACCTTATTTTCAGTAGTTTTTAGCACTTTGAGTTGCATGTATGTATGAAAGTTGCTATACAAATAAAGACTATTATTATTATTATTTATTATAAAAAGGGAAGGGCAGAAAAAAAACACAGCTCAAATGACCACTGCAAAGGTTCACCAACTGCTGCTACATTGGACATCTATATTCACCCAAACACATATACACCCACACACCTTCATCCCAACATAAATTTACTCATATATGTACCCACACAGACAATCTCCCCAAGGGGAGGCCAGAGTTTTTTCCTTCTCTATCTGAGTCAGTGAACACATCCAGCAGAACAATGAACTGACACCATCACCCCCCCCTAAGTGGTTGCATGTACATAACAAAGGGTGGCCTAATGGAATGCAAATGTCCCCAGAACTGCCCCCTGGTGGAGGCCAGGTACAAAAAGTGTGGAATGAAAATGCTGGGACTCCTAGTGTTAAGCTGTTTTGAGTTGCATCAGCTTGTTGATTTTCCTACCCATAAACATGGTCACATTTTGGATTTAATCTGTTCCACTCCTGGAACTATTACCAATGTGGTGGGTCATGACACTGGGGTATCTGACCATCTGTTTATCACTTCATGTCTCTCTCCTAGCACTCTGCCTCCTTCCTCCAAAACACTTCTCACCTACCATAAACTTACATCTGTAAACTCTTCGGTGTTCTTCTCTGCCCTAGAATTATCTCCTTTTCCCACTATTCCCTTTATTTCCAATCTTGACACTGCCCTATCAGTCTATAATCATTCCCTCTCTAACACCCTGAACTCCTTAGCGCCTGTAATAACTCGATATGTTCCCTCCACCCACGTATCACCCTGGTTCACACCTGACCTACGTGTTCTAAAGACTATGGGCAGGCGTCTTGAGCGGCTATATAAGAAAACTGGTTTGCCTGTTCATCACCAGGCTTATATTGACCACCTGACCAAGTATAAGGATGCCTTAAACTCAGCCTGTGCTCTACACATCTGCAATAAATAACTCTGGTTCCGACCCCAAGCGACTATTTAAAATTATTAATAATCTACTGCGTCCCCCTTCATCTCCACTGGCCCCTACATCTGATCAATGTAACACATTTCTTAGTTTTTTCACTAACAAAGTCTCAGTTATCTATCAGGATTTGCTGAAGGATCAATCACGTAGTTCTTCTTTCTCCACTTCCTCCCAGATGACTGTCTTGCCCTCTCTGTCATTCTCCACTTTTTCCTTAGTTAACTGATCATATAATTAAACTCCTCACCAGTTCCAAGTCTACTACTTGCATTCTTGATCCCATACCTACATCACTGCTTAAACAGGGCGTCTCTTCTCTATCCTCCTCTATCTGTCATCTTGTTAATCTTTCCCTTGTTTCTGGTCACATTCCATTAGATTTAAAGACATCTGCCATCACTCCGGTTATCAAAAAACAAAATCTTGACACTACTGTTCTAAATAATTATCGCCCAATATCTAATCTACCATTTCTCTCAAAGATCCTTGAACTACTCCAGTACATGTCTTCCAATAATCTTTTTGATATTTTCCAGTCTGGTTTCCGTGCTCGGCACAGTACTGAGACCGCTCTTGTTTATGTGCTAAATGACCTTCCTCTCTCCTCTGATAATGGCCATGCCCCTCTTCTTTTACTCCTCGATCTTTCTGCTGCCTTTGATACAGTCAATCATTCAATACTGCTCTCACGGCTTCGTGATCTTGGGTTTTCTGGTACCGTTTTTTCTTGGTTCACTTCATAGGCGTCAGTTTATACGCTTGGGTAATTGTAAATCAGATTTAGCTCCGGTTGCTCAGGGTGTTCCTCAGGGCTCAGTGCTAGGACCACTGCTCTTTACTATTTATATTCTGCCACTCGGTGAGTTGTTACTACAGTATGGATTAAAATACCATCTCTATGCTGATGACACTCACCTTTATCTCAGCTTTAAGCCTCATGCACCTTTCCCACCCCCATCCATCACTAAGTGCATATTTGACCTCAACCTGTGGCTGCATGCTAATTTTCTTCTATTAAATGCCCATAAGACTGAGTTTCTTATTATTGGCACTAAGTCTGTGGCCCTTTCCCTTGCCAATACATCGCTTACTGTTGCTGGTATGCCGGTCAAATCATCACCTGTTGCACGTAATCTTGGGGTTCTGTTTGATCTGACTCTTTCATTCGAACCTCAGATACGTTCACTCACTAAATCAGCCTTCCTTTAACTCCGCAATATCTCCCGCCTACGTTCATTTCAGTCATCTGACACTGGACTTTTAGTTATTCCCAGATTCAAGTTGAGCACCATGGATGGTCGATCTTTTAGTGTGGCGGCTACGACTCTCTGGAATTCTCTTCCCCTCTCCCTCCGTCTCTTACCATCTCTTAACACATTCAAGGCTCAACTAAAGACTCATCTATTTAATCAACATTTTCTCACAACTTCCTCAACTTAGGTCTGTTCTGTGTTTTTTTTTTTTTTTTTGTATTTCTCTGTAGTGTCCTTGGGTACTTTGAAAGGCTCTATAGAAGTTGAAATTATTATTATTTGGGGTGATGTAACATTCTGCGTAGCGCAAAACAGGGAGGCAGACACAAACGCTGAGGAGAGCGAGATTTATTCAAGGAAATCCCAAAGGCAGAGTCGAAATAACAGGCGCAGGTCGTATCGGGAGGGCAGTCCAAACATGAAATGTACAAAGGCATGACAACGGGCAAGGGAAACGACAAGGCAGGTAAACTAGGGAAGAACAGGCAAAACACACGGATAACGGGTAACACAAAAGAGCGAACTCACGTATAGGCGCAATGGCAACGAACAGGTATGAACAAAAAAGACCGATACGGACATGGGAGACACAGGGACTATTATACACAGAACTAGACAAGGACCAGGTGCTAACAATGACGACATGGGCGTGGAATACAATGGGAAACCATAGAGACAAACGAGCAGGGCGGGATGAACAGGCAAGAAACACAGACATGGGGGAACCCGAAGTGACAGCTAGGAGAGGGGGCGTAGCCGTACATGACAGGTGACCTGCAATAGTCGCTGATTCGACTATAGTCGACTATACCCCCTAGTCGAATGTACCATTCTAACTGCATGGGGGTGCCCAATGATGCTGCTAAGAATTAGTTGTCACATGAAATGTCTTTTTTTTAGTTATATATAGCCTTTTGTCAAATAAAATCATCCTAATTTCTGTTAATAAATATTTTTAAATGATGTGTGCGCATTAACAATAGGCATCATTAATAAATCACACCCTGCAGTTGCACAATCCAAATGAGCGGAGCTGAACACGCTACACGATAGTCAGCTAAAAAACTTCAAACGTATTTTGAAAAAGATAAAGATGAGTCAAACAAAGTAAAGTGCAAGTTATATCATCAACGTCTTTCATTTCACACGACAACAACCAACATGGCATACCATTGAAAACGCGTAAGGCGGAAAAAAAACAGTTCAGCTTTACTTTACTTTACTTCAGCAGTTCAGTTCAGTTTACTTGCCGAGACGTGTCGTCTCGTCGCGGTGCGTCTTGGCAAGTAAACCTATAAACATTTTTGGTTGTTGTTTGCTTTTTAAACCCCGTTACTTGAACCTTTCCTTATAATTTTTTTGCTGTTGTGTGGCAATTTTTAAAAATATTTTCAGGCAGGCACATTTTATTTAAAATATTTTTGACATTTTGCACAGTGCCTGTCTGACAGTTCGATATGTGCACTGACGGTTAATGTTCTCTAACGTTTCATAAAAAAATAAATAAGTAAATAAATAAAAGCTGAATAAAGCCAACCTACCATGTTTATTCATTTATCTGAGTGTTTTAGGTTTTTACTTTGAAGTGGAAAAAAGTCCCGAATGAGAACGGGATCCCGTTTAAGGTGCTCTTAAAAAAAAACCAAAAAAAAAAACCCCAGATTCGACTATTAGTCGACTAAAAGGAAAATCTGACGAATCAGATTCGACTATGAAAATCCTTAGTTGAATACACCTCTAATTATTATTATTATTAGGCAACTAGCACCAGTGCACCAGTTGTTAAGTTAAGCACTACAGTACAAACAAGCTAGATGGGTAGATGCATCTACTTCTGTAGTGGCAATAATTATGGGGATAAGGGCTTAGAATTGAATGACACTGTGTAACTTTGGGTCAAAACATAATTCCAAAGCTGTTGATACCACCAACAATGAAGGAAAAAAAAGCTAGATTCTGGACTGTCCTGAGGTTCTCACAGATGACGTCACAGGCTGGCTCCTGTTCGGAACGTCTCTGTATTCCATGAATTCCGCAAGGCCTCTGAATATGCAAGGATGTTTGCAGTTCTGGATCAGCCTTCATGACCAGCCGCTATCGTGGGCTATTCTAAAACTAATCCAAAATAATTCTAATCCATTTGGTATCTGATGGAAATAATTCTAAGAAATAAATTACAAACAAATTACTTATTTATTCTCACAAAAGTTTCCCTCTGGAAAACTTCTGGAGTTTCCCAAACTCTTTGCGGTTCCTTACGACCTCTTCTTCCAAGAAAGGCCAGGACATTTTTTTTCTTTGACTGCCTATATTATAATCTTTTCAGGTTTGGGAGCAATACAAAAAGGGAGAGGATTTAACTAGCTTGTTGTTTTGCTTCTAAACTCCAATGAAATTAAAGCATTTTGTTTGAATTACAAGTAAAAGAAAATGAAGCAACTGAAACGCCAAAAGGTTTACATTCCTTTAATAAACCTGTAACGCTAGGTGTAGTTTTACATTTATTAGGAAATATAATAATTTCACCTGAACATGGCCCTTACTAAGTCTTCCTTGTTTTTACTTCAATTATGCTGAGGAGGTAAAGTCTTATTAATAGCCATAACAGACATTACTGTGCATATTCTATAACGACAATAGAAAGGCATCAATAATAAAGGTACCAATAATGTGCATCAGTACATGGGAAAATACATAAAGGTGAAGGACAGATTAAAGTTGATACAGAGATTAAAGCCAGACAACAATTCAGTGATTATAATGAATATATTATAATGCTTGTTATTGAAGACAGTTCTGAACTGTTATGGATGACAAATGTTTTCAGTGCATCTAGATAAAGAACTCATGTTTATAAAACTACACCAAGATGGACTTTATTTATCCCTCAAATCTTTTCCTTTTTTTCTGTCTCTCTTTAACTTGTTGTCATGGTGACCAGCGTCGGCCAGAGGAGAATGGGTTCCCCCCCTGAGTCTTGGTTCCTCTCAAGGTTTCTTCCTCATGCCCTTAGGGAGTTTTTCCTTGCCACTGTCGCCCTTGGGTTGCTCACTGGGGGCTAGGACTCGGACATTTGTAAAGCTACTTTGTGACAAGAACTGTTGTAAAAAGCGCTATATAAATAAACTTTGATTTGATTTGATTTGACTTGAGATACAGGTTATTTGATCAAGCTGAGAATCTCGTTGCCGTCACTAGGTGATAGGATCTATGGATTCATAGCTCAAACAGTCGGTTAGATAAAAATATTATTCCAATATCAAAAAGATTTGAATTTGGTGTGGTTTAATGTTCATGGAGAGCTGAGTCATTTTAATGTCCATGATTTACAATGTGGATCTTCCAGTAGAGCAGAGAGCTGCTTCACTCCTGAGGCTCCTTGTTGATTGTGGAACAGATTCAGCTCTCTCGGGTGTGATGAGGGGTTTGACCTCAGAGCTGAACACAGAGCAGCACAGCCTTCCTCTGTAATACTGCAGTTAAACAATCTGCAGAGAAGAAGAAAAATCCATAGTTACAGAGGGACAGAATGTGTGAAACCGCTAGATAAAGCAAAAACTGAGATATATTCATTGTCTGTGACGGAGAAACGGGAATATTGACATATAGGTATACTGTATATACAAGTCAGTAACTTACTCTAGTTTCTCCAGTTTACAGCATGGATCCTCCAGTAGAGCAGAGAGCTCCTTCACTCCTGAGTCTCCTGGTTTATTGGAGTTCAGATTCAGCTCTCTCAGGTGTGATGAGGGGTTTGACCTCAGAGCTGAACACAGAGCAGCACAGCCTTCCTCTGGAATACTGCAGCCACACAGTCTGTGGAAAGAAGGAAAAAACTCCTCACACTTGTTCAGTACTGTGCACAGTAGGAATCTTTTAAAAATAGAATTGTCAGTTACCAAAATGCAAATTGAATGAGCAAATGAAAAGTCTAGATTAAATCAATATTTGCTATGATAGTGATGTTTTGTTAGAGAAAACACTATCTTAGAGAGAGAGAGAGAGAGAGAGAGAGAGAGAGAGACAGAGAAGATAGTGGAATATTGACTGTTTGTGAGATAGTCAGTATGTCAGTAACTCACAGTAGTTTCTCCAGTGTACAGTGTGGATCCTTCAGTAGAGCAGAGAGCTGCTTCACTCCTGAGTCTCCTGGTTTATTGCGGTTCAGATTCAGTTCTCTCAGGTGTGATGAGGGGTTTGACCTCAGAGCTGAATACAGAGCAGCACAGTCTTCCTCTCTAATACTGCAGTCAGACAGACTATAGAGAGAAGGAGAAAAACTCCTTACACAGTGACATGCAGGAATAAAGTGTGTGTGTGTGTGTGTGTGTGTGTGTGTGTGTGTGTGTGTGTGTGTGTGTGTGTGTGTGTGTGTGTGTGTGTGTGTGTGTGTGTGTGAGCGAGAGAGAGAGATCAAATGTGCAAGATAAGAGTTAAATATAGAGATTACAGTGGGTCTACAGTGGGACTATAATGTTTTTGTGAGTGAAAAAACTGATATATTTACGGTATGTGCAAGAGGAATTTTGTGTGTGAGAGGTAGAGAAAGAGATGGTGATGCTGTTTTGTGAGAGAAATACAGTACAAATGTAATTGAGAAAGATGCACTAACTCTTTGTCTGTGTGTGTGTGTGTGTGTGTGTGTGTGTGTGTGTGTGTGTGTGTGTGTGTGTGTGTGTGTGTGTGTGTGAGTATAAAGAGTCAGTAACTCACTGTAGTATCTCCAGTTTACAGTGTGGATCCTCCAGTAGAGCAGAGAGCTGTTTTACTCCTGAGCTTCCTGGTTTATTGTAGTCCAGATTCAGCTCTCTCAGGTGTGATGAGGGGTTTGACCTCAGAGCTGAACACAGAGCAGCACAGCCTTCCTCTGTAATACTGCAGTTAGACAAACTGTAGAGAGAAGGAGGAAAACTCCTCACACATACAGCATAATACTGTAGAAAAATCAGAAAATTCATTTATCTATTTTTATTTTAGATACATATACAATATCACATTCTCCATCTGTGTTCCGTAATGTGACTCTAGAGGGAATGTTGAACAGAGCTGTGCATGTGTATGAGTACAAGTGGTTTTGGGTACTGTGTGTGTGTGTGTGTGTGTGTGTGTGTGTGTGTGTGTGTGTGTGTGTGTGTGTGTGTGTGTTGAACTGTATGAGGTAAACACCTTCCAAGATACAAGAATAAGTCCATGAAACCTACTAACGGATCCAGCTCATTCCAAACTCCCATTACCTATTTAAATGCAGCATGTGTTAATACTAATGAGGAAAGTGTAAACATTACATTATTCTGACCCAATACATGGCATTACTGAGGTCATTTTGACCCAGTAGAGGAGCTGTATCTGCTGTAGTTACATCAGCCAGCTGGCAGCCAATGGAAAGAGACGGTGATCAGGAGACCATTCCAGCAAGCCAATCACAGTGAGCAGGTTCTCTCTCTGCAAAACCTTTGCTCATTTATGATTAACACAAACAATTAAATTGGTTTTTTAAGATTTTCCTCTTAAGACTGAACTGCTCCATGTTACAGAGGATTATTTATAATAAAGTTTTTCTTGATTTATGACATACTTGTGCAGCACACACTCAAAAATTAAACTGCACTACTCTTCACTAAACACCCAAAACACATGCAATAAGTTGTGTGTATGTATAACGAACCAGTAAGTCAATAACTGTCACGTCCAGCCCCTCCCTCCTCCCTGGTCCCGCCTAGCTCCCCGCTCCCATTCGTTCCTCCCTCTGTCTGTCACGCCCCCGTCGTCAGTCTCGTACACCTGAGTCTTGTTCCACCGTCGTGTTGGTCATTCCCTGTACGCGAGTCCCTCGCTGTTCTTCCGTTCTGCCTGATGGTCTGTTCGTGTTATTGTTCTTACACTTCCTCTCTGTTTTGTTTTAGCCATGTTGTTTTGTATCCCATGTGCAGCGCTTATGTCTTCCTTATGTATATCCCTAGTATTTTGTAATCATTAGTAGTTCCGTGTCTCATTCTTGTTCTTAGTGATAGTTATGCTGTTGAGTTATCCTTGTATCATTGCTTCCCTTGTCTTATGCTTACGTGTTCTCGGTTTGTTATGATCTTACGTTTACCTTTCCCTGTTGTGTAGCCTACCCGATTAGTTGGTGTCCTCTCCCTATTGTTTTGCTTAACTCCCTCTGCCTTCTGTGTTGTAGTCGTAGTTGTTACTCTCTTTATTAAACCTCCCTGAAATCTGCATTTGCGTCATGCCTGCCCGTCACAAACGTAACAATAACTCACTCTAATTTCTCCAGTTTACAGTGTGGATCCTCCAGTAGAGCAGAGAGCTGCTTCACTCCTGACTTTCCTGGTTGATTGTATTTCAGATTCAGCTCTCTCAGGTGTGATGAGGGGTTTGACCTCAGAGCTGAACACAGAGCAGCACAGCCTTCCTCTGGAATACTGCACCTAGACAGACTGTAGAGGGAAAGGGAAAAACACCTCACATATACAGTAGGTCAATACATTTGCACACATTAAAGCTCGCGTGTACATTTGTGCACACTTTCACCATCCCACATTTAAGCTTTGATTGGTTAGAAAACAATCTTACAACAGTCATCTAACATTAGGAGAGACAGAGACATTGAGGTAATGTGAGGTAATTGAGGTAATGTGTGTATGTAAATATATAGTAGATACACTAGGCATGCATACTGTTTTTACAAACATTTGTGAAAGAATTGGTCGCTCTCAGGAGCTCAGTGAATTCCAGCATGGAACTGTGATAGGATGCCACCTATACAACAAATCCAGTTGTGAAATTTCCTTGCTCCTAAATATTCCACAGTCAACTGTCAGCTGTATTATAAGAAAATGTTTGGGAATGACAGCAATTCAGCCACAAAGAGGTAGGCCACATAAAGTGATGGAGCGGGATAAGAGGATGCTGAAGCGCATGGTGCAAAGAGGTCGCCATTCTGCAGAGTCACTACAGACATCCAAACTTCATGTGGCCTTCAGATTAGCTCAAGAACAGTGCTCAGAGAGCTTCATGGAATGGGTTTCCATGGTCGTGCAGCTGCATCCAAGCCATAAATCAACAAGTGCGACAGGTGCGTTCTCTGGAGTGATGAATCGCGCTTCTCCATCTGGCAATCTGATGGATGAGTCTGGGTTTGGCGGTTGCCAGAAGAACGGTACTTGCTTGACTGCATTGTGCCAAGTGTAAAGTTTGGCGGAGGGGGGATTATGGTGTGGGGTTGTTTTTCAGGAGCTGGGCTTGGCCTCTTAGTTCCAGTGAAAGGAACTGTAAATGCTTCAACATACCAAGACATTTTGTGGGAACAGTTTGGATCTGGCCCCATCCTCTTCAAGATGACCAAGCAAGGTTCATAAAGACATGGATGGCATGGATGAGTCTGGTGTGGATGAACTTGACTGCCCTGCACAGTGTCCTGACCTCAACCCGATAGAACACCTTTGGGATGAATTAGAGCAGAGACTGAGTATCTGGCAGCACAGCCAGGGTTTCTCGTCATTAACTAAAATTGTCTCTGGTAAAATTAAGATGCCCTGGAGAAACACTCCATCTATTATAAAATTTAGGCAAGATTGTAGGCAGGCTGAGAGACGTTGGCGAAGGTCAAAATTGCAAGTACAGTTTGATATTTATAAAACAACATTGCAGAATTACAACTGTGAAGTGAAATCAGCAAGGAAAAACTACTTCTCTACCTTAATCAATTCATCTAATAATAACCCAGCTGGCCTGTTCAGAAGTATAGATGAGCTAGTAAACCCCACCTCCTGTGTCTTCCCTGAAACTGTTTCAGTGAAAAAATGTGATGAGTTTGCAATATTTTTTAGGGACAAGATTACTAGTATAAGGCAGAACATAGCAACAAGCACTAATAGACTATCAACCCTTACATCAGTTACTCAGCCTAACTTTAATATGTCTTATTTCCAAGAAGTTGACATGGTAACACTACTTGATGTGATTTCATCACTAAAATCCTCTACTTGTGACCTGGACCCTTTACTGCTTTTTCAAGCAGGTTCTGAGCTCATTATCTAATGAAGTTCTAACGATTGTTAAACAGTCTCTGCAACTGGGAGAATTCCCTAATATTCTTAAAACTGCAATGGTTAAACCACTATTAAAGAACAGAAATCTTGATCCCACAATTCTCAATAATTATCAACCTATATCTAACCTTTCCTTTCTTAGCAAAATCATTGAAATAGTTATGTCAATCCAATTGAATGTTTATGTCAAATTAAATCAGATAAATGACACTTTTCAGTCTGGTTTCAGAGTTCTCCACAGCACTGAAACAGCACTAGTGAAGGTAATAAATGACCTGCTAGATTTAATTGCCGCTTTTGACACCGTTGATCATGAAATTCTTCTTGATCGACTACAGAGCTGGGTAGGCCTTAGTGGCTTAGTCTTAGACTGGTTTAGATCGTATCTAACTGGGCGTGAATACTATGTTGCATTAGGTACCTCTTCCTCCACATGTCAAAAAATAACTTGTTGTCACTGTCACAGCTCCGGACCCTTCCCTGTGGGCATGCCGTTATGTCGTCTGCGTGCTGTTATGTCCATATTAGTAGTTCCGTGGGTGTGGGTTGTTTGTGAGCGTGTTCGTTGTCGCACCTGTGCCTTGTCTCGAGATCACGAGGGTATGAGTAATGTGTGTTCGCGCAGTGTCTTGTGCTCGTCTTTGTCTAAAGCTTGTGTCAGTGTGAGTGTTACTTGTACAAGTGCTCGTGCTATTAGTGCAGCACTTTCACTTTCGAAATTAAAAGAAGCGTTTTATGTCACCGTGTCTACTCGTTGTGCCTTCCTCGTCCCACCGTAACACTTGTGGCGTCCCCCAAGCATCAATTCTTGGGCCGTTACTGTTCAACCTATATATGCTTCCATTACCACATATCATTAACAAACATGGTATTAGTTATAATCAATATGCAGATGACATTCAACTTTACATTTCTCTAGAACCTAAAGCCCTAAAATTTTTAAATTTTGCTCACTGTTTGACTGCATAGGTGATATACGATATATGAGGGCAGTCATGGCCTGGTGGTTAGGGAACTGGTCTTGTGACCGGAGGATCATGGGTTCGATTCCCAGACCAGAGGCCATGACTGAGGTGCCCCAGAGCAAGGCCCTTAACCCTCAATTGCTCACTTGTATAAAAATGAGATAAAATGTAAGTCGCTCTGGATAAGGGCGTCTGCCAAATGCTGTAAATGTAAAATGTAATATATAGACATGGATGTCTGACAATTTTCTGCAATTAAATAAAGAGAAGACAGAGGTTCTTGTTCTTGGTAGTGATTCACAAAGGAATGATGTCCAGATTTATTTAAATCAAATTAATCTGAATGCCAAACTGTGTTGTGAACCTGGGTGTCACCTTTGATAATGACCTCAGCTTCAAATCACACATCATCACTACATGCAACACAGCTTATTTTCACCTTCGAAACATTGCTAAGGTCTGAGCTATGCTCTCTCCTGCTGACAGTGAAAAACTTGTCGATGCATTTATCACATCAAGGCTAGATTATTTTATTATTTATTTTAATAGTTTTCCAGATTATTATTATCTTATTTACTTAACTTTACATTATTTTATTTAGTTACATTTTGTGTTATTTTAATATTTATTTTTTACAATATTATTATAATTTTATAATTTGTTATCATTTTATTGTTCGTTTCCTTTTTATCTTTAATTTCTTAACATTTTCTTTTTGTCTTATCTTTGCTTCCTTTTAATGTTTCTTTTTATTTATTCTGTAAAGCACTTTGAGTTGCATGTATGTATGAAAGGTGCTATACAAATAAAGATTATTATATTATTATTATTATTATTATTATTATCATCAATATGTGACCTCACAAATGTGCTTCTTGAAGAATGGTCAAAAATCCCCTAAAACACACTTCTAAACCTTGTGGACAGCCTTCCCAGAAGAGTTGAAGCTGTTCTAGCTGCAAAGGGTGGGCCCACGTCATATTGAACCCTATGGATTAGGAATGGGATGTCACTTAAGCTCATATGTGAGTCAAGGAAGGTGAGCGAATACTTTTGGAAATAGTGTATAGAGACAGTGGTGTGGGTATGTGTGTGCGAAACACAGTGAAAAGGGTGATAATGTAGCATAGTGTATAGTATGTTTGTATGTGTATGAAAAGAATTGATGATTGTGTGTGTGCGTGTGTACCTGGTACAGCTAGACACAAAGATCATTACGGTGGCCGAGAAAACCTATCGCGCATGCAAAAACACAAAACAACATGTATGCAACATTTCAGAAATGCTTAGTTAATTCAGAAACACTGCAAATGTAGACACAACACTATGGAATTGGGCCACAACACAATGGAAGTGTTTCTGGACAAATTATTTTAAGCAGGGACTCTTTTTAAATATGTAACGGTACATGACTTTTTAAAAGTACGTAATGGTGATGGCAATGATTGAGAGATGCTTACCTTGCAGGGGGTGTGGTAGTCCTAGACTAGACCGCCGTTTGGATTTATTGGGTTTATGGTTGATTTAGCTTTTTTGTTGTTTGTCTTTGTTTGGATTGCTTTTTTGATGTTACTGTTGTATATTTGTTTTGAGTTAGTGTTTGGTTTACCTTCTTATTGCTTTTATAACTGTGCGTTTTTTTTTTTTTATTATTTTGGGGGAAGGTTTTCTGTTGGGAGGGCTCGTGACGATGTCGAGTGTGTGCATGGACGACTTGGTGCTTGCATTGGCCTGGATAAATTGTTGGCCTTTACAGCTGCGACTCTTGAGCCTTTTGGCTTGACTGCTAATAATCGACCTTCACTGATATTGTAGATTGCTTGCATTTGCTGTGGTTCTCCCTATATGTTGCACTGTGTGGGTGGGAATAGTGATTTTGAGAGATTAGTACAGTGAGGCCTGGGCTTTAGATTGTGACTGGGACCTTTATTTTGTCCTCCCTCTGTGTTTTAGGTGTTGCTCTTTTTAATTGTGAATATAAGTATGTTTTCTACCTCTGCCACCTGTTGTTCATTTAGTTGAACCCACCTTGTTGGGAACCCTAGGCCTCTTTGAGGGAACACCACCTGTTTAGTTGGAGGGGTTGTAGGTTGCTTTCATCCCTTAAATTGAGGGTGACGTAGTTAAGGTATGTAGGATTAATCAGTTGAGGACGTATTTAACCATTTAACCAACTTCCTGACTAGAAGGGTTAGTGAGGGCCATATGTACACATTCTCATTTTGATTAATTTGCTTTGTCTATTTGCAGCTGTAATGTTTCAATATGCAGAGATGGACATGTGATAGAGAGCTATCCAGGGTGTTGATCTTTTTTTTCTGTTTCTGAATGGAAATAGTGTTACTAACTCAGAGTGCATGCCTTATGTGGCATTGTGAAAGCAGGGAAGCAACACAGGTTTTAAACGACAACCATGTACAGTCATGGACGAAAGTGTTGTTACCCCTGAATTTTTTTCCAGAAAATTATTGCAATTACACATGTTTTTTTATACACATGTTTATTTCCTTTGTGTGTATTGGAACACAAAAAACAGGAAATAAAGGCCAATTTGACATAATTTCACACAAAACACCAAAAATGGGCTGGACAAAATTATTGGCACCTTTTCAAAATTGAGGGTAAATAACTTTGTTTCAGGCATGTGATGCTCATTCAAACTCACCTGTGATAAATAATCACCCCTGAAACCAGATAAAAAGGAGAAGTTGAAGTTGCATCTGTGTGTGTCACACTAAGCATGGAGAACAGAAAGAGGAGAACTGTCTGAGGACTTGAGAACCAAAATTGTGGAAAAATATCAACAATATCAGTGTTACTAGTCCATCTCCAGAGATCTTGATGTTCCTTTGTCCATGCTGCGCAACATAATCAAGAAGTTTACAACCCATGGCACTGTAGCTAATCTCCCTGGAAGTGGTCGGAGGAGAAAAATTGATGAAAGGTTGCAACGCAGGATAGTCCGGATGGTGGATAAGCAGCCCCAATCAAGTTCCAAAGAAATTCAAGCTGTCCTGCAGGTGCAGGGTGCATTAGTGTCAGCTCCAACTATCCGACATTTGAATGAAATGAAACACTATGGCAGGAGACCCAGGAGGACCCCACTGCTGACACAGGGACATAAAAAAGCTAGACTGCAGTATGCCAGAATGTATGTAAGTAAGCCAAAATCCTTCTGGGAAAACATCTTGTGAACAGATGAGACCAAGATAGAGCTTTTTGGTAAAGCACATCATTCTACTGTTTACCTCAAACAGTGCAGGCCTACAAACAAAAGAACACAGTACCTACAGTCACATATGGTGGAGGTTCAAAGATGTTTTGGGGTTATTTTGCTGCCTCTGGAACTGGGTGTCTTGACTGTATGCAAGGCATCATGAAATCTGAAGATTACCAAAGGATTTTGGGTTGCAATGTAGGGCCCAGTGTCAGAAAGCTGGGTTTGCGTCCTAGGTCATGGGTCTTCCAGCAGGACAATGACCACAAAAATACTTCAAAAAGCACCCAGAAATGGATGAAAACAAGGCACTGGAGAGTTCTAAAGTGGCCAGCAATGAGTCCAGATCCAAATCCCATTGAACACCTATGGAGAGATTTTAAAACTGCTTTTGGGAGAAGACACCCTTCAAATATGAGAGACTTGCAGCAGTTTGCAAAAGAAGAGTGGTCCAAAATTCCAGTTGAGAGGTGTAAGAAGCATGTTGTTGGTTATAGGAAGCGATTGATTTTAGTTATTTTTTCCAAAGGGTGTGCAACCAAATATTAAGTTGAGGGTGCCAATAATTTTGTCCAGCCCATTATTGGTGTTTTGTGTGAAATTTTCAAATTTGTGTATAACAAAACATAGATAATTGCAATAATTTTCTGGGAGAAATCATTCATTTTCTGGAAAAAAAAAATCAGGGGTGCTAACAATTTCAGCCATGACTGTATTAACAAACACAAAAGAGAATCATTACATGAATAGGGTGTACAACAAACCAGACTAACCGTAGACAGATAATTACACATACTGAATATATTATCTATCCATTATCTGTACTGCTTAATCTTGCTAGTCAGAGTCAAGTAGGGGGGTGGGGCTGGAGCCAAATCCAGGATCATCAGGTGAAAGCAGGGTACATTATGAGCAGGTTGCCAACACACCACATGGCCAACACACACACACACACTCACACCTACAATTTAGAGTGATCAATTAACCTACCATGCATGTGTTTGGACTGTGGGAGGAAACCAGAGTACCCAGAGAAAACCCACACAGGCACAGGGAGAACATGCTAACTCCACACAGAGCAGCCCAGACCGAGAATCGAACCCAGACCGCATTGCTGTGAGATGACAGTGCTGACCACCACACCACCATGCCACCCCCATACCAAATATATTAACAAACCAAAACACACATACATACACAACATAATTGAAGAAGGAATGATATCAATACACTACTTGAGACAAACAAGAACAAGATACATAAATAACACAAGAGCACTACAACACAACACAGAACAAATGAAACAATGAAACAGTAATAACAGGGAAGCACTACAAAGCAAACTCAAACATAACCATAATGCATTACCAGAAAACATGAGATCTAAGAACTAATCAAACAATAAACCATATGCTCAAACTCAAACATAACCATAATGCATTACCAGAAAACATGAGATCTAAGAACTAATCAAACAATAAACCATATGCTCAAACCTTTTCTATCACATTCCACAATAGATTAAACATTGACCCGCACTCAGAAACACAGAGACTACATACATAACATGACGAGTCAAACAAGGAACAGCTGTAACAAAGGGGCGTGGCTAGAGAACAGGGGAGAAACCAAAACCACACGCAGAGGCAGGGCTACGAAGACATGAAAGAAGATTGACATGTGGGTGCATGGCCAGGCATACGCGATGGGTTTTCTCCACCACCATAATGTAAGAGAAAAATGGGTGTGTGAGAGAGGTACTGACTGTATGTATAAACAGTAAGTCAGTAACTCACTGTAGTTTCTCCAGTTTACAATGTGGATCCTCCAGTAGAGCAGAGAGCTGCTTCACTCCTGAGTTTCCTGGTATATTGGAGTTCAGATTCAGCTCTCTCAGGTGTGATGAGGGGTTTGACATCAGAGCTGAACACAGAGCAGCACAGCCTTCCTTTCTAATACTGCAGTGTTCCAGCCTGCAGAGAGAAGGTGAAAAATCCTCACACTTACAACTCAGATGTACACTTCTCTATTGAGCACATGCACATACATGTCTGTATACACACACTTTAAACTAAGTGCTTCAACATACATATACCCCCTACAAAAGAGAAAGGCTGGATGATGAGATAAACTCCTACAGTGGACTTTTATTTGTTTATTTTTTTATACTACTAAAAAATGTGCCATTATGCACTGTAAAAAAAAATCCGTTAAATTTACGGTAAAAGACTGGCAGCTGTGGTATCTTTTTTGACAACCGTAAATTTCATCATTTAGAACTGTTCTTTTTACGGAAAATGACTTTACAGCTTACAATAATACGCTGTAAAATTAACAACTTTTTAAAATAAACCTATTTACTGTGAATAATTTTAAAAACAACTGTTTTACTATGATGAACACATTACAACCATTATTATTTTACAGCATTTGATTGTAAAGTCCAACTTCACAGTAAATTACAGGCAGGCCGCCATCACTCGAGCCGTCCAGTTGTTGCCACATTTTAAGACAACAAGGCACTTTTATTTTGCCTTAGCAACGTAATCACGCATGAAGCCGTGATCACGCGTGTTAAACACAATACGTGAACCATGAGGGCAGGTCATTAGCACTGTAACATTACACAAACACGGTAGGTAGACTCAGACAATGTACAACTACATAAACTAATACAGGGAGACTTAAACTAACAAAACGTATGATCAAATACATAATCAACAACAGCATGTCATAACACTTACACATAACGCGTATCAATAATGGAGCCGCGGGGGCTCATGGGAAGTAACGCCGTCCCCCAGTGGACCGACGCTTCACAATTTTCCAGACTTTAAGCAGAAAAGCCTTAAATTTTCTCAAAAATCAGCAGTGCGCCTTGTATGTGCACTGAATTTAAAAATCTGTCCCTGACACAGACACGTAATGTGTACGCTGGCAGCGATAAACTAACCAGAGAACATTACGTAAAACGTAATTGAGTAAAGAACAGCCAGGAGAAGCGTCTCTACAGTCACCATTCGACTGAAGGCAGCAATGATAGCACAAGACTTGAATATCGAAAACTTTTAAGTGCACTTAATGGTCCAGAAAATACGGTATTCCTTATATGTATAAATATTTGACCCATATTTACAAAGACAATTTCTAAAATGGCAGTACATTGTCCTATATTTCAACATGCTTTACCTTTCAGCACTGGCCATATTTTTAGCATTTTCTTTCTGTAGAAATCAAGGTGCGATTTTGCTGATTGATGAATGGGTTTTCACTGTAAATTGAAATGTAGGCTACTCATCAGCAAAATCTGTAATTTAGACTGAATATTTTTTTTATTTTTAGGGTAATTCCTTGTTTACTACATTATGGAATTTTCTAATATATTTTACCTAAAATATTGAAATTAACATTAAAAATGTGTGCTTTCTACATATTATGACTGTAAAAATTAATTTTATATACTGTTTATTTTTTTAAAGTAAACTATTGCATCAAAACAGTAATATACTGTTTTCTACTTTATGATCTTTTACTGTTGCTATTTTATAGTTTATTACCGTAAATTCAACAAACATTTTTTACAGTGTGGGTTCCTGTTGTAATATTCTCTCAGGCATGAACCTTATGGCAGGCCCCTGGCATATCATGCTAACTTTGAGAAAAACACATTTTCCTTCATGTAGGCTGCTTCCCGAACCTGAATAGTCTTTCTAAATGTCTCTAAAATGTTTATTAGCTATGTAGCGTTGACGCTATTACCTGTCATATTTTCTAGAAATTAGTGAGTTCAAACCTCCCGAATAATTTCTCTATTCCCAACAGGTGAGTGCAGAGGAATCAGGTGACAATGGTTTTGTCATATTGTCCCATGGGGTGAATCCACAGTGGGGTGGTATGCTGTTTCAAAACCGTCCCAGTCACTTTTGAGTCTGTAGTCCAAACTCCACTTCCAGGATGCAGATGACTCAAAGGTTTGACTCTTTGGCAACTGTTGAAGGTCTGTGCATCTGACACTCTCTTATCCCCTTCCTTAGAGCGGATAGCACCAGTAACAGGCACGGACAAACACAACAGGCTAGGAAGAGTCTGAACAGTGGTCCTCAAACGCCGACCCATAAGGAGCTGGGCAGGACTACAACCATTATGCAAAGGTGCAGACCTATAAGCCAATAATGCCATATATGGATCAGACGCCTTTTTCAAGAGGTTTTTCAGTTTGCACTGAATGTTCTGCTTCCCCATTGCTTTGAGGAAATTTTGGGCTGCTGGTGATGTGATCAAACCCATAGTCTCAAAGGCTGCAAAGACCTGACCAGAAAACTGTAGCCCATTGTCAGTAAACAGTCTCTGGAATACCATGTGGGGCAAACATTGACTTCAGATGCACAGTGACATCAGAGCATGTTGTAGGAGTCAGATGTGCAATTTCCACATATCTAGAATAATTATCAACCACAAGCAGATAATTCTGGCTTTTCTATGTGAATAAATCAGCACCCAATATCTGCCAAGGATGCTCTGGGTACTCAGTTGGTAGAAGAGGTTCCACTGGGTTTTTCCTTTCCCTGATGCAAATCCTGCACCATTGCACAAGCTTGTTGAGTTGCTGACACAACCTGTTCAATAGGAGTAAGAGAATGGGATGCGCATGTTACAGGTTTCCACTCTTTTCCCCAAGCCTAGAGAAGCACAGCTCCAATGACGAAAGATAAAGCATCAGCTGAGACCTTTATATTTTTATTGGGGTCATACATGGCCAACACTGGAGCTGGTGAGAGGTCTTTTTTCAATGATTGGAAAGCTCTCTCTTGATCATGCCCCCAGACCCAGTGATGGCGCTTAGACAGCAGATCTTGAAGTGCTTTGTCCTTCTCTGCAAGCTGTGGAATGAATTTCCCAAGCTGGTTGACCATATGAAGGAAATTTCTCATTGCGCTTACATTTGTGTGTGGTTTCAGTTTCAGTATGGCCTCAGTTTTACTTGGATTGGGTCTGATACCACTGGCTGAAATTCTGTGGCCTAACAACTACTTTATTTTTTGACAGGTTGCACTTTTTTTTGACAGGTCCATATTTAGTGTGATGCCTGCATTTTGAATTCTCTGCAGTGTCGTATGCCAGTGTAAATCATAATGCTCTCTTGTTGCTCCCCTGGGGCCTCATGTACGAACGGTGCGTACGCACCAAAACATTGCGTATGCTATGTTTCACGCAAACGGTCAGATGTACAAAATGTGATTTGTACGTGAGAAAGTGCGTAGCCCCATGACACTTTCACTTCAGGCATACGCATGTTTCTAATGTGTTTTCATCAATTAGCGACACTTAGAGGTGATGCATTGAAATTACAACTATTAAGATATAATTTACGCATACATTGTAGTAAGCCCTTATTGGGTGAAATAAAGTAAATTAATCAGAAAATGAAACAGTAAATTAATCAGACAATTTCACTGCCTTACTGAAATAATCATTCAACATGTTTCCACTTAGCCTAGATTATATAAACATGCATTAAATGTTGCGCTGGAGTTTTTGGGAGATGGCAGTGTTGGCATTACTGGAAAATATTGCTAATGGTTGATTTCGCCGAGAGCGCGTTTTCCGTGACCATCATGATTTTTTGGCCCATGATGATGACTGGCTTATAAGCCGTTTCAGACTTCCAAGCAGGGGCGCAGATGGCACTGCTTATATTGACCCCATCCGAAATCTAGCATCTAGATTTCGTGTCCCCCCCAGATTAATATTGAGGTCATCAACAGGCGGACCGTGGTCCGGATCCGAACAAATTACGTTCGCCCCCCCGCTCAACAAATTACGTTCGCCACTCCCCCGCTCAACAAATTACTTCGCCACACCCCCCCTCGCTCAACACATTAAATTACATTCGCCAAGTCACAGGTATCTGCTATCTGCGCGGAAAAATATAGTTGATTACCCCTGATCTACAAGCATAAACGTATATATTGTACAGCTTGGTCCCCCTCACTTCAGAATTTCCATCTGCGCCCCTGCTTCCAAGAGCTGCCCTCTTGTGCAGAGTTGGGTCCAGTTTTGGAGAGAGAATCGCTCGGCTTCCTGGCAACGGGCTCATTTCAAGAGAATGAGCCGCTGTTTCCTAAGTAATTTAACAATTACCCATGTTTAAAATGAATTATTCTAAGCTGGAAATGTCAAAAGCTTTTATTTAAATGCTTTAAATTTGTTGCTTACCAAGAAGCCACCCATCACGCACTCTGCTTGCTTGTAATCTTATCCCAACCATGCAGTTTGTAAGGATGTATGAATCATTGGGTTGATCCAGGCCAACGTGCCACTACATTAGTAAGACACATTTTTGCATCACAGATTATTTGCACATTTATGGAATTAAAGTGCTTTCTATTCACATAAGCAAATTCCTCCTCAGATGGTGCCTTTATAGAAATGTGTGTGCAGTCGATTGCTCCGATTATATTAGGGAAACCGGCTATTGCTGCAAATTGCGCTTTAATGTTTGCCTGGTCAACCACTTCATATGGGAACTTTATATACCTACACTACCGTTCAAAAGTTTGGAGTCACCTAGACAATTTTGTGTTTTCCCTGAAATCTCATACTTTTATTTATCAAATGAGTTGCAAAATGAATAGAACTATAGTCCAGACATTGACAAGGTAGAAATAATGTTTTTTTTTTTATTTGAAATAATTTTCTACTTTAAACTTTGCTTTCGTCAAAGAATGCTCCCTTAGCAGCAATTACAGCATTGCAGACCTTTGGCATTCTAGCTGTTAATTTGCTGAGGTAATCTGGAGAAATTTCACCCCATGCTTCCAGAAGCCGCTCCCACAAGTTTGATTGGGTTAATGGGCACTTTTTTCGTACCATACGGTCAAGCTGCTCCCACAACAGCTCAATGGAGTTGAGATCTGGTGACTGCACTGGCCACTCCATTACCGATAAAACACCAGCTTCCTGCTTCTTCTCTAAATAGTTTGTGCATAATTTGGAGGTGTGCTTTAGGTCATTGTCCTGTTGCAGGATGAAATTGGCTCCAATCAAACGCTGTCCACAGGGTATGGCATGGTGTTGCAAAATGAAGTGATAGCCTTCCTTATTCAAAATCCCTTTTACCTTGATCAAATCTCCCACTTTACCAGCACCAAAGCAACCCCAGACCATCACATTACCTCCACCATGTTTGACAGATGGTGTCAGGCACTCTTCCAGCATCTTTTCAGTTGTTCTGCGTCTCACAAATGTTCGTCTGTGTGATCCAAACACCTCAAACTTTGATTCATCTGTCCATAACACTTTTTTCCAATCTTCCTCTGTCCAATGTCTGTGTTCTTTTGCCCATATTAATCTATTTCTTTTATTAGCCAGATATGGCTTTTTCTTTGCCACTCTGCCCTGAAGGCCAGCATCCCGGAGTCGCCTCTTCAATGTAGACGTTGACACTGGCGTTTTGCGGGTACTATTTAATGAAGCTGCCAGTTGAGCACCTGCGAGGCGTCGATTTCTCAAACTGGAGACTCTAATGTACTTGTCTTCTTGCTCAGTTGTGCATCGGGGCCTTCCACTTCTCCTTCTACTCTGGTTAGAGCCTGTCTGTGCTCTCCTCTGAAGGGAGTAGTACACACCATTGTAGGAAATCTTCAGTTTCTTGGCAATGTCTCGCATGGAATAGACTGTCGAGTTTCAATTGAAAGTTGTTTTTTTTCTGGCCATTTTGTGAGTTTAATCAAACCAACAATTGTAATGCTCCAGATTCTCAACTAGCTCAAAGGAAGGTCAGTTTTATAGCTTCTCTAATCAGCAAAACTGTTTTCATCTGTGCTAACCTACTTGCACAAGGGTTTTCAAAATATCTAATAGCCTCCTTACACAGTTAGCAAACACAATGTACCATTAGAACACTGGAGTGATGGTTGTTGGAAATGGGTCTCCATACATCTATGTAGATATTGCATTAAAAACCAGACGTTTACAGCTATAATAGTCATTTACCACATTAATAATGTATAGAGTGTATTTTTGATTCATTTATTGTTAGCTAAAATAAAAAAAACTGCTTTTCTTTAAAAAATAAGAACATTTCTATGTGACCCCAAACTTTTGAATGGTAGTGTAGCTGACATGCAGATGATCCCATCCAAAACAGCTGGCATGGCACAGCTCAAAGATGACTGGGATATCCCGGACCATTCTCTTTGAAATGAGCCAGTTGCCAGGAAGCCAAGCGTTGTCGCTGGCAATCCACAACTCCTCGCCGTTTCTCTCTCCAAAACTGGACCCAACTTAACACAAGAGGACAGTTCTTGGAAATCTGAAATGGCTTATAAGCCACTCATCATCATGGGCTAAAAAATCACAATGGTCACGGAAAACGTGCTCTCTGCGAATTCGGCCATTAGCAATATTTTCCAGTAATGCCAACACTGCCATCTCCCAAGAACTCCAGCGCAACATTTAATGCATGTTTATATAATCTAGGCTAAGTGGAAACACGTTGAATGATTATTTCAGTAAGGCAGTGAAATTGTCTGATTAATTTATGGTTTAATTTTCTCATTAATTTACTTTATTTTACTCAACAATGTGTGCGTGAAGGATATCGTAATAGTTGTAATTTCAATGCATCACCTGTAATTGTCGCTAATTGACAAACACATTAGAAACATGCGTATGCCTGAGGTGAAAGTGTGGTGGGTGTACGCACTTTCTCACGTTTAAATCACATTTTGTACATCTGACCGTTTGCGTGAAACATAGCGTACGCAATGTTTTTGTGCGTACGCACCGTTCGTACATGAGGCCCCTGCAGACCTGGCTCTGTGTTACTGATGGTGGGGGGCAAGGGGGGTGGGTGTTCTGATTATGTGTGTGCCTCTCAGTGCTGGTGCTGGAGGTTTCAAAGTGAGACTTGTAGTGTTCTTGTAGTGGTCCCGTAGTCTGTAACGTGCTGCAGGCCTTGCCACATGCACCTGGATTCAGCAGTGGAGTAGAAGCTCTGCCTCTTGGCTGCTGTGATGGCTTTCCTCAGTCCGTACTTAGCAGTTTTGTACTCATCACCTGACCTGAAAGCATGCGTCATACTTGGTTGTTGATCCAGGGCTTCTGGCTTCGCTCAGACTCGTCCATCTGATTGCCAGATGGAGAAGCGTGATATGTCACTCCAAAGAACATGCCTCCACTGCTCTAGAGTCCAGTGACGGCGTGCTTTACACCACTGCATCTGACGCTTTGCATTGCACTTGGTGTTGTATGGCTTGGATGCAACTGCACAACCATGGAAACCCATTCCATGAAGGTCTCTGCGCACTGTTCTTGAACTAATCTGAAAGCCATATGAAGTTCAGATGTCTGTAGTGATTGACTCTGCAGAAAGTTGACAACCTCTTCGCACTATGTGCTTCAGCATCCACTGACCCAGCTCTGTCAGTTTATGTGGCCTACCACTTCATGGCTGAGTTGCTGTCGTTCCCAAACACTGACATTTTCTAATAATACAGCTGACAGTTGACTGTGGAATATTTAGGAGCGAGGACATTTTGGATTTGTGGCATCCTATCACAGTTCAACGCTGGAATTCACTGAGTGACCCATTCTTTCACAGATGTTTGTAAAATCAGTCTGCATGCCTAGGTGCTTAATTTTATACACCTGTGTTCATGGAAGTGATTGGAACACCTGATTTTGATAATTTGGATAGGAGATCGAATTCATTTGGCATTATAGTGTAAATCCAGAGTGGATTGTGTGAATATTTGAGTGGGCCAGTATACACTTGTGAGGCTGGGTACATGTCACTTCGCAGACGCTTGCAGAGTATATGATAATGTGTTTCATTAGGGCAATGAGACAGGACAGGGGTCAAGATTCAAGGACACAACATTCAAGGGCAAAAAACAGTCCAGGTCAATAATCCCAATAAACCGCAAGAGCCAAGCAACAGTACACAGGGGCAAATGCAAAAGAGTAGTGCAAACAAAAGACCAGATCAAACCATGGAAAGACAGGCAGTAAAATAACACTCGGTATGCTTACTAGAAGTTCTGCAATACTTTGCACTGAGGCTCTGGATGGGTAGGTCTTAAATCTATGTTACTTACTAATGAGAGACACAGGTGTAAAGAATCAATTCTGAGGAGAGGAGGAATGTTGCAATCGACGCAGAGGAGTCTGGGAAACGTGGTCCTCTTGGTTGTGCTGCATGACTACACTGGCTGTTTGTGGTGTCAGAGCTTATTTTTTATTCCATGATTTCGTTTGCTTGTGATCTGCCGATTGTAGCTCATATAAAGTGGATTTAATGAAGGTTGATTTTACACCATCTCTCATCTCTTGGGTGAATGCTGGGTGAATTTATTATTGAAATAATAAACGAGACACTACGGAACGTGCACAACTTTTTTTTTTTTTTTTTTTTTTAGAAATGTATGACATGTGCCACATCTCATTAGGAAGAGAATACAGCGGTAAAATATTGTAAATTCCTGCAAAACTCCTCAGTGGTGTACTGTAATGCCACAGGTGTGTTTTGGATCAAGCAGGAACACGTCACTTTAACCAGTGAACAGCGTCAGTAAGCAACACGTAGGCTGCTACTGTGTCGGGCTGCGTTCAGGAAATTACAATTTTCCTTGCAAATCTTTGCCGATCCTAAATATATTTAAAAATGACAGTGGCATTAGGGGTGGCAAGGCCTCTATTGGGGGTGGCCACCCCTTTGGCTCCGCCCACTGGTTTGTTTTGGGGCGTTTTGAGTGATTTATTGAGCAGCTAATTTTTATAGTCTTCATGCTGAATTAAAAATGTCATGTTTCTTTCATACTCTTTTGCTGTGTAATTCTGTTATTTTGTTTCTAAAATAAAGAGAATCTCAAACAAACAAAATGTGTTTGTGTGAGTGTAGAAACATGGTGACTGAATAATGTGAGGGACTGCAGCCAAAATCTTTCCTAGGGTACTACATTGGTCGGCATTGTGTGTGTGTGTGTGTGTGTGTGTGTGTGTGTGTGTGTGTGTGTGTGTGTGTGTGTGTGTGTGTGTGTGTGTGTGTGTGTGTGTGTGTAAAGAGTCAGTAAGTCAGTAACTCACTGCAGTATCTCCAGTTTACAAATAGTGATTGTGTTAGAGCTGAATAGACTATAATATTTTTGAAAAAAACTGATATATGAAAAAACATATATATTTACGGTATGTGCAAGAGGAATTTTGTGTGTGAGAGTTAGAGAAAGAGATGGTGATGCTGTTTTGTGAGAGAAATACTGTACAAATGTAATTGAGAAAGATGCACTAACTCTTTGCGTGTGTGTGTGTGTGTGTGTGTGTGTGTGTGTGTGTGTGTGTGTGTGTGTGTGTGTGTGTGTGTGCGTGCGTGCGTGTATGTAAAGTGACAGTAATTCATTATCTCACTCTATTTTCTCCAGTTTGCAATGTGGACCCTCCAGTAGAGCAGAGAGCTGCTTCACTCCTGAGTCTCTTGGATTACTGGAGTTCAGATTCAGCTCTCTCAGGTTTGATGAGGGGTTTGACCTCAGAGCTGAACACAGAGCAGCACAGCCTTCCTCTGTAATACTGCAGCAAGACAGACTGTAGAGAGAAGGAGTAAAACCTCTCAAACTTACATTTCAGTACACATAGCTGCGCACACAGTCTATGGTGCATTTCTGCAGACATGCCTGTAGTACACAAGTAGCACTTCTCCACCAGCAGGGGTGTTATTGTGCACCCCTATAGCTTGGTGACAGTGTTGAAGAATCAGATATTAATTTTTTTTTTATATTCTCATTCATCTCATTCTCATTCATCTTGTATCCAGACACATGCATGAACCTACAGACTTTCATTTTAAAGAAGATCCATTAACAAGAAATTACAAAACAGGTTTAGAGTGTCTTTCTTAACCTCACCCTGTGAAGTTTGAGATTCTAGCAAAAGTCCCATAAGTCAAACATTGGCTTGATATTGTGAGATGTTATGGGTCATATACACAAGGCTGAACCTGTTAAAACAGGCATAATCCAGCATTTCATATATTCATTGTGCATTTTAAACTATAAATGGAATTGAACAGTTTAACAGTGAGTGATGTAAGTTAGCTGTGGCAAGTTTGAGGGGCACTGCCTGTAATAGTGATTAAGGTAGAAGGACTAGTGTACTAGCCCCAACTATACTCCACCTCAAAACAACCATTCAAATGTAATTTTAAATAAATAGAAGCACTTTACTATCCACAATGACTGATTTTCAGGAGTGATAAAGTGTGTATAATAATATCCTAGACTCATTTGATTTCATGAGAACATTCTTTTCATTTATTTTTTTGAGGGTAGTATGCAGAAGGCAGTGTTGTTTTATTTTTATGTTTTAGTAGTTATAAAGAGGTGCGGCAAACACAAATGAACCATTGGCTGTATGACAGGTTAAGAATTTCCTTAGTCTTACTACACATTTATACTTAGATTATGATGTTTTTGGGAAACTTCGCACAGTGTTGTATTGTTTTTTTATTATATTACTCACTTAGCTTTTCTGGATGCTCTGACCACTGGAAGCAGTTTCAGTAGACATTCTTCTGATGAGCCATATTTCCTCAGATCAAACTCATCCAGCTCATCTTCTGAGTTCAGCAACATAAACACCAGAGCTGACCACTGAGCAGGAGAGAGACTGGCTCCACTGAGATGATAGTCACCTCTGCTCAGGTGTATTTGAACGTCCTGCACTAGAGAATTATCATTCAGTTCATTCAGACAGTGGAATAGATTGATGGATTTTTCTGTAGAAGGACTCTTTCTGATCCTCTTTTTGATGTACTTGACTGTTTCCTCTTTGCTGTGAGAGCTGCTTCCTGTCTCTGTCAGTAGATCTTGTAAGAGAGCCTGATTGGACTCTAGTGAGAGACCCAGAAGGAAACGGAGGAAAAGGTCCAGGTGTCCATTCTCACTCTGTAAAGCCTTGTCCACTGCATTCTTAAGGAAGTCAGACACTGTTGATCTTTTGAAGTCATGTGGGACTGCAGTGGTTTGCTGTTCAAGCACATTTGTGTTGTTGGAGATGAAAGATAGAAATGCATATAAAGCAGCCAGAAACTCCTGAACACTCAGATGCACGAAGCTGAACACCTTCCCCAGGTGCAGCCCAGACTCCTTTCTGAAGATCTGGGTACACACTCCAGAGTACACTGACACTTCTTTGACATCAATGCCACACTCTCTCAGATCTTCCTCATAGAAGATCAGGTTGCCTTTTTCCAGCTGTTGGAAAGCCAGTTTTCCCAGTGCCAGAACAATATTTCTAGTCTGGTGATCAGTGTCAGGTTTGCCTTGGTACTTTCTGTCCTTGTGTTTGATCTGAAAGATCAGGAAGTGTGTGAACATCTGAGTCAGAGTCTTGGGGATCTCTCCACTCTCTGCTCCACCCAAAAGCCTCTTTAGAACAGTGGCTGCAATCCAACAGAAGACTGGAATGTGGCACATGATGTAGAGACTTCTTGATGACTTCATGTGTGAGATGATTCTATTGGCCAGTCTCTGATCACTGATTCTCTTTCTGAAGTACTCCTCTTTCTGATGGTCACAGAACCCTCGTACTTCTGTTACCAGGTCAACATACTCAGGAGGGATCTGATTGGCTGCTGCTGGTCGAGAGGTTATCCAGAGGAGAGCAGAGGGAAGCAGATTCCCCTTGATGAGGTTTGTCAGCAGCACATCCACTGAGGTTGACTCAGTTACATCCCACAAGCTCTCATTGTTCTGGAAGTCTAGAGGAAGTCGACACTCATCCAGACCATCAAAGATGAAAATGACTTTGTAGTCATCACAATCTATTAATTTGAACTGTTTTGTTTCTGGGAAAAAGTGATGAAGTAGCTTCATCAGACTGAACTTTTTCTTCTTCATCAAATTCAGCTCCCTAAAAGGAAGTGGAAATATGAAGTGAACGTCCTGATTGGCTCTTCCTTCAGCCCAGTCCAGAATGAACTTCTGCACAGAGACTGTTTTCCCAATTCCAGCAACTCCTTTAGTCAGCACTGTTCTGATGTGTTTGTCTTTGAAGAGGTCATTACATTTGATGGGTGTGTCCTGTGATGCTGGTCTCCTGGATGCTGTCTCAATCTGTCTCACCTCATGTTCATTATTGACGTCTCCACTCCCCCCCTCTGTGATGTAGAGCTCTGTGTAGATCTCATTCAGAAGGGTTGAGCTTCTATGTTGTGAGACTCCTTCATGAATTATTTTAGATTTCTTCATAAGGTAGTGCTTTTGTTGACATACAGAGACCATCACTTCACAACAAAAAAAAAAAAAAAATTTGATAATTATTTTATTTGGTTATTATGTCTGATGTTGAAATCAATGTTATCACTAACAGTGTGAAAGTGAGTATTCTTTTAAAAAAAAACCTATAACTTGTTGCTCAATCATATGACATTTTGTAGAATCTTGAGTGATACTCCCAATGTAATGCCCAAGAGCTCTTACTGTGGTGTAATTTCAGTGCCAAAACTAGGGGGTGCAAAAACACAGGGCGAAAAATATAAATGTGCACGTTTAAATATTTCACAAGCATAAATATTCAACACGCGAACATAAATGTGAAAGACAAATTGTGTGCGTTTGAGATTACATGACCTCCAACCAAGTGAATTTTAAGGGGGAAAAACATCCCTGACTAAGAAATAATTATTCTTCCTAACATCACCTGTTCCATAATTATTGGCACCCCTAACAATTTTTTGTCACTTCTACAGTAGTTTACGAAGTTGATCAGAGTATGTAGGAACATTTATTTAGTAATTCACAACTTCCTGTTGTAACAATCTGACCAACTCAGTCATTACTAATAAAGTTTGAGGACTAATTGGGTGAGTACAAACCATGCAAACATTAGACTACCACATAGATTGTCCAGGTTACTCTTTACTCAGTATTTCTCTCCCCCAACAGTGTATATTCGGGAATCCACAAATGCATGTGCATTAGAAAGTGTTAAGTCTGTTTATTAAATTATATTTATTAGTTAGATCAACCCAAATTTAAACTTTTAACTTGGATGGGTAGCTAACTCGTCTGTCCACTGTTATCATGTTCCACCATATTTTGAAAAGACCAGACATGAAAATGGGTTAGGGGTTAAAAAGGTGAGAAGATTGGGGGGCGGGGCATGTGACGTCATGGGGATATGGCGACGGGGCGTTGACATGTGGGGGGGGGCTTGACATGACGTCATGGGGATACGGCGACGGGGGGGTGGCTGCTGGTGTACGGGGATACAGCAACAGGTGATGCCAAATATTACGGAGCCCGTAAGGTGACATCATGTAAAAAATATAATAACGCGTGGCCACGACTTACTAACGCGTGCGAACGAGATAATTAACGCGTGCGAACAAGATAATTAAGTATTACTTTATATAAAGCCAGGTTTACCTTCCTTGGGCAGTCAGTTTGCGAACATTCCTGGGATCTGCTTGCTTTGCTGTGAAAAAATAAACTTTGTTGCCGCGTGTGAAAGGCGACATTAGTATCTCGTTCCCACGCATTAATAAGTCGTGGCCACGCGTTATAATTTTTTTACATGATGTCACCTTGCGGGCTCCGTAAAATATAGTAAAATCCATTAAAAACTGTTTTTTTGACTGTCTTGTCAATAGATTCAATGTATGGAGCCAGATCCGGCAATGCGAGAAGCTGCTTTCGCCATTCCAGATGGCTCAGTCAAAACCAGTGACCGTATATATAATGGACGGTACGTTGCCGTTGACTCCCTTTGTGAACTTTTGAAGCCACCAAGATGACCGCACGGACACCACCATCTTGGATGCGCTTGCGCAGTAGATGAAAATTGGAGCCAGAGCATGCGCATTAGAACCGGTAGGCAGGACAATATCTCCGCCAGAGACCGTATCTCCGCCCCGACATTCGTTAGGATACGCCCACCAGTATAGACACTTTTGACGTTTTACAAAATAAACAAAGGTAAAAGGTTTTAATACTGCTGTCGAGCGTATTGTTGTCGAGAGTTTTGCTGTTGAACGCGTTCATGTTTGAGCGTCTGGTATTAGATGTCAACCAACTCAGCTATTAACTGTCAATCACCTTATCGCCACACCCCTTTAAATAACACTTAATAACTTCTATAAAATCTGTTTATCATAGAGAAAAACACCGGGAGAGATACTAACGCAATGGGGTCTTATAGAGTTGACAAAATATAATTGCTCAAAAAACTTATGAGCACTGTCAAAAAATCGAGAAGGAATAAAACAGTTGAGTGAGAAAAAAGACAGTTTGAGTGCGCACACTAACACAAACGCTCATGGAATTTTTCTTGCTGTGCTCGTGATTTTCGCATTTACACTCGCCAGATGAATATTTTAACATGCAAGTTTGTTTTTCGCCCTGAGTTTTTTTTGTGCCCCTACATTTGGCACGGAAATGACATCATACTTACTGGTCTGTAGCGTGTTGGCGAGATCTGTGTGTTTCATGTTCCTCAGGACATGCAGTGTGATCTTCAGCGCCCCTTCTCTGACACTGCTCTGATCCTCCTCATCCTCCACCTCTCCCCCAGAGCATACTGGGTAATCTGGACTCAGTATCTTCTTAAACCTCTTCAGCTCCCTCTTCATCAGAGAGATGACTTTGTGCTCCAGCTCCTGGTTAGGAATGAACACAGACATTCACAAACACCACAATGTCCAAAAGAAAAATTCTTGTATGATTTCACTATATTATGAAAGAGACACACACACACACACACACACACACACACACACACACACACACACACACACACACACACACACACGTGCACCTTGAATATGGCCTCCACATAGTTTCTGGAGGTGAACATTAATTTCTCCTTTTGTTCACTGTGGACAAACACAATACTGAGTTTAATGGGGAATGTGTACCACATTCATACCTGAACAAAACCATTACACACAAGCAGATATTGAACAGCGCAGACTGGATGAACTGGTTAAATGCCCTAATCCAGTGTTCCTTACTCCCTGTGCTGGGAGAACTGCTTTAATCCCATAATCCAGTGCACAGTTTAGTGTTTTCCTGCTCCAATACAACTGGTGCAACTCATGAAGGTCTTTATGATGAGCTGAGTGGGTTTGATCAGGTGGGATTGGGAGTGAGGAACACTGTCCTAAACCAGGAAACCATCCTAATCTCTCATCACTACCACACCCTCCCTCTTTGAAGGTAAATGGAGGGACCATTGACCAGTCACTCTTCATAGACACACAGCTGGGTTTAGGTGAGTCTGTTCTCTATCTCTGTTATAAACTAACACACACCATTGGGGAAAAGATGTTGTTAAAACCATAAATACGCCATGGACGATGGACGCCATTGTTGTATTATCTCTTCTATACACATATCAATTTAACATTATTAGCTTAGATTTAACAGAGAAAATAGATGAATATTTATAAACATTAAGTTAAAATGTTTTTCTACTCACAGGTTTTGTCTCTACTGTCTCTCTCTCTGTGTTCTCTCTATTACCCTCATGTCTTCTTTAACTCTACTGTCTCCATCTTGTTCTATTACCCTCATGTCTTCTTTAACTACTTTCTCCATCTCGGTGTTCTCATACACTTCATGTCTACAACACTCACATTCCTACATCATTACCTGAACTCAGTACCACACTCACATTCTTACATCATCATTACCTGAACTCAGTACAACACTCACATACCTACATCATCATTACCTGAACTCAGTACAACACTCACATTCCTACGTCATCATTACCTGAACTCAGTACAACACTCACATTCCTACATCATCATTACCTGAACTCAATACCACACTAACATTCCTATATCATCATTACCTGAACTCAGTACAACACTCACATTCCTACATCATCATTACCTGAACTCAGTACCACACTAACATTCCTATATCATCATTACCTGAACTCAGTACAACACTCACATTCCTACATCATCATTACCTGAAATCAGTACCACACTCACATTCCTACATCATCATTACCTGAACTCAGTACCACACTCACATTCTTACATCATCATTACCTGAACTCAGTACAACACTCGCATTCCTACATCATCATTACCTGAACTCAGTACAACACCCACATTCCTACATCATCATTACCTGAACTCAGTACAACACTCACATTCCTACATCATCATTACCTGAACTCAGTACAACACTCACATTCCTACATCATCATTACCTGAACTCAGTACCACACTAACATTCATACATCATCATTACCTGAACTCAGTACAACACTCACATTCCTACAGCATCATTACCTGAACAAATTAGGAATGTCTCCCTCTGTGAATGTAAATGGACTTTCCATTGATTCATCACTCGTCATGGACACACAGCTGGGTTCAGGTGATTCGGATCTCTTACCCTTAATCAAACTAGAAAACACAATATAATTTTCGACAAGGGTGAAAATATAACTTAATATATATGTCTAGTGTTGGAAATTTAATTTTACATTTATTATTACAAATTTATTTTGGAAAATGTACAGCAATTATAGCCAATATTACACTCCTTGGTATTACAGTTTTTTACGACTGCTAACATGCGTTTCCCAATACTTGAGATATATTTTCAAAACTCACAGCAAAACATTTATCTCATACAAATAGCCAAATAGTTAATATCCTGTTCAAATGCACATTTTCTTAACTAAATACCAACTCTGCATTTCACAACGCAAACAAAGTTTTCGCTTTATACACCAACTTTGTTAAAACACAGCAAACCTGGTTCATTATCCAATCATTCTTTCAAACACTAGCACAGATTCTCTATTCGAGATGAACATAGTCAATCACTGCACAACCACTGTAACCACTGCACAACATTAATTTCTCCTTTTGTTCACTGTGGACAAACACAATACTGAGTTTAATGGGGAATGTGTACCACATTCATACCTGAACAAAACCATTACACACAAGCAGATATTGGACTGCGCAAACTGGATGAACTGGTTAAATGCCCTAATCCAGTGTACCTTACTCCCTGTGATGGGATAACTGCTTTAATCCCCTAATTCATGGTCCTCACTCCCAGTGCTGGATTAACTGCTTTAATCCCATAATCCAGTGCACAGTTTAGTGTTTTCCTGCTCCAATACAACTGGTGCAACTCATGAAGGTCTTTATGATGAGCTGAGTGAGTTTGATCAGGTGGAACTGGGAGTGAGGAACACTGTCCTAAACTAGGAAACCATTCTAATCTCCCATCACTACCACACCCTCCCTCTTTGAAGGTAAATGGAGGGACCATTGACCAGTCACTCTTCATGGACACACAGCTGGGTTTAGGTGAGTCTGTTCTCTCTCTCTGTAATAAACTAACACACACCATTGGGGAAAAAATGTAGTTAAAACCATAAATACTGGACACCATCTGTCTATTATATTGTCTATACACATATCAATTTAACATTATTAGCTTAGATTTAACAGAGAAAACAGATGAATATTTATAAACATTAAGTTAAAATGTTTTTCTACTCACAAGTTTTGTTTCTACTGTCTCTCTCTCTGTGTTCTCTCTCTTACCCTCATGTCTTCTTTAACTCTACTGTCTCCATCTTGTTCTATTACCATCATGTCTTCTTTAACTACTTTCTCCATCTCGGTGTTCTCATACACTTCATGTCTACAACACTCACATTCCTACATCATTACCTGAACTCAGTACCACACTCACATTCTTACATCATCATTACCTGAACTCAGTACAACACTCACATACCTACATCAACATTACCTGAACTCAGTACAACACTCACATTCCTACATCATCATTACCTGAACTCAGTACCACACTAACATTCATACATCATCATTACCTGAACTCAGTACAACACTCACATTCCTACAGCATCATTACCTGAACAAATTAGGAATGTCTCCCTCTGTGAATGTAAATGGACTTTCCATTGATTCATCACTCGTCATGGACACACAGCTGGGTTCAGGTGATTCGGATCTCTTACCCTTAATCAAACTAGAAAACACAATATAATTTTCGACAAGGGTGAAAATATAACTTAATATATATGTCTAGTGTTGGAAATTTAATTTTACATTTATTATTACAAATTTATTTTGGAAAATGTATAGCAATTATAGCCAATATTACACTCCTTGGTATTACAGTTTTTTACGACTGCTAACATGCGTTTCCCAATACTTGAGATATATTTTCAAAACTCACAGCAACACATTTATCTCATACAAATAGCCAAATAGTTAATATCCTGTTCAAACGCACATTTTCTTAACTAAATACCAACTTTGCATTTCACAACGCAAACAAAGTTTTCGCTTTATACACCAACTTTGTTAAAACACAGCAAACCTGGTTCATTATCCAATCATTCTTTCAAACACTAGCACAGATTCTCTATTCGAGATGAACATAGTCAATCACTGCACAACCACTGTAAAAAAAAGTAACATTTTATGGAAATACAGAAACAGTATTACATGTAATATTTTACTCTCTCCCAGCAAACAGACATTTTACAGTTTATTTGGACATTTATTTTCCCAAATGTACATTTTTGGCAACATACTGTCTACACAATGAGCAGGGCTCTCAAGTCTCACGCATTTGACCGTCTTCACACGGTCACACGCCACACTTCCGATTTCACACGGCGAGAAAAAAAAATCTAGTTTATTTACCTCCGATCCATATCTATGTTGCCCTCCACTGGCAATCGATCGCGATATACAAACCCTCACCCCGCTCAACAACTTACGTTCGCCACCCCCCCCTCAACAACTCACGTCCCCCCCCCCCCCCCCCGCTCAACAACTCACATTCGCCCCCCCCCCCCCCCCCCCCGCTCAACAATTAACGTTAGCCACCCCCCGTCAACAACTCTCACACTCTGACATGAATCCTAAACTTGAGAGCCCTGCAATGAGTGATATTTACTATTGGGTACTATATGGAATCAGATGGAATCAGTCTTTGCATAGAGGCATTGCTAGGCAATTGCCTTGGGCCCCTCCCACTGCAGCCCACTGTAGGGGCCCCCTGACTAGCTAACTTATTTCTCGCATATTAATGTTCATGGGCCCCTTAGCTAAATTCACCTTGAGCCCCCAAATTGGTAAGTCCGCCACTGTATGGAATGTAGATTAGACAAAAAAGGAGTCAGTAACAGTTTTGTAGTAAAGGTTATATTTTACTGTATTAGGGACATTACTGAAAATTGTGACCTAACCCAGAAAATTATCATAATTGTAAAAATAATTAGCCATGGTCCAATATGTGTAAATATACACATATACAAAAAAAGCCACACAAGGGGAAAAGAAAACAGGATACAAAACTGAACAGTCTTGTTACGTGTAATCTAAATTTCTTCAGCAGTTGGCCACATGTTTTCATCCACATCACATCTGATGTTAGCCCTTGCCATACACCTGGGATAGAAAAGTTTGGTATGCCTTTTTCACCCCTGGCAGTCTTCAGCTGAAATGTCTCTGCAGCTGGGATCCATTGTATCCAGGAGGGACATTTAGCCATGGGGCCGATGATCATACACCTTCCATCTCCGTACTGAAAAAAGTTCCTTAGTGGGGTTGAGGAAAGGCGAGTAGGGTTGGAGGAAAAGGGACATCACTCTTGGATGGTCTATAAACCAGTTTGTGATGACATGAGAATGACAGAATGCTACACTGTCACATCACAAATGTCCTCGTGTTTCATCCCACCTGTTCCATAACTGCGTCTGGAACCAGTTGTTGGTAGAGTTCATTCAAAAATGAAAGAAGGAGGTCACTGTTATAGGGACCAATCTGGCATTTGTGAAGGACCAAACCAGCACTTGAGTTTGCAGGACAAATTGTTATATTTGCTCCTCTCTGACCCGGTATATTACTGTACTTCATTTTATTTCATTGGTCTATATGTGCAAAAAATATGAATTACAGAAAATAGCTGTGATGGGCAGGGTGAGCAACTAAAAAGGAAGTGATCACGCCAAGTCTCAGGGAAATAGGATGGTTTAATAGAAAGTATGCAAACCAAAAACCCATGCATTGTTCCAAATGTAGGAAATAATAACCAGCAGTCAACTGGTACAAAGACAAGACATATACTGTATAGACGAACAAACGACCCTCAGGTGAGATTGGATCACGGGTCCCGCCCACCTGAGGGACAAACGTCACGTGACCAAAACAGGACCGCTGCCGCTGTAACCGGGGGCGACCGGCAGGGGGCCCCCCCACAACCTGACAATAGCTTTTCAGCTGCCTTTGTTTTTGCAGAACTTCACATTTTATACAATATTTAAGGTTTTCATTTTTGACATGCTGTGTGCAAGCAATTGTAAATAAGACAAAAATGATCCAGAATTTTGTTATTGGATAACCTTGTGTGTATAGAAAATTTAAGCATTATAAAAACATGTAAAATTACTGCATTTTGTGCCAAAACAACATTAATTGTACTAATTGTATAGCCACTGAAAACTGATGTTGGGTTCACTGCGTTTAGAGTTTTGAAAATGTGACTAAAGATTGGACTGTCACGTTGAGGACCCCGGCACCTCCCTTTTGGGCGTGTTTACATTGTCCACGTGCATCGTCTGCGTCTGTGGATCTACGAGGTTATGGTTATGTCTTGTGATAATTCGTCTCACCTGTGACTCGTCTCGCAATCACGTGGGGCTAATGTGGTTTGTCTATTTAATGTGCGCTCGTGCAGTGTCCTGTGCTCGTCGTTGTCTAAAGTCTTCACGTTGTGTTATTGTTCTACGTGTGCTATTGCGCAATATCTGTTGAATATTAAAGTGACGTGTGCTCGAAACGAGGATTCAGTGTCTCGTCCTTGGCTGCGCCCGAACGTCACAGAACGACGAGCCTACCAGAGACACCCGAAAGATGCCAGGCTATGCTACTCGGCCATAGAAGGGCCAGCACGCCAGCAAGCGGCGCCACCGTGCCTCTTATGTGTACCAAACCCCTTTTTCCCTTTTGTTCCTCTATATGTGAATGTACTTGTGTGTGTATTCGTGTCTGTTCCGTTGTGTTTGTCTAACGTCTTTTCCCCTGTATTCCCAGGGAGGGTGTTCTAGGCGGTCCGTGGCGAACGCTTCACAGAGGGCGTTCACCTCCCAGATGCAGGACTGAGCGCGTCAGATCTGCCCATCGTCGTGGGTTCGGGGCACTCGGTCCTGTTGGCACCCCGGGACGGGTAGGGCCCTTGGAGGGGGCATCTGTCACGTTGAGGACCCCGGCCCCTCCCTTTTGGGCGTGTGTATACGTTGTCCACGTGCATCGTCTGCGGATCTACGTGGTTGTGGTTATGTCTTGTGATAATTCGTCTCACCTGTGACTCGTCTCATAATCACGTGGGGCTAATGTGGTTTGTCTATTTAATGTGCGCTCGTGCAGTGTCCTGTGCTCGTCGTTGTCTAAAGTCTTCACGTTGTGTTATTGTTCTACGTGTGCTATTGCGCAATATCTGTTGAATATTAAAGTGACGTGTGCTCGAAAAGAGGATTCAGTGTCTCGTCCTTGGCTGCGCCCAAACGTCACATGGACAAATCCATTTTAGCAGTCGTAAAAAACTGTAAGAAGTGATCTTCAAGGCATCCAGATTAGAAATATGAGAATAACAATATTTTAATTCTTCACACATAATACATCATCATTACCTCAGTAGCTCACATACCTTACATTGTACAATATACATATATAATGCAAAAATACTACACATATGTAGATGATTTTTTAATTAACATGACATAAAGATGTTGCAAGTTGTTACAGCCAATATTATAGCAAATAGTAAAAGTTACATTATAGTAAATATTTTACAAACCGAACTTCAAGATTTCCAGAGTTAGAACTCATATCCCCCATAAGCAGCTGGGAATGGTGGGATTAATTTGTTGTTTTCCATAATGTCATACTGCCAAAGTCTAATTTAAAATGGTGTCACATTTGTGGTGTAAAGTAGTCATCTCACAGACCCAGAGTTCACTTCCACACTGACCCTGTGAGAACTCTGCTCACTCTGAGGGTGCAGAATCTCTGTGTGTCTGTGGATCACCTGTTATTGTTCTGGGTTCATGTTCCAACCCTGTTTTGGTTGTGCAGGTTTCTCCTTCACAACATCTGGAGGTTTGAGTGTTTCTAAAGAGACTACCAGGTGCTTATCCAGTCCTTCATTACCTTTAGACTGGGAGAGTGTAACTTTCTCCTGGGAGACTGGAACTCACTCCTGGGAGACTGTACCTCACTCCAGGGAGACTGTACCTCACTCCAGGGAGACTGTACCTCACTCCAGGGTGACTGTACCTCACTCCTGGCTGGTTCCCCCATGTGTGTCTCATGTGTTATTCTCACCTCTCTCCTTTCTGTGTGTGCTGTTCCCCAGAGACACTCATTCTGGAGGTCATATCTTCCACAGATTATAGCTGCAAACCTTCAAACACAGATAATGCAGGAAACATATTCAATTGCAATCTGGGTCAGAAGACAACTAAACTGCAGGATGAATATTTGTCATTCCAAAACCCATGTTTTATATTTAACTGTGTTAACTTGCAGGAAAACATTCAAATGATGATGATGATGATGATGATGATGATGATTATTATTATTATTATTATTATTAATATTAATAATAATAATAATAATACATTTATTTATTTATTGGTGCCTTTCAGGACACTCAATGTCACCTTACATTATAGAGATTCATTAAACATACACAAATATGCCAGAATGTAATTACAAGCAACAAGAATTGACAAAATAAAACAATTATAATGAGAGAGTAAGACAGTTTTAAAAGATGTGAAAGATTAGAAAGTCCTTTCACAGTTCCCTCGGCAACCCCTCTTGTTTTTGTTTGGTTTGTTTCCTGGTTTTTTTCTTTGAACTTTTTGTGTTTACCTTCACGCACCTGTACCTTGTGCCCCACCCTGTGTATTAGGTTCACCTGTGTCTCGTTAGATCCCTCTTTTGCTTGTGTATTTAAAACTCTGTGTTTTACACTGTATTTTGCTGATCATTGCATGTAGCCCTAGTTTTGTTCCTGTTGTTGGTATTTTGTAGATCTTCCTCTTTATCTCATGTTTTGTATTCTTGTGTTTAGTTTACTAGTTACTAGTCTTGTTGTTAGTTTTGTGTAGATCTTGTCTCTTTAGTTTGTATGTCTTTTGTTAATAAATTATCATACCCCAAGATCTCCTGCGTCAATCCGGCTCCTCGAGTTGTTTTGTTTAGGTCAAACGTCAGTTCAAACTGATCATGGCAGAAGCATGAATTCCAGCTCAGGTTCAGATACAGTTTGTTTCTGCACACTGTGTGTTTGTCTCTGTCTTCACAGACTGGTGGTGCCCAGAGTGTTCACATCCCATACAATAAATCAGCAGATCCCCAAAACTCGGTTTTGTGTTGACAATCTACATGTTAAATAATTGTTATTAGTAATATGCAATTCAAATGGACAGAAATCAGAGTAAGGCTATACATGTGCTTAGAAAGCAGATTATTGAGCTATAATCTATATTATTAGGTTTCTTAATCTGATTTCTAGGCTTAATTCTGGTCTAAGAAATCTGAGTATGCTTTTTGCATGACCATTTGAATAATCAGTTAATTAGAGAAATCCAGTTATGATTGGATTATTAAATGCATGTAAATGCACTCAAGGACTATGAGATTGCAGCACAGAATTGAAGCTATAATCTGAGATTTATTACATTTACACTTTAATGAATCAAATATGAATTACAGCCCTTTTATTTAGGGTGCCTCATTTCATGTCCTCATTTCAGAGTAGCTGAATAAAGGAACCTTAAACTTTCATATTTACAGTATATTGCATGGTAAATGGTCTAACCCACACTATCTCACCTATACAGCTCTAACCCAACAGGATCTTAGTGAATTTGAGTCATTTTATGCTGTAATCTGCCTCAACTACTGTGTTCTTAAAATCCAGGGTAGGCTATCTCTTAGTTCCTAGAATTTGTAAGATTATAGCTGAGGATAAACCTCCTCAGAACCTCTCGGATAAGAACACAGCCTTAAAAAGTGCAGTGCCTGTTTGCCCTGGTCATGTTTTCTGGTAATCTGAGGTGAGTTGCTGCTGAACCAAAGTGGTATAATTTTGCTGCACAAACAGAAGTTCAGGGCAAAAGTTCAGACAACAGTAAAACAGACAATTGTTACAATAACCATATAGACCTTGTTAACAACTTGGAAAGTGAAAGTACAGTAGAATGACTAAATATATCTATTTTTGATGTTTGTCTTCATTAACACCATCTAATGGTGTTAATGAGGTTAATAAGTGTTAGTGTTAACTAAGTTAACGTTCAAATTCTGATCATTCTGAATCTAAAGCACAGACTCACATACTCACTGTTTTCCTCTGAAATAGAAGGGGTCTCATATGTCTCTCATAAAATGGTGATCCTGCTCTGTCTCTCACTCTGATCTGAACCTGTTAGTCCTATTTCTTATATGACTCTGTTGGAGGGGACTCCAGACTTCAAATTTTAACAGCTCTCTGCTACTGGCCCTCTCCCAGTGTTGAAAAACAGGAACAGGACCATAGTGGCTCACAGAAAAGACTGTGGTAAGGAATGCAGCCAGACTGGTACAAGTCCAGTCATACAGTCACCGTATAGACGTGGTTAAGAAGTCAGAAATTCGGGGGGCGCTGCTGAGCATCCATGGAGTAAGACGTGAGTTTTGAAGCTCCTGCCGATTCCAGTTAAAATTGTTATTTATTTGCGCGGTTGGGTTATATATTTATTATTACCCGACTCATTAGTAACTTCAGCGGTCAGTATACAACTTAGATTATGTCTAAAATGTCTGGAAAGCCTGCAAAAACGAGCAAGACGATTCAGTCACAGTTGCGGCCCAGTTCTCGCACCGAGACCACAGCCTCGAGTGAACCTCTGGCCTCATCTGAAGACGCCTCCGCGTCCGCTAATTTGGACGTTGCTGCCCTCAAACTCGAGTTGCTGGCCTCGTTGAGGAAAGAGATCGCAGATATTTTTAAAAAGGAACTGCATGAAAAACTTGGCGATGCTTTGGCTACCATTAACCTCGACTTGCAAACTGTGAAGACGCAGTTGGCAAACGATAAAGCTGCGACTGATGCTACAGTGTCAGAGATTAAAAACTCGGTCGGAGAAATGGAGCACGCGCTCACAGTGTGCTCTGAAGAAATCACCGCGATGAAGACCACCATTGAGTGTCTCACTGATACCGTGGCCAAGCTGGAAAATAAATGTGAGAACTTGGAATCGAGATCACGGCATAATAACGTCCGTATAGTGGGGGTACCGGAGGGTCCAGATACCTGTTCCACTACTGCCATATCTGCTTTATTGAAAGAAGCGTTCGGCTTGGAGAAGGAGCTGAGCTCGTGCGGCTTTTAACGAGGTCAGACGGCAGCTCCGCGGTATAGACGGAGCTCGGTATGGTCTGTTTTATCCAGCACAACTCCGCATTACATACAACGGTGTCGAGAAAGACTTTGTTTCATCGGAAGAAGCCAGTAATTATGTTAAAAGTTTGACTGGAAGGTAACCTCGAGGTGTTGCGGATCTGTGCTGTTATTTGAGTTTCAGGTCAAGTAGCTTTAACACTGCAGTGTTACATAGTTATATATTAGTGTAATTAGTTAATAATTGTATTGTTTATTCACAGTATTGTTTATATATATATATATATATATATATATATATATATATATATATATATATATTCCAGTTTTCTATTTCAGTTTATTAAATATTTATATATAATAAGACTCAGGTTTTGTATTTTTATATATGGGTCGATAATCTAATTTTGCAGGCCTTACTATAACTTTCTGATCACCGTGATAACCGGTTTTGTTAGAAGTCTTATTTATTTTGAATTGGTTTAATATCAAGGGTTTTGAAGTGTTAGGGTATGTATATATGCATATGCAGGCATATGTGTAGTTTATTATTGTGCGCATATTGTTTATTTATATTGAAATCGGTGGGAGGGTCTTTTCTCTCCTTTTTCTTTTATTTTGCTTCGGATAGGTTTTGGGTGGGTCAGCACGAACGACCTTAGTTTATTGTGGGTAGCACTGCTGTCTCCTTTGTTTGTTTTTTAAGGAGACTTTGGGTGAATTTTTGGTTCGGGGTATTTTGGGGGAGGGCATCCCGTCTCGGCTTTCTCTGACCAATTACATTTTTGTAGTTTTTTTTCGTGTGCGTAATGGTTCGTAGCAATATAGATCCCAGCTCTGCTGGGTCAGGCACAGATGTCAGATTTATTAGCTGGAATATCAGAGGTATGGGTAATCCTATTAAGAGATCCAAAGTTTTTTCTCACCTGAAAAATTTAAATTCTGATTTGGTGTTTCTACGGGAGACTCATCTTCGTAATACTGATCATCACAGGTTGCGTTGTCCTTGAGTGTTTCACTCAAATTTTAATTCAAAATCGAGGGGAGTCTCCATCTTAATTAACAAAAAAGTTCAGTTTTCATCTTCAGATGTTATAGCTGATAGGAATGGCAGGTACATCATAGTTGCTGGTTCTCTAATGCAAAGGAGGGTCTTGCTGGTAAATGTATATGCCCCAAATTTTGATGATGCTGAATTTGTTAACAAGTTGGTTAGTAAAATCCCCTTCTTGAATACACACCTGCTGATTTTCGGGGGGGATCTAAATTGTGTTTTTGACCCAACTCTGGACCAGTCCAATCCACTTAGGTTGTCTCAATCTGCAATGTCTACTGCATTCTCTGATTTCATGAAACAAAATGGTCTTGTTGACCCTTGGAGATTTCGTAACTTTCTTTCCAAATTTACTTTCGTAAATTTCTATTAAGAAATTTTCTTTTTTCTCTCAAGTACACAATTCATACTCTAGGATTGATTATTTTTTTATTGACAGTGCTCTCAATTTTCATGTAAAGTCTACTGACTATTCAGGTATTGTAATATCTGACCATTCCCCTTTATTACTAGACATTCAAATTTCTACCTATAAACGTAGCCCACCACTTTGGAGATCAAAGGCATCACTCGGAATGGTATTGAATATAAATGATCACTATACGCAGATGATTTGTTACTGTATATAACTGACCCTACACAGTCTATCCCTGCTGTTTTAGGAATTCTGGAGAATTTTGGCACTTTATCAGGTTATAAATTAAACTTGGACAAAAGTGAATGTTTTCCCATCAATACTGCAGCTTGTCATCTTCAACAGTCAGATTTACCATTTCGTTTGAGTCCATCAGGGTTTAAATACCTCGGCATTAATGTGACCTGTTCATTGGCTGGCCTTATATCTGCTAATTTCACTCCTCTTGTGTCAAGGATAAAAAGTGATTTCCAAAGATGGAGTAACCTTCCTCTTTCATTGATTGGCAAGATAAATGTCGTCAAAATGAGCATTTTACCAAAATTTCTCTTTTTATTTCAATCGATCCCTCTTTTTCTCCCCAAACGTTTTTTTGATACACTAGATAAAACAATTTTGTCCTTCATCTGGGGTACGAAGTCGCCTAGGGTTAGTAAAGCTTCATTGTAGTGATGCAGATTTAGTGGTGGACTTGCATTACCAAATTTTGTAACTTATTACTGGGCTACTCACATCCACAAACTTTGCTATTTGTTAGAATCTCCTCAATACTTGTGGTGCAGATTAGAGCTATGTCACGTATGGCTACGCCCCCTCTCCTAGCTGTCACTCTTGGTTCCCTCGTGTCTGTTTTCCTCGCCCATTGATCCTGCCCTGCTTGTCTGTAGCCCCGGTTTCTGTCTGTCTGCCACGCCCGTGTCATCATCGTCCTCACCTGTGTCTTGTTAGTTCTGTGTTCATATAGTCCCTGTGAATCCCCAGTCTGGTTATCTGTGGTTTTGTTCTCCTTGTTCATTCTGTGCTCAGTTTCTGTATCCAGCCCGTTTTCCTGTTCTGTGAGTGCGTCTTGTTTTCGCTGCCCAATCGGCCTGTGTTTTCTGTTCGTTTCAGTTGCTCTGCGTTTTACCCGTGTTTTGTTTTCCAAGTGTTCAATCATGTCGCTCAGTGTTTCATGTTCGGACTCCCTATCGGATTTGACCCATGCATTCCTATTCGACCCTGAGTTTGGTATTCCCTTTATTAAATCTCGCTCTCCTCAGCGTTTGTGTCCGTCTCCTCGCTCCGCAGCGCGAGCTGTGTTACAAGCTATCATCATGCAGGGGTTCTTCTCTAGCTGCTTTGCTTTATTCTTCCTTACCAGCGAGGCCATCTTTGTATACTGATAATCTAGTCGTCCTTAACACACTCAAGATCTGGTATCAATTTAGGCGACACTTCAAATTTATGTCTGTATCTTCATCAGGACCTTTAATTAACAACCATTTATTTCCTCCATCAGTTTCAGACTTAACATTCAAAGTATGGTCGGATAAGGGCATTACACAAATTAAGCATTTATATGTTGATGGTGTCTTTGACAATTTTACCAATTTGTCATCCCGTTACGACCTTCCTCATACTCATTTATTTAGCTATTTTCAGGTTCGCAATTTTGTATCTAAAAGTTTTCCTAATTTCCCTTCTTTGTCACCTGAACAGCGATGGGAAACTATATTTTCACTTGTGCCTCATCACAAAGGAATTATCTCAAAGCTTTATGACACCATCTCAGCTTTTGGTAATTACTCAACCACTAAGCTCAAGTGCGCTTGGGAACTGGAATTGGGAATTCAAATACATGAAGAGTCCTGGGAACTGGCCATAGAGAGGATAAGATCTACCACCTCTTGTGCTCGTCTTGGACTTATCCAGTTTAAGGTTTTACATAGGGCACATCTCTCTAATGCTAGATTGTCTGCATTATATCCGGATGTGGAAGACAAATGTGATAAATGCCATGGCTCCCCTTGCCATCTTAGCCATGTTTTATCTTTGTCCTGGCCTAAAAGGCTTCTGGTCTGGGTATTTTAAAATCATGTCTGCAGTTCTTGGGGTAAATCTTCAACCTTGTCCTTTAACCGCTATATTTGGTATTTCTGACCCTTCAAGTGCACTAAACGCTACACAAAAGGACATTATGGCCTTCACATCCCTACTAGCCAGACGTATCTTGTTGTTGCAGTGGAAGTCTAACAGATACCCTTCCATTTCCCAGTAGCTCAAGGATGTCATGTTTTTTTTTAATTGGAGAAAATTAAATTTACTTTAAGAGGTTGTACAGCCAAATTTTTTGACAAGTGGCAACCTTTTATATCATATTTTACTAATTTAAAAGGTTCTACCCAATTGAAGCTGTGCTCTTTTGTCTACATTGCTTAATTAATTATATAGTGGTTGGTCGTGGTGAGTCGAGTTGGGAATGGGGTCGGGGTGGGTGAGTGTGTGTGGGGGGGTGTTTCCTTTATTTTGTTTAAAAAAAGTGGAATATGTAAACTGTATTTTCATTGCTGTAATTTTTTATATTGTATTATTCCAATAAAAAATATAATTTAAAAGAAATTCAGAAAATCCTTCATTTATACGAGAGATGAGCTATTATCAATCAAAAATCAACAAAAATTTATTTGTATAGCGCTTTTCACAACACATGTCACAAAATAGCTTTACAGGATTTACAAGGTTAACAATACTATGGGTCCAAATCCCTAATGAGCAAGCCAAAGGCGACAGTGGCAAGGAAAAACTCCTCATGATGGTCCTCCCAAGGTTTCTTCCTATTCCCCACCAAGACTCAAAAGGGAAGCCATCCTCCATTGGGTGGCCCGTTAACACACAAATTACACAAAATCAAATTATACAGACGAATACACAAGTTACACAAAAACCACACAATCAGACTAAGTATAAGGTAACTAGAATGTAAATTCTGGGTGTTGATATTGTCACTGTAAATGTCTTGTGATGAACTCCATGTTTTCATTCCGTGTCGGAGCAATGATACTGGTATTGTAGGCTCCGACTGCAGTGTTACTCCCCAGGTGAACCTCAGAGAAGAAAGCTACACTACCGTTCAAAAGTTTGGTTCACTTAGAAATGTTCTTATTTTTGAAAGAAAAGCAGTTTTTTTTTCAATTTAGCTAACATTAAATGCATCAAAAATACACTCTATACATTATTAATGTGGTAAAAGACTATTCTAGCTGTAAACATCTGGTTTTTAATGCAATATCTACATAGATGTATGGAGACCCATTTCCAACAACCATCACTCCAGTGTTCTAATGGTACATTGTGTTTGCTAACTCTAAGGAGGCTATTGGATATTTAGAAAACCCTTGAAAACCCTTGTGCAAGTAGGTTAGCACAGCTGAAAACAGTTAAAGAAAAACAGAGAAGCTATAAAACTGACCTTCCTTTGAGCTAGTTGAGAATCTGGAGCATTACAATTGTTGGTTCGATTAAGCTCACAAAATGGCCAGAAAAAAACAACTTTCAATTGAAACTCAACAGTCTATTCTTGTTCTGACAAATGAAGTCTATTCCATGCGAGACATTGCCAAGAAACTGAAGATTTTCTACAATGGTGTGTACTACTCCCTTCAGAGGAGAGCACAGACGGAAGGCAAAGCGGAAGGCCCCGCTGCACAACTGAGCAAGAAGACAAGTACATTAGAGTCTCCAGTTTGAGAAATCGACGCCTCACAGGTCCTCAACTGGCAGCTTCATTAAATAGTACCCTCAAAACGGCAGTGTCAACGTCTACAGTGAAGAGGCAACTCCGGGATGCTGGCCTTCAGAGCAGAGTGGCAAAGAAAAAGCCATATCTGGCTAATAAAAGAAAAAGATTAATATGTGCAAAAGAACACACATTGGACAGAGGAAGATTGGAAAAAAGTGTTATGGACAGATGAATCAAAGTTTGAGGTGTTTGGATCACACAGACGAACATTTGTGAGACGCAGAACAACTGAAAAGATGCTGGAAGAGTGCCTGACACCATCTGTCAAACTTGGTGGAGGTAATGTGATGGTCTGGGGTTGCTTTGGTGCTGGTAAAGTGGGAGATTTGAACAAGGTAAAAGGGATTTTGAATAAGGAAGGCTATCACTCCATTTTGAAACACCATGCCATACCCTGTGGACAGCGCTTGATTGGAGCCAATTTCATCCTGCAACAGGACAATGATCCAAAGCACATCTCCAAATTATGCACAAACTATTTAGAGAAAAAGCAGGCAGCTGGTGTTTTATCGGTAATGGAGTGGCCAGCGCAGTCACCAGATCTCAACCCCATTGAGCTGTTGTGGGAGCAGCTTGACCGTATGGTACGAAAAAAGTGCCCATCAACCCAATCAAACTTGTGGGAGCGGCTTCTGGAAGCATGGGGTGAAATTTCTCCAGATTACCTTAGCAAATTAACAGCTAGAATGCCAAAGGTCTGCAATGCTGTAATTGCTGCTAAGGGAGCATTCTTTGACGAAAGCAAAGTTTAAAGTAGAAAATTATTTCAAATAAAAAAAAAAACATTATTTCTACCTTGTCGATGTCTGGACTATATTTCTATTCATTTTGCAACTCATTTGATAAATAAAAGTATGAGATTTCAGGGAAAACACAAAATTGTCTAGGTGACCCCAAACTTTTGAACGGTAGTGTATGTAATGTGGTAAATATGTAACAGATTAATCAAAGGCCAAAGTAAACAGATGAGTCTTTAGTCTAGATTTACACATTGAGACCGTGTCTGAGTCCCGAATAGAGGCAGGAAGATTATTCCACAGTTGTGGAGCTTTAAAAGAAAAGGCTCTTCCACCTGCTGTGATCTTTTTGATCCTAGGAACAGTTAATAACCCTGCGTCCTGCGAGCGAAGTGAACCTGCTGGGTTATATTCCAATAAGTTCACTAAGATACTCTGGAGCTAAGCCATGCAGTGTTTTATATGTTAATAAAAATACAGAATCTAATTGGCAGCCAGTGTAATTACTGTTTATCGATTTACCAGAACATCCAGCTTGCAATAATCTAGACGAGAGGATATGAATGCATGGATTAGTTTTTCCGCATCACTAGTATTTAATATGTTTAACGGCCAGTAGCTCCTTGCCACATCATAGTTACATTCGGCTGGTGTCATGCGATGCGAATAACAGGCACAGGGGTGAAGTTTCGGAGGGGTCCCGTTCTTTGGGAGAGCACGGCTCCTACCTCATAGTCGGATGCATCGACCTCAACCACAAAAGGGAGCACAGGGTCGGGTATACACAGGACCGGTTCAGAGGTGAATTGATGTTTATGGTTTTTGGAATGACCGCTGGGCCTCGGTGGACCAGACGAAAGGACCAGGCGCTTTTTTAGTAAGGGCTATGAGAGGACCTGCTAGGGTGCTGAACCCTTTAATAAAACAGCAGTAAAAATTCTACAGTAAAAAGCTACTTCTTCTGCAAAAATGTGCTCTGACTCTTGAATTGTTCTAACGTCCATATATTAATGTAATTTATGATTTACAGATTACTCGGACTATAGTGATGTTGATTATGCACCAGACAGCGATGAAAGCTCATATGATCAGTCTAAAAGGAGTTTGCAACTCGCTGAAAAAAAATCTCTGCTCACTAAACGATTTTCTTTATCTTCTGCCCAAAGCAATACACAGAATGCACAAAATCCAACGGAACGCAACAATATACATGTGCTGCCTCCATCAAATTTAATGGTATATGACAAGAGGAATTACTGCGTATTTTGATTTAAACCATCTTCCAAATTTGCTCATCGTCTGGAAACAGTCCACCAAAACGAAGTGGACGTTCAGTATCCCAGTTCTAAAGCACGAAGGACAAGACTTAACATTCCTTAACCATCTACGAAAAAAATGCAAGAAGTAGGAAGACTTCTCCTAGAAGATCAAAAATTACCTCCACTGAAAAAAATGGAAGACTATCATATCTGCTAACTTACCACATGTATCGGCAGTGAAAATAATAGCTGGCTACAATACTGAAAAGAACACCTACAGCATTCCTTCATTGGCCCTCAAGCTTGGCCACAGTCTACAAAAGATCTCTAGCATAGTTGAAAGTGATGCTATGATGGTTGGATACCAAACCATGGCAGATCAAGCTAGGAATTTCAGGATCATACACCAGGCCAGATGGAATGAATTAATTTCTGCAGGTGTGTTATCAAAGCGAGGAAGCCTAGTGGAATGTCCCACATTTTACCATTCACTGAAGATGTGAAGCTTTTGAATACGTACTTGGAAATAAAACAAGAAGAGTATGAAAAACAACTAAGAACAATCCCAAAAGCAGACAACTATGCTTACCTGGCTAAGGTAACATTTGCTTTAGCAATAATCTTTAAGAGGAGAAGAGCAGGAGAGGTGTCAAGAATGAATTTGAGTGTATTTGTGTCACGGAATGATGCAGAACTACATGAAGATATTGCTCATTGTCTGCAAAAAATTTGAGCAAATCTGTGCCAGTTCTTGTCCAGAGTTGAAGTCCTTGGGAAGCGTGGGATAATGGTCGTACTTTATGGTAGCATCTCTTATGCTCCTGACTGACACCCGTGAGAAGTCTGGAGTCCCAAAAGAGAATGCCTTTATGTTTGCCTTTATGTCAGAGTCTCTCCGCTAATTTGTGAATGAATGTGGTGCCAAAAATCCTCAGGGTCTCACCTCTATAAGGCTCCGAAAACATATTGTAACCATGTCCCAAATCTTGAAAACAAGGCTGATCAGCTTGCAGATTTTTTAGGACATGATATTCACATCCATCGACAATACTATTGCCTACCACAAAGAACTTTGCAGCTCACTAAAATTAGCAAAACAATAATGGCAGTGAAAAGGGGAACGATGTCAAAATTTAAAGGCAAATCACTTGAAAAAATTGAAATAAATCCTGAAGGTATGAATATGATTGATTTACAGACTGTAGAGATTTGATTAAAATGAGTGGAATAAGATCTAGTGTAATGTACTTTTGACATAATATATTTACATTGTGTTCTCTTCCTGTGTACTGTTTGTCTGTATTAAATTGGACAACCTGGTTCCATCACAGGACTGTGACATGTCAAAGATGACAAAGTGCCAGCAGACACAGCAGTGGCCGAATCAATTGAATCTGCAGTCCCAGCTACTGGACATGGATCTATGTGTAGTGTGTGGCAGAAACCAGGAAGTAATTTTGACTACGCCACCCCCAGGGGTTTAAGCTCCCGAGGGAAAGTAAGTTCGTGGTCACAAACACCTCAAATTGATCACAATTACCAAGGTTCACAATGTACCCACTCAACAACCAGGTTTGTGCAGTCAAGACAGCGTAAATGTTTATTTACTATCAAATGTATCCAATTATACTTTTCACTCTTCTATTAAGATAGTTGCGCCCACACACACTCACTCACACCTACTCACTCACGCACTACTGTGGGTTTGGTCGGGGTAGACCCACAGAATAACAACCAACCTTGCAAAAACACAAATACTAAAAAATAAATCAAAACAGACAAGGGAGGGCTTACCAGAGGGAGGACTGTAGCCCCCGGAGTGGGTCAACAAAACCACTCGTGATATGCACTACACACCCAGGTGACACTACACTACCATAAGGGTGAACTCACGGACACTAATACCCACCACCACTGGCTTGCCCCCCCCCACTGTTCGTCCCTGATCCTGCCAAAAGAAAAAAAGAAAAATATTATTAGCCTGGTACAGTACCCCAAAAAGAATGGCTGAGCACACCAGGCCAGCAGTAAGGCAATTCCCAAAATACAGTGATAACACACACGCACGAGAAGTTGTACACTCAAATCAAATATCACATCCCAGAGGTCACAACAGGTATCGCATCCCCAAAAAGGGCACAACAAACGACCCAACCACCCCCCAGGAGGTATCCAGGGACCAAAGAAAATAAACCAAAAAGAAACACCAACAGAGAAATAACTAACTAACTCAAAACACAAACAAGGAAATAAACAACCAAATCACCAAACAATGAATTCAATAGCAAGGAATTAATACCCACTTACATGTTTATGGTAAAGTTTTTTCAATTCGATATGACCATGGACATATCGAACTGAATAAACCATTGAAAGAATTGAAAGACCAGGACATTATTCTTTGGATTTGCCAATAATAAATCTTGCTTTTCTCAGCATTTGCCCTCTACTCGCTGTGTCCCGGGTAGGATGGTGTATGTGGATGGATGGAGGGTAGACACAAATGCTGAGAAGATTTAGCAGAGATGCTAAACAAAGATCAAACTGAATAAACTTCATCATAAACACAGACACAAACTCCAGGGCTGTATACAAGATCAAACACAAGGTTTAAATACACAGAAAATCAAAGTGAATACTTTTTGACATACTTTTTTGGTGCTTTGAGCATCATAATGTATTGTAACATTGTAGAATTATTCTTTTATTTATTTTTTGCTTATTTTATGTTGGAAAATGTACTTCAGAATCATAAAACACATGCTACACAACTTATTTTTGCTTTCATCAAAAATGCTAGAAAGACAAAATGTAAGTGAGAAGACACAGAGGTACGAGCAGTAGAGATACACCTCATGAGATTAATCCAGACTGGTAATGTGCCTCAAAAGCAGGAATGTATCTAGTGTTTACATGCAGAGCCATTCTGTCACAGTCCACACTGTCACATTTAAGTCCTGTGTTTAGTCTCTTGTATGGTCGGTTATTGTAAGTACCTCTATTTCAGGGGTGCCCAATACGTAGATCGTGATCTACTGGTCGATCATGAAGGAAGTGTGGGTAGATTGCATGACATTAAACCGCGCTAACTTGTTACCTTGCTGCGTAGCTAGCCTCCAATTTATTTAAACTAAATACAACAAAGGGTATAAATTGAGTGCCATATCTGGTCCAAGTAAGAAGCCTAAAACCTACCACTTCATACAGAATTGGAGGAGGATTTGTTTCACTATGTCATATTCTACGTGCGTTTGCCTCATCTGTCAGTGTTCCGTTGCTATTCCAAAGAAGGCAAACATGGTGCGGCATTTTCGGACTGTTCATAAAAACTATGACATTGACTTTCTACGAAAAGCGAGCTGAGAAGGAGAATGGTCAAAGAACTAAAATCCCAGTTGTCCGGACAGTAGGGGTGTGACGAGATCTCGTGTATATCTCGTGCACCCGCCACTTTCAAATCGTTTGTTTGGCAGCATTTTGGGTACCCGGCAGAAATGAAAAATGGCAAGAGAGTGACTGATAAGACACGGACCATATGCAAACATTGTATGAAAATATTGCTGTACACCGCGGATAATACGAACACGATGCAGAGACAATTATAGGACCACCACAGCTCAGTACTTAAATCAACATATCTCACTTGGAACAGAGGTAGCAGGGACAGAAAGGAACGCTTTGGCAAGTTGAGACAGCAAAGGATATCGGGAGCAGTGTGGGGATGCTAATATGTGGATATGCTAATATTCTTAAAAATGAACATGGCAGTGTATTTGCAACAAATTCAGTGACATTCTTGGTCAGGCTCTGTGTGCACTATTTGCACTCTGTATTGACAGAGAAGAACTTTATTTTGCACATAATAGTGTATGCGCTTGAAAAAATGAGAAATATTTAATTGTATTTATTTTTTATTTATATTTATTTTGTAATATTTTATTTTAATTTCAATTTGTAGAGGAAGAAGTTCATTAAAAGTTCATGCTTACATCATGTATGTTAAAATGACTATAATTTGTCATTTTAGTTTTCAAAAAATCTCATCTCGTTCTCGTGAACCCAATATTGTGTCTAGTCTCGTGAGCTGAGTGTATCGTCACAACCCTATCGTACAGCAGTTGTAAATGACAGCCTTATATTTATTTATTTGTTTATTTATTTTGGATTTTTTATGGTAAATGATGCAGTTCTGCTGCTCTACATTTTGGGCTTTTATTTTGAAGAGCACCGCTCTTATTCTGCTACCTCCTGTTATCACTGAACTAAACTTTCCGCGCGAGTTCGATGTGTGCACGTTGCTAGAGTTGGTAAAAAAAAACACTAGAACAAACTAATTACTTATTATATTCTTTGTTGACACTTGTGAAAGATATTTTACTGTAGTTTGCTCTGTTTTTTTGTGTGTTGATGTATGTCAAATGCAAAGACTGTCACTGAGAAGTGTGTGGAAGATAGCTTGCTAGCAGACAAAGCTCAAACTTAGCGCCCTTGGAAGCAGAAGGAGGTAGGAAGAGAAAAATTGTGTATTAATCCCAGTGTTGGGAACGTTACTTTAAAAAAGTAATTCATTATAGTTACTCACTACTTGTTCAACAAAGTAACTGAGTTAGTAACTGAATTACTCTATAATAAAAGTAACTCATTACCAGGGAAAGTAACTATTTGCATTACAGTTAAAAAAAGTTAAATGCCAATGAATAAGGATTTTTTGGAAAAAGCAGTTTTCACAGTCAGTTGAAATGAGTAGATCAGAAAGGTGTTTAACTTTTGATATTTATTGCACATCAACAGACCAGTGCAGGATAAAAGCCTTTAAAATCCCAAATCTTTGTGTAAAAGAAAAACGCAAAAGTAAACAGTTACACTATATAAAGTGCATTTACATCTATCAAATTAAATTAAATTCTCTCAACCTGAGACAACTGGTTTGTTCACAACAGAAGTAAACTTAACAATAAAACCTCTATTCTTAATTAAATAAATCAAATAACCAGTCTGGTAGACATTCAGGAACGGATGTCATGTGTCACTGGTGTGCTTCAGCACGCGTGTAAAAACACTGGCTCTGATTGGCTACCATAACGCTGTCTTAGCCAATCGCTTACTGACTTGTTAAGTTAAACAGGTGTTACACCGAGAACTGTGACCTATCAACAGGGCCGGCCCTTACATTAGGCAATAGAGGCAAATGCTAGGGGCGCCGTCTGTCCAGGAGGGCGCTCGCGTGCATGCGTTTTTTTTTGTTACAAATTAATAAATGTGAAAACAAGCAAATTCCACATAATCATAATTTCATTGTTTACTAATATTAGTCAAATTAATAATTATTATAACAACAACACACACCCATCACCCGCGTGCCAAACCTGCCCGCACCCGGGTAGAAAAAGGAGAAAAGTGGAGGAAGAAATGCGGCAAAAAACAGGTAATATAATGGTAATATGTGGTGAATTAACACTATACCAGTTGCGAACCTTCAGGGACTTCAACGCCTTCTCTGAAGGTTAATTGATCTTAAAAAGGATGCTTTATCTATTATATGTAATATGTTAATAACGCTTCACCAATAATTTGTATTTTTCCCATAAATCGGCTTTCAAATGGTCATTATTATTTTATTTTCAGTAAGAGCTGTAACTCCTAACATAAAAGGTTAAAATCATGTGCAAGTTTGCCAAGAATGACTCACTTAAAGTTTAAATACTGTTCTATGCATTATCTGTAAAATATGGTACTAGGGCATTTGTTTTTTGTATCTATTTTTTTGTTTTCACGGTGTCAAAATGTTGATGGTGAAAAGAGGAGAGAAATAAAGATGCACCAGTTGAAGCTCCGAGCATTATTTGTGATTAATCCAAGTGGTCCGCTACAGCAGTCATTTTTCTCACATCTGACCACAAAAGAGGCATTTGTTGAAGCCGCTAATTCCTTGTTCCAAGACTTCAAAAACAAATATACAGAAATATTATCTTCAGTCAAAGCTCTCAAGGTATCGAGGAATACAGTCACACGGCACTCTGAAGCCATGACCGAGGATTTGACCCAGCAATTTGGAAGGATATGGAACTTTGGAAGGAGAGTGTTTCTCGCTACAATTAGCGATACTTTAACATACTTTATTAATATAAATAAATACTATATTTATCCTAAAAGGAAAGAAAGATTACACAAAATTTAATAGTAATAACTTAAATAATGATAATAGAAGAAATACATTTATTTTGCATTTTAATTGTAGGTAGATCATTTTGACTTGGTCATCTTATAAATAGCTCGCAAGCTGAAAAGGTGTGGACACCCCTGCTCTAGTTTGTACAGTCATGGCCAAAAGTTTTGAGAATGACAAATATTATATTTTCACATGATCTGCTGCCCTCTGGTTTTTATGTGTTTGTCAGATGTTTTTATCACATACAGAAATATAATTGCAATATAATTGCAATCATATTATGAGTAACATCGGTGTGCTAACCATGTTGGCCATCGGGATGCTAACCATGTTAGCCGCCGAGGCATTAACGGTGAAAGGAGACGAGGAACACCGCCACAGCCTAAAACGCTGCTAATTGGGGACTCAGTCATCAGAGATGTATGGAGCAACAGTATTAAGGCCTTTTGCTTTCCTCGTGTTACTGTCTGTGAAGTGATACCCATGATTCCACGCATATTGCAAGACCATCCAGCTACGGAAAGACTGATTGTGCATGTCGGCTCTAGCGATGTTTACAAACAACAGTCTGAGATTCTGAAACAGGATTTTAACCATCTGCTCGACATTCTGGAGTTTTCCCAGTGCGAAGTGTTCATTTCTGGACCGATACCTACTGCACGTCGAGGCAGTGGTCACTTTACCAGACTGCTGGCTCTAAACAGCTGGCTCACTACAGCCTGTGCTCATCGGAAGGTAAACTTCATTGACAATTTCAACAACTTTTGGAGGCATCCTGAGCTTTTTAAACCGGATCAGCTTCACCCTAACAGGGCTGGGACTCAAATGCTTGTGGATAATCTAATGTATGGAATCACTCACATGCGGAACCTGCACCCAACCGCCAGCAGTAATGTCAGTAATGTTAGTCAAAGGAGCCCACCATCTCCTGTCAGAGAATCTGTCCACAGTCTCAGAGGTAAACTCCAGGAGATTGATGAGGTTCCGCAACACTACAGTCTGCAGTCTTGTAGGAACTCACTTACTTCTCCTGCACACTCAGTGACTCAGGTCTGACACACTGGAACCCATGCTCCTAGTAAGTGCTACATTCCAGTTATTTTAAATAGCCGGTGGCATGGCTCTCAGAATCGAAATAAAAATGTAATCAGAAGAAAACACAAGGGCACAAAACATTGTAACAAACAAAATTTGATCCCAGTGAAATGCACAAGTGATGTAAGTGATGCCGATCAAACACATCAAGTCTTCAAAGTCTCCTTACTAAACGTCCGCTCACTCACAAACAAGACTTTTATAATAGCTAAATTAATTGAAGATTATTGTCTGGACTTTCTTTTTCTAACAGAGACTTGGCTTGATAGCAATGGAGCAATAGTGCTAAATGAAGCTTCGCCTCCTGACTTTAACTATTTTAATGTCTCTAGAGTAAATAAGAGAGGTGGTGGTGTTGCATGTTTTTACCATAAAGCATTCCGCTGTAAGCAGATCTCATTAGGGGAACATCCTACGTTTTAATATCTGGCAGTACAACTCAACAGTACTTATTCAGTTCTTTTGATTGTTATCTATCATCCTCCCAGACTACATGCAGACTTTCTTGAAGATTTTGAAGAAATGCTTTCAAGGATTTTAATTGATTTTGATTATGTTTTAATTGCTGGGGATTTTAATATTCACATGGATATATCCACAAATCCAATCACTTCAGAGTTCATGAGGATGCTTAACTCTTTTGATCTCATACAGCATGTATCAGGCCCAACTCATAAGCATGGCCACATTTTAGATTTGATCATTTCTAAAAGCATAGAGGTTAATAATACTGAAATTATTGATGTTGCAATTTCTGACCATTTTGGCGTATTTTTCAATATGTCATTATCTACTAGAACACTCAGTGAAAAGCGTACAATAACCAAGCGTTATCTCAGTGCTGCCAGTGCCGTGGCCTTCACAGACATGATACAGTCCCTCCCTCCCCTCTCAGAAAATGGGAATGAGCTAGTTGAAACATTCACACAGAGAGTTAAGAACTGTATTGATGCTGTGGCACCAAAGGTAACTAAAATTATCTCTGGTAAAATTAGGATGCCCTGGAGAAACACTCCTTCTATTGTAAAATTTAGGCAAGAATGTAGGCAGGCTGAGAGACGTTGGCGAAGGTCAAAATTGCAAGTACATTTTGATATTTATAAAACAACATTGCACAATTACAACAGTGAAGTGAAATCAGCAAGGGAAAACTATTTCTCTACCTTAATCAATTCATCAAATAATAACTCGGCTGTCCTGTTCAGAAGTATTGATCAGCTAGTAAACCCCACCTCCTGTGTCTTCCCTGAGACTGTTTCAGTTAAAAAATGTGATGAGTTTGCAATATTTTTTAGGGACAAGATCACTAGTATAAGGCAGAACATAGCAACAAGCACTAATAGACTATCAAACCTTATATCAGTTACTCAGCCTAACTTTAATATGTCTTATTTCCAAGAAGTTGACATGGTAACACTACTTGATGTGATTTCATCACTAAAATCCTCTACTTGTGAACTGGACCCTTTACCTACATGCTTTTTCAAGCAGGTTCTGAGCTCATTAGCAAATGAAGTTCTAACGATTGTTAATCAGTCTCTGCAATTGGGTGAATTCCCTAACGTTTTAAAAACAGCAATGGTTAAACCACTATTAAAGAACAGAAATCTTGATCCCACAATTCTCAATAATTATCGACCTATATCTAACCTTTCCTTTCTTAGCAAAATCATTGAAAAAGTTGTGTCAATCCAGTTGAATGATTATGTAAAAGTAAATCAAATAAATGACACTTTTCAATCTGGTTTCAGAGCTCTCCACAGCACTGAAACAGCCCTAGTTAAGGTAGTAAATGACTTGAGATTGAATAAGGATGCTGGCAAACTCTCAGTCCTTTTTCTGCTGGATTTAAGCGCTGCTTTTGACACAGTTGATCATGAAATTCTTCTTGATCGACTACAGAGTTGGGTAGGCCTTAGTGGCTTAGTCTTAGACTGGTTTAGATCGTACCTAACTGGGCGTGATTACTATGTAGCATTAGGTACCTCTTCCTCCACACGTCAAAAAATAACTTGTGGCGTCCCCCAAGGATCAATTCTTGGGCCGTTACTATTCAACCTATATATGCTTCCGCTACCACATATCATTAATAAACATGGTATTAGTTATCATCAATATGCAGATGACACTCAACTTTACATTTCTCTAGAACCTAAGGCCCTAAAATCAATTTGCTCACTGTTTGACTGCATAGATGATATACAGACATGGATGTCTGACAATTTTCTGCAATTAAATAAACAGAAGACAGAGGTTCTTGTTCTTGGCAGTGATTCACAAAGGAATGATGTCCAGACCTATTTAAATAAAATGAATCTGAATGCCAGACAATGTGTTAAGAACCTGGGCGTCACCTTTCATAATGAGCTCAGCTTCAAATCACACATCATGACTACATGCAAGACAGCTTATTTTCACCTTCGAAACATTGCTAAGGTCCGGGATATGCTCACTCCTGCTGACAGTGAAAAACTTGTCCATGCATTTATCACATCAAGGCTAGATTATTGTAACGCTGTTCTATCTGCTCTTCCAAAGAGCTCTATTTCGCACCTACAGCGAGTTCAGAACGCGGCTGCAAGGGTTCTGACCCGCAGGAGAAAGAGAGATCATATTACACCTGCACTCCACTCACTGCACTGGTTACCTGTCAGCTTTAGGATAGATTTTAAGGTTCTAGTCATGGTTTTTAAATGTCTTCATGGTCTTGCCCCTCTTTACCTCAGTGAAATGATGGTTAGATATGTTCCAGTCAGGTCTCTGAGGTCTTCAAACAGTAATCTACTGGTGATTCCTAGATGCCGATTAAAGATTGGCGAGGGTGCTTTTAGCCACTATGGCCCAAAGCTCTGGAATTCTCTTCCTGAAGAGCTCAGATGCATTTCATCCCTGAATAGTTTCAAGAACAGTCTCAAAACTTTCCTGTTTAGATCTGCTTTTAGTTAAGAAATTCTAGTCTATTATTTTATAATTTGTCACTTTATTTAATTATTTCTTTTTACCTTTAATTTTAATATTTTATTTTTATCTCCTTATATTTACTTATCTTAATTAGTTTTATTTACTTTACTTTTTTATTATATTGTTTACTTTACTTTTTTACATTTTGTTATTTTACTTTAATTTCTTTAACATTTTCTTTTTGTCTTCTTTTTATGTTTCTTTTATTTATACTGTAAAGCACTTTGAGTTGCATGTATGTATGAAAGGTGCTATATAAATAAAGATTATTATTATTATTATTAAAAGCGTTTATTGACAGTTAGAATTAGTTAATGCAGCAAGTCAGTATTTGCAGTGTTGACATTTCTTCTTCAAGACCTCTGCAATTCTCAGTGGCATGCTCTGGACTGATATCCTGACTGACAGCAGTCCATTCTTGCACAATCAATGCTTGCATTTTGTCAGAATGTGTAGGTTTTTGGTTGTCCACCCGTCTCTTGATGGGAAACGGACTGACAAGAATTACACGCTGCTTCCTGCCGACGCTGCTTCCTGCCGACGCTGTTGCGGAGCGAATTTTGATTGTTTCTCTAAAGTGTGATAATCTGTTTACGTACCAATCTTTACTTTTTGCCTCCCTAGACAACTATTACAGGTAGTGCTTCCACTATCAAGACAGTTGACTACTCTCTTCGACTGGAAACATCTTCGACATTGACATCTTAACCGAAGCTAAGTATTTCATCATGTCTGAGTCCCTTGTTGCTTGTGTTGAGTGTGGCATGTATAGCTACTCTTCTTCCGTCAGTAGTGATAATAATAATTATATTTGTGTGAAGTGTAGGTTAGTTATTAGTATGACGGAGAAGATTTCGCTTTTAGAGGAACGCATCCGGGCTTTAGAAAGTCCTAGAAAGTTTGTAGCAGCTAGCGTAGCGGCTAGCGCAGCGGCTAGCGTAGCGGCATTAGAGCCCTCGCAGCGGGGCGAATGGGTGACGTCTCGGCGGCATAACCGTAGGGCTGAGCACCGTCCTTCTCAGGTTCCCGTGTCAAACAGGTTTGCCCCACTCAGTAATACACCGACTGAGCGACCTGTTAAAAGAGCTCTGGTGATAGGAGATTCACAGCTCAGACACGTGAACGTAGCGACTAGTTTAGAGACACCAGCGGCCATAGTCAAGTGTATCCCGGGGGCTAGAGCGCCTGACATCAGGGCTAATTTAAAGGTGCTGGCTAAACGTACATATTCTAAGATAGTTATACACGTCGGCACCAATGATGTGGGATTGAGACAGTCTGAGATCACCAAGGATAATGTTAAAGAGGTGTGTGAGTTAGCGGGGACGATGTCAGATGCCGTAATATGCTCTGGTCCCATTCCAGTTCGGCGTGGCGCTGAAACCTACAGCAGGTTATGGGCGTTACACCGCTGGATGTCTAAATGGTGCTCAGATAACAAAGTGGGTTATATAGATAATTGGACACGTTTTGAGGGCAGGCCTGGCCTTTTGAAGCGAGACGGCATTCACCCCTCTTGGGAGGGTGCTGCTCTCATTTCTCGTAGCATATCTGCTAGGCTTAATAGTGGTAGTGTAGGTGTAGTTAATGGGGATTGACAAACCAGAGCCGAGGCCAGGCAGCAGACAAACAGGCTAAACCGACTGTCTGCGAGCTGCAAAGAGACGTCACCTAGGTCACACCAGATTGAAACTGTGTCTGTTCCTCGAGTACCAAAAAATAATTCTCGTAAAGTTAGTAGACAAAATTTAATCAATGTTAAATTCAACTATGCTCCCTCAGAGAGCAGTTTAAATCTGAAACTAGGACTACTAAATATTAGATCCCTGTCATCTAAAGCATTGCTTGTTAATGAAATGATTACCGATCATGATCTATGCATGCTTTGCTTGACGGAAACCTGGACCCGACCAGACGACTATATGGCCCTAAATGAAGCTTCTCCCTCTGGCTATAGATATGTCCATAACCCCCGTCCAAATGGTCGAGGAGGTGGGGTCGCCACAATATATGACTCTGATATAGGCATTTCTCAAAAATTTGGCTTCAAGTTTAATTCTTTTGAACACCTCATCCTCACTGTATCAAATGTTTCAAATTTAACAAGCAACAAAGTGTCACAGTCGTTTATGTTAATTACTATTTACCGCCCCCCTGGTTCATACTCTGAGTTCTTGCAGGAGTTTTCAGACTTCCTGTCTCATGTAGTGCTATCAGCCGATAAGGTGATTATAGTGGGTGATTTTAATATCCATTTTGAAAATCGGTGTGACTCTTTTAGCATTCATTTTCAAGCAATTCTTGATTCAATGGGTATCACTCAGAATGTGGTGGGTCCTACGCATAACTGTAGTCATACTTTAGACTTGGTCTTGTCATTTGGTATTGACATATCCAGTTTAGCAATTCTTCCTCAGAGTGAGGCTGTTTCTGACCACAGCCTCATAACATACGAGTTGTGTTTAACTGACTGTGTTCATCGGCCACCCCGCTATCAAATTAAACGAGCTATAACACCCAGCACCATAGCCGCGCTCACTGATATTTTACCGGGTCTGACAAACACTGATCCACTTGTAGCTCCGGAAGGACTAGAGCGTTTCACCGAGCACGTCGAGACTTCCCTTCGTACAGCTTTAGACAAAGTTGCACCACTACGATATAAGAGAGCCACGGAGAGAAGAATAGCGCCATGGTACAATGAGCATACGCGTAGCCTCAAACGAGCTGCGCGGATCCTGGAACGTAAATGGCGAAATATGAAGTTAGAAGTGTATAGACTATCATGGAAAAGCAGCCTTATTGAATATAAGCATGCCCTCCATATGGCAAAGTCCTTATACTTATCGGCCTTAATAGAAAAACATAAAAACAATTCAGGACTCCTTTTTAAAACTGTTTCCAGCCTTACGAGGAGTCATGAACAAAACAATTCTCTTATTCCACTAGAGTGTAGCAGTAACAATTTTATGAAATTCTTTAATGATAAGATTGATAAAATTAGGGAAAACATTAGTAGTGCTATCTCAGAGCCTGTCAACATGCCAATGCACCTTGACAGCTGTCTGGTCAGCTCTGATGCCCTGTTAGAGTCCTTCTCCAACCCATCTACTTAAAGAATTACTGCACAGCAATGTAGAACCGTTGCTTACTATAATAAATTATTCTCTGAGCCTGGGCTACGTTCCCAGTTAATTTAAACTTGCAGTCATCAAGCCGCTAATTAAAAAACCTGGTCTTAACCCCCAAGAACTGTCCAACTATAGGCCAATTTCTAATCTGTCATTCATATCCAAAATTTTAGAGAAAGTAGTTTCTTCACAACTCTCTTCCTTCTTACAGACAGAACATGTCAGAGTTATTTCAGTCTGGATTTAGAGCTCATCACAGCACTGAAACAGCACTAACTAAAGTACTGAATGATCTCTTAATATCCTCTGATAAAGGACACATTTCGTTTCTCATACTGCTAGATCTCAGTGCTGCTTTTGACACCATTGATCATAATATTCTACTTAATAGACTGGAGACACTCATTGGCATAAGAGGTCAAGCACTCTCCTGGTTCAGGTCCTACCTGACAGATCGTTACCAATTTGTGCTAGTAAATAACGAATGCTCTGAGCATTCTAAAGTAAAGTATGGTGTCCCACAAGGATCTGTACTGGGCCCCATATTATTCTCATTATATATGCTACCACTGGGCACTATCATTCGTAGGCATGGTATTAGCTTCCATTGCTACGCAGATGATACTCAGTTGTATATATCTTCTAATCCAGATGATACCACCACAACTCTCAAGATTGAGAACTGCGTCCAGGATATTAAAAACTGGATGGCGTCTAATTTTCTTAAACTAAATTCTGACAAGACTGAGGTACTGATTCTTGGGCCTAAAGCTGTTAGAAGCAATTGGGCTGATATTCCCCTTACCCTAGATGGTTTTTCAGTAACACCAAAATCTACTGCAAAAAGTTTAGGTGTCACTATTGATTCTGATCTTTCATTTGACACACATGTATGCAATGTCACTAAGGCTGCCTTTTTCCATTTACGTAATATTGCCAAGCTGAGACACTTACTTTCATTAGCTGATGCAGAGAAGCTAGTTCATGCTTTTGTCTCGTCGAGATTGGACTACTGTAATAGTCTTCTAATTGGATGCTCTAAACAGTCCATAAAGAAGCTACAACTTGTACAAAATGCCGCAGCTAGAGTCCTAACCAAGGCCAGGAAATTCGATCATATTAGTCCCACTCTCGCCGCACTACACTGGCTGCCGATTAAATATCGCATTGAATTTAAAGTTCTCCTGTTAACCTATAAGGCGTTAAATGGTCTTGCCCCACAATATCTGAGTGAACTCATTGATTACTACAACCCATCTCGCCCTTTGCACTCCCAAAATGCTGGATTTCTCGTAGTTCCAAAAATTAGTAAAACTACAGCCGGAGGCAGAGCTTTCTCTTTTAAAGCCCCTCAATTATGGAATAGCCTTCCAGCTCCAATCCGAGACTCTGACACAGTTCCAATCTTTAAATCTAGACTTAAGACTCACCTGTTTAGTCAAGCCTTCAGCTAAAATTCCCCTTGTAAGGTGTAGGGGCTTGGGGGCCCCCAGGTGTTGAGATTTCTGGTGATCTGAGATGTTGATGCTGTCATCCAGCTGTGTCATGGCATCACTCTATTTGTGACTATGACTTGACTGGAAAGCAATGTCTCAGTGAGCCCTCATGCCTGTGGTCACCTCTGAACCCCTCCCTTTAGTTATGCTGCTATAGATTAGTCTACCGGAGCCACATGCTGATCACTGGCACGTGAGCTACGTACATTTAAATCAACGGTGGTTTAAATTCATGTCCACTCAGTCTGTATTATCTATCTTCTTGCAAGGCTCTACCCAAGACGATTGGATACAGGCACCTGCAGGCACCTGGGGGATGGTCTGGCTGCCGGTGGATGTGCTGATGCCGGGGTTCACCTGGGGAATAACACTGCAGTCGGAGCCTACAATACCAGCATCACTGCTCCGACACGGAATGAAAGCCTGGCATTCATCAACAGACATTTACAGTGACAATATCAAAACCCAGAACTTTCAATTCTACCTTTTACCTAGTCTGATTGTGTGAATTATGTGTGACTTGTGTATTTGTGTGTTAACGGGCCGCCCAATGGAGGATGGGTTCCCTTTTGAGTCTTGGTTCTCCCGAGGTTTCTTCCTATTCCCCACCACCATAGGGAGTTTTTCCTCGCCACTGTCGCCTTTGGCTTGCTCATTAGGGTTCTGGACCCATAGTATTGTTAACCTTGTAAACCCTGTAAAGCTGCTTTGCGACAACTTGAGTTGTTAAAAGCGCTATACAAATAAACTTTGATTGATTGATTGATTGATTGATGATTGACCACAAGTTCTCAGTGGGATTAAGATCTGGGGAGTTTCCAGGCCATGGACCCAAAATCTCTGTTTTGTTCCCTGAGCCATTTAGTTATCACCTTTGCTTTATGGCATTGGAAAAGGCATTGTTGATCACCAAACTGCTCTTGAATGGTTGGGAGAAGTTGCTCTCGGACGACATTCTGGTACCATTCTTTTATTCATGGCTGTGTTTTTAGGCAACACTGTGAGAGAGCCGATTCTCTTGGCTGAGAAGCAACCCCACACATGAATGGTTTCAGGATGCTTTACGGTTGGCATGAGAAGACTGGTGGTAGCGCTCACCTCATCTTCTCCGAATGGAAAAGGGGATTCATCAGAGAAAATGACTTTTACTAGTCCTCAACAGTCCACTCCCTGTACCTTTTGCAGAAAAAAGTCTGTCCCTGATGTTTTTTCTGGAGAGAAGTGGCTTCTTTGCTGCCCTCCTTGAGACCAGGCCTTGCTCCAAGAGTCTCCGCCTCACAGTGCGTGCAGATGCACTCACACCTGCCTGCTGCCATTCCTGAGCAAGCTCTGCACTGCTGGTAGCCCGATCCCGCAGCTGAAACACTTTTAAGAGACGGTCCTGGCGCTTGCTGCACTGTAAAAAAAAAATCCTAATTTTATTGAAAATAACTGTAAATATTTAATGTATTTTAACATTTTAACATTCTTTTAAGTATTATGACAATAATTACAAGTTACATGCTTTTCTCCTTTTTTTACAGAAAAAATACAGTATTATTTATACTGTATTTTTCTGCTTTCTTAAATTATATACAAATTTATGTAAAATTACAGCAATTACCTGCAATTAAACATTCGGTTGATTATGTAAAGGTTTATGTCTGTAAGAACAAAAAAGTTTTTTTCTCTGTTATTTTAATCAAAATCTTATTAACTTGTATTATTGTAAGGAATGCCGTCTGATATGTCCCTCCTAGCTACACCTGCTACTAGGGTTGCAGCGGTAACCGGTTTCACGGTATACCACGGTATTAAAATACACGGTTATCATACCGTGTGCGTTTGCTTATTACCGGTAAAAAGCAAGCCAGCGGAGAAACTAACCCGCGCATGCGCAACTCCGCTCTGGTTCAGCTACTCAGCACAGCGGTGAGAATGGCAGAAAGCGTATCAGACTTAACAATTTTTTTAACAAAAAAAAGCTAAACTAAAGTCAGCGGCGAAAATGACGTAATCGCGGTGGCTCCGCCCGTGCGCGAGGGTCTCACGCGCTGTCGATTCGCGAGGTCGTGCACCTCTCGAATTTTGTAACTTTGCGCGCGCCGCGACTCAGCGCAATGAACAAAGTCATGTTTGCAGGATTCATACACCTTTACAAGGTGGAATTAAAGCACTTGTACGTAACTTTAAAGGTCCGTTTCAATATTTCCCAGCACCTTAAACTTAATAAAGTTAAATATTTATACATATACTCGAAATAATTCGCTTTTTCATCACATTATTTAATGGTTGTTTATTTTCAAAACGGCCAATCTTAACGTCTTCACGTTTTCTCATGTTTCATCCTGGAATTACAAGAGGCTCGTATTTGTTAACGTAATACGAGAGAACTGTGCGGAGTCGCGCTACGGTCACTAGTGAAAAGAATAAACCTAGCTTTTTATGGTCCTTGCTTTCACTGGATGTGAAAGACGCCATTAATTTACATGCGTTCATTTTCAAATTCTAACGTGCCTGTTTTTCATATGTTAAAACCAGACTCGGTGTGAAAGCCTTAAAATAGAAATCTCTATTGTGAGGGTCATGTCAGAAATAAATAATCTCTTTCTGCAGTATCTGGTTATATTCTAACTTGGCAGTACAACGGACGTTTACAACAGTTGTTGATCAGACACTGACCCAGGCTGAGTTTTTGTATACAATAGTTCCAGGTTTCTACAATAAAAAGTTAATTGAACAAAAAAAACTTGTTTTAATTTCTTTAAGGGTCAGTGTATCTTTTAATATTATACAAACTAACTGTGATACCGTGATAACCGTGATACCGCGGTATTTTCTGAGACGGTTATCATACCGTGAAAATCTCATATCGTTGCAACCCTACCTGCTACTAATCACCACGCCTCCTTTTCAGTCACATATATACATCTTCCCACCACTTCCTCGTCGCGAAGTATTGCCGTTCCCATGCAGCATACCAAGCGTTTCCATTACCTGTTCGATCTCCTGTGCTCTGACCCTTGCTTTCTCCTCAGACCTCGCCTCCTGCCTAGCCCTCCTGTACCTCCCGGATTCTGCCCTCTCGTTATGACCCTGGACCGTCCTGACCATCCCAAGAAAACGCTATTGTTGTTACTACACCTAGCGCTAGTGATACTCGTGCCGTTTTATGTAAACGTGACTCATTTAAATAAAAGCGGTATACTTCTGCAGTTGGATCCCTCTCTGTCTGGTCAATACATTACAGAATACTTCGCCAACAACATGGATCCAGCAGAAGTTACCGTTACGTCACTCACCGAGACGATTCACCAACTTGTGAAGATCATACAAACTGTCCGTCTGGTCACCGCTGCTGCTTCTTCAACCATGAACGTCCCCGTAGCAGAACCTGAACATTACGATGGGTCTCCTGACCGCTGCTGTAATTTTCTCATGCAGTGTTCTATATAGTTCACATATCACCCTGCCTGATTCCAAACCAAACTGCAGAAGATTCACTTCATCCTGTCGTTTCTCACGGGTGTAGCAGGTACTTGGGGCACAGCGTTGTGGGACTTTAACGACCCAGCTCTCCAGTCCGAGAATCAGTTCACTGCCTTGTTCAGAGCTGTCTTCGATCATCCCGCAGATGGCCGTGACGTTGGAGACCGACTTTACGAACTCCAACAAGGACAACGAAGTGCAGCCAACTATGCAAGGGAGTTCCGCACACTGGCTACAGGGAGTGGATGGATTGACTCGGCCCTGAAAACGGTATTCCGCCGCGGTCTGAAGATGGATGTACAGGTTGAACTCGCCTGCAGGAGTGAAACCCTCACATTAGCGGAATTCATCCAAGCTGCCATACACGTTGACAAGTTGTTGAGAACCTATCGTTCTAATAGTGTTGACTCCCCCCTCGCCACGTCCTGCACACAATCGTCCCAGACGTGTGACACTAGCCTTCATGCAGCTGATGAGTCCTTGCAGCTGGGCAGATCCCCACTTATGTGTCAGTCTTTACTGGCTACCCGAAGAAATAACCAAGTTAACCTACCCGTACAAATATCCTGGGGAGGTATAGTTACGCACCTGTCAGCTTTTTGGTCAACCTAAAGGCGAGGGTGTAATAACGCTTCGTACCTGTTCCGTCGAATTGCGAGTAGGCCTGTTCCACAGCGAAATGCGGGAATTCTTCCTTATTTCCACACCCTGAGATCCCGTCATACTCGGCTTCCCGTGGCTGTCTACACACGATCCGGAAATCTCCTGGAAAAGACGTGAGCTCATACGGTGGAAGGCCAGCTGCCTCAGTGAATGCATGCACCTACCCCTCCGGTCCTCCTCGGTGGAAAGCCCCGACTCTCCTCTGTCTGACGTCCCGGTGCAGTATCGAAGCTTCGCTGACGTTTTCAACAAGGACAGCGCCTGTCATCTGCCTCCCCATCGTCCCTGTGATTGCGCAATAGACCTCTTACCTGGAGCCCCCTTACCTCGCAAGACTAAACTTTTACCCTCTGTCACGTCCTGAAGATCTGGCGATGGAGTCCTATGTCACTGAAGCTCTACAGAAAGGGTTTATTCGACACTCCACTTCTCCAGTAGCGGCGGGTTTATTCTTCGTCGAAAAGGATGGGGGATTGCGTCCTTGTATTGATTACCGTGCCCTGAACGCCGTTACATCCAAGTATGCGTACCCTCTCCCTTTTATCGCCGCGTCACAGGAACGCCTTATAGGAGCTAACGTGTTCACAAAGCTGGATTTACGGAGTGCTTACAACCTGATCCATATCAGAGAGGGCGATGAGTGGAAGAATTCCTTTGTTACCGCCAGAGGGCACTACGAGTACTTAGTAATGCCATATGGACTGACAAACAGCCCCTCCGTATTCCAAGCATTCATGGATGAGATCTTCTGCGACATGATTGATAAATTTGTGTTTGTTTATATTGACGACATCCTGATTTACTCCCCTTCTGTCTTGGAACACGTCCGACACGTCTCTGCGGTACTACAACGCCTAAGAGAACATAATCTCTATGTAAAGGCAGAGAAGTGCGAGTTTCATCGCTCCTCGATGACGTTCCTGGGGTGTACTCTTTCCCCTGGTCGGATCTCCATGGATTCAGGAAAGGTGGAGGCTGTCACGAAGTGGCCGACGCCCCACTCCACGAAAGAACTACAAAGATTCCTGGGGTTTACGAACTTCTGTCGCCGTTTCATCCGTGGTTTTGGTGAGTTAGCAGCCCTTCTGACTAATCTCTTACGGGGTGGGGGAAATCGGCGCTTCACCTGGACAGCCGAAGAGGACCGAGCGTTCTCACTCCTCAAAAAAGCTTTCACGTCCGCTCCCATTCTGCATCTTCCCGACCCACAGCTCTAGTTCATCGTGGAGGTAGATGCCTCTGAAGTAGGAGTAGGCGCTGTTCTCTCACAACGGCAGGAGAACCCACCTAAGTTATACCCCTGCGCCTACTTTTCCAGGAAATTATCACCTGCTGAGATGAATTATGATGTTGGAAACCGAGAACTCCTGGCCATCCAACTCGCCCTCGAACAATGGCGTCACTGGTTAGAAGGAGCGGAACATCCCTTTATAGTTTATGCTGACCACAAGAATCTTGAGTACTTGAAGTCAGCCAGACGCCTGAATCCACGACAAGCCAGGTGGGCATTGTTTTTTTCCCGTTTTCTCTTCACTGTATCTTACAGACCAGGGTCTAAGAATGTCAAAGCAGACGCACTCTCACCATGGACGTAATTTGGGGGGGACTTTTTCAAAAGCCGGGTTTGGTCCCCCCCAGTTTTTACGGTTAAAACCAAATATTTTAATAGCGACGAATCCATGTCCCCCCCACTTTTGAAATCAAAATTACGTCCATGACTCTCACGGATCTACGAGAAGGACGAGGCAGTCAAAGCACCTGAGCGAATTCTGCAAGATTCCTGCTTCCTCGCAGCCATAAGATAGACGTACAAGAAGAACTGGATGAAGCTCTACGCACTGATCCTGGTCCAGACGAATGCCCTGAGGGTAAGCAGTATGTGCCCATCTCTCTCCGGGGCGTTTACTCCAACTCGCCCACGACACAGCAGGCACAGGCCATCCAGGTATTACACGCACATGACATCTTATTTCACAACGTTACTGGTGGCCGTCCTGGGAGGATGGCATACGTGATTACGTGCTGGCATGCTCCGTTTGTGCCAGTACTCCCCGTACTCTTCCTGCGGGACAACAACTTCCTCTGCCCATTCCTCTCCGACCATGGACACACCTCGCGATCGACTTCGTCACTGATCTGCCCACATCAGGAGGTAACACAGTGATTATGGTGATCGTAGACCGTTTCTCTAAGATGTGTCGTCTAATTCCACACCCGAAGCTACCTACAGCCATGGAAACAGCTCTTGATCTGTTTACTTATGTCTTTCGTATATACGGCTTACCTGAAGATATCGTCTCTGATAGAGGGACGCAGTTTACCTCCCGAGTTTGGAAACAGTTTTGCAAGCTTCTTGATATCACAGTCAGTTTAACCTCGGGTTACCACCCCCAATCTAATGGTGAAGTAGAGCGGTACAACCAAGAGTTAGGGAGGTTTCTACGACAGTATTGCGTCTCCCAACATGATTGGCACAAGTACCTCCCATGGGCAGAGTACGCCCGGAATTCTATTGTGCACTCCGCCACTAAACTCACTCCTTTTCAATGTGTTTATGGTTACCAACCTGCATTCTTTCCCTGGGACAAGACACCTGCTGACGTTCCGGCTTTGGACGAGTGGTTGAAGCGCAGTGCCCGCACCTGGGAGATGGCACATGTTCATTTATGTCGCGCCATACATACGCACCGGCTCAACGCAGACCGCCGTCGTCTTCCTGCTTTGATCTATCACCCGGGACAGAGGGTATGGCTATCGACACGGGACCTTAATCTGAAACACCGGAGCAAAAAACTCGGCCCGCGTTACATCGGACCGTTTAAGATACTCAGCAGAGTCAACGCAGTCACATATAAACTCCTCTTACCTACACACTACCGCATTCACCCTGTCTTCCACGTCTCTCTCCTGAAGCCAGTTCACTACAGCCCTTTCACCACTCCTCCCGTATCTGCCAGGCCTCCAGACCCTCTGGACATCGATGGTCGTCCTGCCTATATAGTCCGGGAATTGTTGGAATCCCGATGCTGACGCGGGGGTCTCCAATACCTGGTCGACTGGGAAGGATATGGCCCAGAGGAATGTGCCTGGATCCCGGCAAGGGATGTTCTCTGCCCCACTATGATCGCGGACTTCCACGCTGCACACCCTAACTTTCCTGCGCCCCGACGCCGCGGTCGACCCCCGGCTCGTCGTAGAGCGTCAAGAGACGATCCTTTGAGGGGGGTACTGTAAGGAATGCCGTCTGATATGTCCCTCCTAGCTACACCTGCTACTAATCACCACGCCCCCTTTTCAGTCACATATATACACCTTCCCACCACTTCCTCATCGCGAAGTATTGCCGTTCCCATGCAGCATACCAAGCGTTTCCATTACCTGTTCGATCTCCTGTGCTCTGACCCTTGCTTTCTCCTCAGACCTCGCCTCCTGCCTAGCCCTCCTGGACCTCCCGGATTCTGCCCTCTCGTTATGACCCTGGACCGTCCTGACCATCCCAAGAAAACGCTATTGTTACTACACCTAGCGCTAGTGATACTCGTGCCTTTTTATGTAAACGTGACTCATTTAAATAAAAGCGGTATACTTTCGCAGTTGGATCCCTCTCTGTCTGGTCAATACGTTACAATTATCTAATGTCTTTTGGCACTGCTGGTTTAAACATGATTTTCAGTGTCAGAAATGAATGTGGTTTTCATAGTATTAGCTTCCATGTAGCAATACTCGTATTTTGATTGTTAGGCATCCTCATAATTCAGAGGATCCATTGATGTTCAGGAGAAAAATGTACACAGAACAAAATATATAGGGTCCGGACATATTAATTTGCCATAGAACGTGATGGTAATTGATTTGATGAAATTTTCTGCAATTGAAAATGCTCATTTTTATGATGACTACAGAATGAGTCGTGGCTTCCTAATGTCAGTTCAGACATTAGATTTTTACATCGGCATATCTAAAGTATGTAACTGTAGTAATGGCTGTAGGAGATTTCTGTTGATTGTTCCATCTCTATTGATGTCGGTTCTCATTTTAGTTCTTGTGCAGTCAATGGCAATAGAAAATGGCAGTTTGTTTGGGTGCTGGACTTTTAAAAGAAACATTTCTAAACACTGGGTCTATACATGAACATAACCAAGGAAATAACCGGTAACACACTGAGAGACAGATGAACTGATATACTGGGAACAACCAATTAAATATAAACGTTATCTCTAGGCTAGGGGCATAAACGTGATGTGAGCTCAACGTATTGCTTTTAACCATAATTGGTTAATCTGACTGTCGTTCAGGAAACTGGCCAATGACAACTGTTCACGCCTCTCAGGTCATGTCTGAAAATTTCAGCGACTGTGTGCTGACGGTGGACATTATGGTCGGTCAGCCCACGAGCTGTGGTGGTTAGCTGGCTACCTGGATTATTTTACATCTGCCTGCCAAATTATTATTTTGAGCGGATTATCATTGGATGATTCCACAAAATAAGATGGAAACGGGGCACAGAGGAAGAAAATTTAAGTGAAGCATTATTGGTGACATTAGGTAAGAAAACGTCCTTAATTTATGTAAGCCAACATTAGCTAGTTAACTAGCTAGTTAGCCCAGTCTAAAAACACATTTCACTTGAATGTTTCATTTGATAAAGATGTAAACAATAAAATATTAATATCTAATATTTTCCGATGCATTAAAATACTTTTTTGGTCTAATTTGGTCACTGTTAAATACATAATGGGTTAAATAATGCTTTATCAAGTGTTATAAGTTTCATTGAAATTTAGCTAACATAACTAGCTATGTCGCTAGATTTAGTTACTCAAATTCGGTCTCGGTCTCATTTTGAATTGGTTTTAATGTGAGGTGAACCTTGAAATAGTTGAGCATTTTTCTGAGGTAACGTTAAGTCTAATTTGCTAGGAACGTCGCCGACTATTCTATCGCTAATGATTAATAGTCACATTAAATGATGTACAAATCAATGTGCTTAACAGTTCAGCTTTCTCCATATGCCTCTCGTGTCGCATTTTGTAAAAATTTGACATCATTTCTACATTTTTAGCACTCTGGATCTGGATTTTGAGTGGCAGACATTATTGGGTTAAAAAAAAAATCCACCTCCATCACGTTCTGCGGTGGCTGAATATTGTACCTTCCGCCAATGGGCAGCGTCAAGGGGTGGAGTCTACAGGCCTCCCAGCAGGCCCTGCGGTGAGTTCCCCGTTTCCCTGGATGTGTGTTAAGTGTTCCCCCTCCCTTTGCCCCTTTGATTCATTGTATTTGGCACTTGTTTATGCTTTTAGTGTGTTGCTTATAAAATAACATTTCGCCAACGTTGGTGTCATGGCTCATTCTGGTCCTTCTGACTCGACGCAGCAGTTACAATATGTAATGAATATGAATAAACTTAAAACCAGTATTTTTTTGTCAAAACCTTTTCAGATTAATGGAGAAAATCCTATGCAATTAAAATTAATGTTGCAGGTGGACTGCTTCTCAGTTAAGCTAATGCAGATCTGCACTGAAGAAAGAAAGGATGAAGGAGACCAGGTATGGTTTGTGTAAAAAATAAAAACACCATTATTGGGATCATTGTGAAGATTTTGTCCATTGCATTTTAACCCTTAGGAAATCAATATGCTTTCTCATATGTTAAATATGTAAATCAAAAAAACAATATGCACCAAGTTTGGCCTACATTTTGTTTACTGTACAGAGCAAGAACGCAACACAGCCCAGAGCAAAAACGCAACACAGCCCAGAGCAGGAGCACTAGCTCACAGTACAAATCAATCTGGCCATTATGTTGAGGTGAGTGACTCTCCCTGCTGCACCACTACACTGGATCTTGGGGATCCCCCACGTCCTGAATCTCTCTTCACTGTTTATGTGTGTTTTCCAAGATTAAGTGTCATGGTCATGATTCAACATAACAGAGAAGTCTGATCCCTTTTTGAAATGGCTTTGCAGTTTTCATTCTTTGATGAAAACTGATGTCCAGATGTATAAGCTCAACAAAGCTCTGTAGGTTTTCAAAGGGACTCAGATAAGGTGAACGTATCACATTTTTGTCTCTTTGAAAGAGTTTTGTTAACCTGCACACTTGTAACCCTAGACATCAATTGTTTTCCATGGATGAACTTTGAGTAGTAAATTCAATATCAATAAATTTTCTACCTGCAAAGATTCAGAATCTAAGTAAATGATAATTCAAAGACTCATCATTTATACCAAATCATGGTAAATATTTCAGCTCATAAGAACTATAATATTTGTAATGTTATTGGCACAAAATGAACAGCAGCTAACTTTGGATTTTGTCAGCAACTTTTTAACAGGCAGACTTCAGCTTTTCACTTCTGAGAGGCCAATGACCAGATCCTACAGATTTCTTCTCTGCAACATACGGAGAATACAACCCTTTCTTTCACAGAAAGCTACCCAGGTGCTTGTACAGTCTCTCTTCATCTCAAAGCTGGACTGCTGCGACTGCTTACTTACGGATCTTTCTCTATGGGTCATCAGACCTCTACAACTGATCCAGAATGCAGCAGCACGACTGGTCTTCAATCTCCCCAAGTTCACATGTCACTCCAGTGCTGCATTCTCTTTACTGCCTTCCAGTAGCAGCATACATCAGATCTAAAACCTCAATGCTTGCCTGCAAAGCCAAAAATGGACCAACCCCTCCCTACATGATGGCCATGGTCAAAGCCCCATCCAAACCTTGAGTACTTTGAACCTCAAGTACGGCTTGGCTTAAAACGCCATGCTTAAAGTCTCACGGAAAACAAACTTCAAGACCTGTCCTGGTTCCGAGATAGTGGAATGTGCTTTCATTGTTGAACATTATAAGTTGAACATTCATTCATTCATTCATTGGCTGTCCAGACTGCAGAGTCCTTAGCAGTCTTCAAATGTAGACTGAAGACTCATCTGTTGAACAGACTAAATCTCTAGCACTTGTCATAGTTATTTCGGTTGTATGATATAGTACCTATGTGAATTTGCATTTCTTGTAGGTATCCATTTTAATTCCTGTAGTTTAGCAATATTCAGCCTATGTTTTGTGTACTTCTAGGTATTTGCATTGATTTCTGTAGTTTAGTAGTATTCTGGTCCGAGGGTATCTTGAATTCTGACCTATCTATGTACTATTTAGAATTAATTCTGTGAACAGATGGCAAAGCACTTTGTAAGGCGTCCTGGATAAGAGCATCTGCTAAATGCCCTACATGTAAATGATAAGGAGTGTATCTTTCATTTCACATCAGTGTTATGTGTTTGTAGTTGTGTTCAGGCTACTGATATTGGTGATGGAGGAAGACACCGAGTACATTCCTGGGGATTTAAATGATTAAAAGTAATGATAGAGGACATTGAGGTGCTCAACATTGGTATAATATACTTTTTCATTTGTATAAAATAACTTTGCAGTTTGCATTGCACATTTGAGTTTGTCCTGGAAGTCATGAATATGGACAGGAAAAATCTGTAAAATTACGGTATTTCTCTGCAGAACTTTTGGTGCTGTCACTTTATTGAAAGTGCTTAATTGTAATAATTCAGGGAAAAGTTGTAAAATAAAGGTATTTCTTTGCTAAATTATTAGTGCTGTGACTTTTTAAAAAGTGGTAATGATAATATTTCAGGGAAAAGTTGTAAAATAACGATATTTCTCTGCAAAAATAGTAGTGCTGTCACTTTATTAAAAGTGCCAATTCATAATAATCCAGGAAAAATCTGTAAAATAACGGTATTTATCTGCAGAATGTTTAATGAATTTTTCTGTAAATTTATTGTTTTTCCACTCAATTTAAATCAGGGTTTTTCACTTTAAAATAAAAGTTTTTGTTTGGCAGCCGCTGCTGCCAGTCGTTTACCGTTTTTTTAGGATTTTTTTTTTTTACAGTGTGGTCTTCCTTGGGCGCCCTGGAGCTTTTTTGGCAACAATGGAACCTCTCTCTCCTTGAAGTTCTTGATAGATTGTTGACTGAGGTGCAATCTTTCTAGCTGCGATACTCTTCCCTGTTAGGCCATTTTTGTGCAGTGCAATGATGACTGCACGTGTTTCTTTAGAGATAACCATGGTTAATAGAAGAGAAACAATGATGCCAAACACCAGCCTCCTTTTAAAGTGTCCAGTGGTGTCATTCATACTTAATCATGACAGATTGATCTCCAGCCCTGTCCTGTGTTAATGGAGCAATCACTGAAACGATGTTAGCTGGTCCTTAGGGCTGCAATGAAGTTGAAATGTGTTTTGGGGATAAAGTTCATTTTCTAGGCAAATATTAACTTTACAATTAATTGCTGTTAAGCTGATCACTCTTTATAACATTCTGGAGTATATGCAAATTGCCACTATAAAAACTGAAGCAGTAGACTTTATTATATCCTTAATTTGGATCATGTCACGAGTTTTTGGTTTGCGCACTTTCTATATTAAACCATCCATTTTCCCTGAGACTTGGCGTGATCGCTTCCATTTTATTTCGCTCAAAGCATCCTGCATACTTTACTCGAACGTTACAGAATAACCAACCTTAATGTGGATGCAGCGGACAAAGGAGTGAGTCATGCAACTAGCTTACCCCCTCCCAAGGATGATGAGGAATATAAGATACAGCTAGACTATTTGCAGTCGTGTTTTACTACGGACACTACAGGTAAACCCATTTCTCTGCCCTATTTGACTCAAAGCCCACACTGTACAAAATGATTTTTTGACTTTGTAAATGTAATTAAGTTTATTTAAGTACTATCTAAAAGAATAATCTAGTACAGTCTAGTTACTTAAGAATTTCACAAAATTATATGCAATACTTGGTGTTTCTATGTAATTGTTTGTCTTCAAATACATTTGTAAATTTTTATCTAAAAGGCAAAGTAAAATTTACAACATTGTTGTAATTTTTTTCTTTTTGCAAGATGCAAAACTGAAAACAGCAAGTAAAAGGTCACTTGCAGGATCCATGCATGCGCAGTGACGTCAACAAGTCAAACATTTTTCACACGGAGTGCATCAGAGATTTAATGTACAGTTTACTTTTAAAATAAACGTTATGTTTAGATGTGAGATGAGCCTGTCATGTTAACGAACCAATCGATTAGCTTAACTCAGGCAATGTTACTTTATTTCCAGTTCGGGTTATTGACCTGCCTGACAGAAGTATTAGTAAAGTAACTTATGCTAACTGGGATTAGCAATTTACGTTCACGGATGGTCACCAATAAAGTATTAACAGTGTAGATATAATCATTTGAATGTACTTTAGATTCAAGTGTGTTTTTTGGAAAGGCTTCGTCGTGTTAACATCTTACCCAGCTGGCACACGACCGACCTTCAACGTTGAAATGTGGTTGAAATATAGTTGAAATACTGTCTGTTGTTGTTTCAACGTTGAAACAACGTTGAATCAATGTTTAATGTTAAATGGTTGCGCAAACATTGAACTATTAACAGTGAATCAACGTTTAATGTTAAATGGTTGCGCAAACGTTGAACTATTAACGGTGAATCAACGTAATATCTTCAACCTGCCTTTGTATTACCATTTCCAGTTAAAAAAACACATACAATAAAAAAGTACAAACAACTCTTTGGCATTGGCTGAGGGTTTTGAAAGAGGTATTAATTATTATTATTAGTAGTAGTAGTAGTAGTAGTAGTAGTAGTAGTAATAATAATAATATAATTTTTATTTATTTATTAATTCGTCCAAAAACGTCGTTAAAAACAGGCAGGTATTAACCAGGAAGACAATATCAGGCAATGAAACAGTTTGAAATGTTTTGAGGCAGAAACAAAACTTCGCAATGACAAATCAACAGGTTTAAAGAAAGTAGGGCAGGGCAGTCGTGGCCTGGCGGTTAGGGAACTGGTCTTGAGACAGGAAGGTCGTGGGTTCGATCCCCAGACTTGAGGCCATGACTGAGGTTGTGTGGTGGTTCTCCGAGAAGAATTTTACAGAGAATAAAAAAATAAAATTGTTCTTTTTTCATTATGGCATACAGTTGGTTTTTTCCTCTCTCCCATGCAATTTTGAACATCACGAACGTGAATTTTATGGTTTATTCAAGGTTGAATGTATGACGTTGAAACGATGTTGGCATATCAACGTTGATTCACCTTTCAAAATCGACACAAAATCCAACGTTGATTCAACCATCACTCAACGTCGATTCAACGTTGAAATGCCTGCTGGGTAGTTATGTAGTTTAGCTGCTGAAGTCTTTATTTATTTGATCAATATGTGAATATTTTAAGAATATTTAAAGCTTTATACATTGTAGCGTCTGTTGTGATTTTCATCTTAATCCCTTCATAGTTTGTTTACATTACAGTATTGAATCAACAGCTTATCATAATTTATATATTTTGACAAGCCATAAAGTATTAATCAAATCTCTAATATTAATTACTATATGTTTTGCTTACATTATATTAAGGATTAAGTTGCTTGTTAGTAAGAATGACTGTGTACGTGCTTGTGTGCCACTTCCAATACTCCATGCGTTTGCAGTAGGCTAAAAATGGGATGTGTAAGAGAAGGCTCACTGTGACCTTATGTGGTGAGGCCAGGTAGTAAGACCTCGCTTCCAGAATAGAGACAGCTGTAGGTTGAACAATGGAATGTGCAGTTCCTATGTTTAGGAAGGAAAGCATATATAATGGTGAAGAGAGCAGACAGCTTCAGAGCTGCACATGGGGTGACATGATTAGGTAATGTGAGCTCTCCAGAGATCTCTGTATTTAATTAATTAATAGGCCTATGTGTATTTTTTAATAAAAGGATAAAGACAAGACTGGTAATGTTTTCTTTTGCAATCAACGAACACGCTGCGCTAAGGTAAGAGAAGGTTAAGCGCGACATTTTGGTGAGCCCCGACGTGATTGCAAAATAATTTGGAACTTTTTTCTTTTCATCTAATGACTGACAGTTTGACCGTGCCGGCACAACAATAGTGGTAAAGCAGAACCTGTTAAAACAAATCTGCAAAATTTGAATTGCAACTAAATTGTGGTGAACTGACAGTACTTGGATGATTCTAAATTAAATCCAGTCTTGTCTAAAAAGGTAAAAGTATAAGTATACTATGGAAAATGGGTTTGAGTCCCATAAAGGTGATTTTAGGGTTCGAGTCCCTACCGGCAAAATGAAAGCTAACAAGTTTTTGTGTAATAATGAAAACTAACAAGTTTTTATTTAAGGTTTATTCCGTGGTGTGGCGGCCGATCCGTTCCTTTGACGAGAGGAACGAGACCTACGCAAGTTCGAGTCTTGCTAGCTAGGTATTGATATTAACCTTTGGATCTTGAGGAGTCCATAAATTAATATTATTTCGATAAAGCAAAAAGCCGGATAATGCACCTGAATTGATTGAGGATGGTAAAACCTCACGGTGTCAGAACGGAACTCTCGTTCTATATTTAGAACTTCTGGGTGAGTATCTGTTTTTATCAACGTATGTAACTGGTGAGGAAAATGCAAGTTTTATAAATGGTTTTAAGTAGAATTAATGTTAGTTTTAAGGGTATGGAGTACCTTAGTGGAACAGATGAGTGTGACTAGTAAAGTGATTCATACTATTGAAGAATATCATAAGCAGTGTGATATTTGAAGGGCTGGCTGTTATGTGACAGTATGGGTGACCAACACAGAATCGTGTGTCCTCAGATGTAATTAATTGATCAAAATAAAACATTAGAGTCTCGTATGTAATATGTGACTCCTCCCTCATTTGTATTTAATTTATTCAGGTTTCCCCTTTGGTTTGGTCCTGCATATATTTAGTATCAGCTGTACCTTGTGTCTTTGGCGATTACGTTGAGTATTCATTTGCATAGTAAGTAAGGCGTGCTGTGGGTCATGTATAATTAAGTCTATTGCATCTGTTTCTGTTCCATGCATTGTTTGCATAGTGTATATAAGTTCTCCTTGTGTCTGGTCGGTAAAGCCTAGTGATCGTGCGTGGATATTTTCTCGTCCTGAGATTACTTGTGTTTTACTTCCGAGTTAGATTTCTCAATTTCGCACCCTCCCCTAGTCTCAGACTAACTAAGTAATCAATCTTAGTTGAACGTCTAGAGAAATGCCTCAGCGCGCGCACCTGTTGCGTAGGGACAGTGTGCCTAGACAAGCAGACAAGCGAGCAAAAAGTAAAATTTAATTCGTGTATTTGCCTCCGCCTCTTAACCGAGAATTGTTACATCGCCGCAAAATAGACCAACTGGCTAAAGTGCACACGTTTAACTCGCAAAATTATCAAACGCTGAGAAGATTTACCTCTGTGACACATGTACAAATACTGTTTGCTGGGGGTTGTTCATAACCAACTAGAATGAGCGGGGTCTGCACAACAGATATTCAGGAAGATACACCACAGCCACCGTATGAGTTAAACTCGGTAATGCCCACTAACTAAGTTATCCAGGAATTAATGTAAAAACAGGAATCGTACAAATGGATAAAATCGACGACGTGGAGTTTAAAACGCGCGAGTTACCCTTGACATTGAATATTAGTATTTAATGCTAAAAAAGGGAACGCATGCCGTGGGGTGAAGGGTAAACTGCGTTTTAAAAGAGACTTGGATGGAGTAGTTATAAATAGCACACACACACAGCGAAGTGACTTGAGTGAGGTAGACATGTCAGTGAAACGGTGAGGTATTTGGATAGCTAAAACTGGACAAGCTGACAGCAGCTAGAGAGCTTGGCTCTGGGACACTTAGAGGAGTGGTGGTAATTATAATAATAATAAAAATAAATACTTGAAATCGTTTACACTGTGGGCCTTGAAAATATAATCCAGGAAAGTAGCTTTTTGAATAATAATCAATGTTTCTATGTTTTTCTAATTGTTGGAATAGGTCTGTATGTTGTCAGTTTAATATGAGAAACCTGGTGCCAGGTAAAGTGACTAGGAAATGTTAAATAATAATAATAATAATACTTTGTATTGGTATAGCACCTTTCAAACATACATGCAACTCAAAGTGTTTTATAGAATAGACAAAAAAGAAAAATGTTAAAAGAAATTAAAGATAAAAGAAATCAAACATAATAAAAGAATGTAATAGAGTGACAAATTATAAGATAATATTGCAATAAAGAAAGTAAGATGGCAATTAGAATAAAGTTGGAGTTTCTTAATTAAAAGCAGATCTAAACAGGAAGGTGTTGAGACTCTTCTTGAAGTTGGGCAGAGATAAAATGTCTCTGAGCAAGCTGTTGCAATCTAAAAGATCTCAGAGCACAGGGGATCCGCCCCAGAGACCTCAATATGTCCCCTAAGTGTATTATTTTATGCAGTAGTGTTAACAGTATGGGTTTAACCTAAATTTTAGAAGAAGGGGTTTTGGGAAGGGGCAAGGAAGGTCACAGTGATCCTGGCAACTTCGTTGTGGCAGGTGGGGTGGATGCTTTCTCTTTGTGTTCAGGAGAGTCATTGGGCGAAAGAGAGTCCCCACAAAACCGTAGGATGGAGGAGGGCCAGAGGTCAGAGGACCAGCACCAAACCCTTCTGCAGTACCAGGGCAATGGCGGGGCCCTGATGAGAACTCGGACAGCAAAGCTACGGCAAACCCTATGTTGTCCCTCACTGGCGGTACTCAAAGACTATCATTTCTGGCTGGAGAATATCAAAGTCTGCACAGAACTGTTCTAATGACTGTACAATGCGGCAAGCAGGCCACTAAACACAGGTTCCTGAGATCAAAGACTGCACCTGTTAACCTGTGGAAGAGACATTACAAATGCACTGTTTACAGACAGCAGACACCTGATGCACCTGAAGTCCACAGTCTGGCCTCCACGGTTGCTATCTACAGGGGTTTCCTGAAGTCTCACTCATGAGCCGCGAGGGGCGTCCACTCCCAGTTCATTTCCTGGAAGCCAGATCACTTTGATTGAACCTTTGTCCTGCCACCCAACCCAGTTTGTTATATTGTTGTATGACATAGGAGGGGATCCAATTCATGGGAGGAATTTGAAGAACAGCTACAGGATCAGGTAACCTAGGTTACTGGGGCCTGAGGGGCGGCAACCCTGCAAAGCTGAGACATGCGCAGCAGTGCTGGTAGATAATGGGAAATTCAGCCACTCCACAAATCTAATTATCTTCACACCATGGTCACATGGGTAAGGAGTAGGTAAACATGATAGGAAACCAGTACAACAAGGCATCGGGTAACAACTAACTTTCTGAGTGGGAGCTAATTTAAATCTTGTAATAACTAGTGTATTAAAATAACTTCATTTGACTAGTATTTTCCATCTCAAAGAAGGACTTATTTTAAGTTTAAGGACTTAAAGTTTAATTTATTAAACAAAAACAGACATTGGCATAGGCTGTGGACTTAGCAAATTACTGATTAAAACTTATTACTCTTTTTAGAAGTTTCTGAAATACATTCCTGAATGATATTTCAGTAAAGGGGGAGATACACCTGTTAGAAAACACCATGCACACAGCATGAAGCAGAGGTTGTACGTACAGAGTGACAAGATAACAAAAGGGGGTAAGCTGAGAGACAGAGGCAAATAGGAGCACATTAGATGGTTTGCAAGGCAGACCACAGGACTAAGAGCTATGTAAAGTACAGGAGAATTGACCCCAGAGAAAAAATTTAAGAAATAGAGTACTTAAATAAAATTTTATTATTAAAATAAAATAGCATTGCTGAGTAAATATGGTAAGAAATAAGGAAGTCTGGAAAGGACAAAATGGGAAACCAATTTTATAGAATCTATTGATCAATCCAGTGTTAACTGAGGCACACAGGGTAGCACGTGGGTAGAAATAAATGAAGAAAAATTTTGGTTAACTGATGGCACCTATACTGACGTAATAGCAGTCTGGACAGAGTAATGTAATATTTGAGACATGCATAACAGCTGTCATGCTTTAAGGAAAGGTCTAAGCAGGCTCCCTGGACCAAAGGAGCTAAGATAGGATATTATAATTCTTTGTTAATCACTCAGTGGGGAAATTTGCATTGTTACAGCAGCAGAGAATTGTGTAAGGAAATACACATATCTAAGACTATGTACAAATGCAATGAATATAGGAGATGACGTTCAGATTGACTACATGGGTATAGAAATACCAATACGGGGATTAAAGTATTTGTTAGTGACTGAGGATAAATTCTCAGGTTGGGTAGAAGCATTTCCACCAGGGCAGATGACTCGAGGTCAGTCTGCAGAATGTTGATAAAAATTACTGGATACTGCACCATTGTTTACTAAATTAAGTATGCTCAGATAATGAGATGCACTTTACTAGCTAGGAGCTAAAATTTGTGGAACAAAATTTGGGTTTGAGACACAAATGTGGGTTGGTTTATCATTCTCAATCTCAGGCTAAAATGGAGATTATAAATGGTAAGTATAATGGTAAAGGTAAAGGAAAAGGTATGTGCACAAAGGTATTTATATGGTTGGCCAGAAGATCTTCAGTGAATTTTGTTGCAGGATTCACTTCGTTTGAGCTCATGACAGTGAGAAGTTTTTGGGGGTCCCCCAATGCGCTTGCGAAACCTGACAGGTACACTCGGGGTCGTACAAGGAAGGTTACAGTGAACTAAAAAAGTAATTTGTGAAGCTTATTCTGTCCAGGTACCAGGAGAGGAGTTAGAACCAACGGACCTGCCGGTAACCAAATGGGTCCTGCTTAAGGTCATCAAAAGAAAGTGGTCAGAGCCCAGGTGGACCAGTTCATTCAAGGTCACTAAAGAGAACATCACACTCTGTCCGATTGAAGGGCAAAGGAGAAACGTGGTACCACCTCAGCCGGTGCTGAGCATCAGAACCAGCGCGCCGAGATACGGAGCTCTCAAACGACAGGTCAAAATAACACCTGAGAGCGGAGGTTCAACAATCAGGTAGTCCACCCTGACCTCCTTCGCGGGATAAGAAGATAATCTTGCCTCCAACAGGGCGGAAGAATAGATGATGCTGCAGTAAAAGTTTTGTGATGTATTTGGATGTTTAGTAATATTGTCTAATGTTGTTTTACAGGCCTTGTGTAACATTGTTTTTTGTCTATATGTTTTTATATTATCATTGAAAGTAGTAGCATTGTGATTGTTAGTATTTAACAACATGTTAAAGGACCTTACAGGGGACTGCCCCCTGTGCATATGGATCCATGGTGGGTCAAGGCCAATATTGTTGTAATAGTAGCTGCATAACTGAGATCCCTTGGAGAGTTTCACATAAAGCTTTAGGAGTTGATAATCATACTACTGGCCGGCTGGGACGGCCATTTAGCAATAATAAAGTTCAAAGGTAAGCATTATTTTTCAGCGAGACGCACATCGTACCAAGAACCTAGTTATTCTGTCAATAGAATTGGGATGTTTTCATCTGGAGTACTGGCACATCTCTAGTACAGGTCATGTACCGTATATCTAGTAATAGGAGTGGGCCAATCGGGTTAAGACCCTTTAGGCCTAATTAGGATAAACATAGTATGGTTTAGACCTGCCCCAACACTGGGACCATCACTGGAAAATACGTCAGAAATTAAGATATAAGGCATTCATGGATCAGATTATACTAAATGGACACGACAGCAGATAATTGAATTGACTGTCTTATTATGTCTGTGTTAACTTCTGTGGGAATACTTTTGACTTATGATTACAGGTGAATGTTGTTGTCCAATGTAGAAGAAGCTTAGTTGGAAGCTTCATCAGCAGTAAGATTGAGAAGCAGGAACCACAAAGGTGTTTGGGTATGATGTCATAGTTGGAGTCAGAAGATGAAAAGGTAGTTTTGGATTAACTTAAAGTTTGATCTATTTAGAGATCAAAAAGGGGGAATTGTTGTGATTTTCATCTTAATCCCTTCATAGTTTGTTTACATTACAGTATTGAATCAACAGCTTATCATAATTTATATATTTTGACAAGCCATAAAGTATTAATCAAATCTCTAATATTAATTACTATATGTTTTGCTTACATTATATTAAGGATTAAGTTGCTTGTTAGTAAGAATGACTGTGTACGTGCTTGTGTGCCACTTCCAATACTCCATGCGTTTGCAGTAGGCTAAAAATGGGATGTGTAAGAGAAGGCTCACTGTGACCTTATGTGGTGAGGCCAGGTAGTAAGACCTCGCTTCCAGAATAGAGACAGCTGTAGGTTGAACAATGGAATGTGCAGTTCCTATGTTTAGGAAGGAAAGCATATATAATGGTGAAGAGAGCAGACAGCTTCAGAGCTGCACATGGGGTGACATGATTAGGTAATGTGAGCTCTCCAGAGATCTCTGTATTTAATTAATTAATAGGCCTATGTGTATTTTTTAATAAAAGGATAAAGACAAGACTGGTAATGTTTTCTTTTGCAATCAACGAACACGCTGCGCTAAGGTAAGAGAAGGTTAAGCGCGACACGTCACAGGCTATCTACCCACAATGCCACTTGAATTCATCTTAGGCACCGTTACCGTGTCTGGTAGCTAGAATTGAGAGGTGAGTGAGGTTGAGCCATGGGAGAATGTGGTGCTACATTGTTGTAGTAAAATTTACTAAAGTACACTGAGTAAAATCTAATTGCATAATTAGTGTACATAACGTGTTGCAAAGTAACAAACACTGAGAATTAAGAGTTGAAAAAATATGCTGTTAAATTTACTTGCTGTTTTTACGTGGAAAACTTTCCTAATTTTTTTTTAAGTAAAACCCTACTCCAAATTTTGTATGTATGAAGAAAACCTAAATGGACTGTACATAATTCATTTAAGTAGATATAACGTATGCCTTCAATATAATTATGTAACCTTCACTTAATATATTTAGAGATGTAAAGTTTAGTGGTATGTACAATTTACTTGATTTTTACAGCAGGAATATTTACTTTAAAAATGTTAGTACAAATTGTTACGAGGAATTTATCAAGTAAATCTTACAAGTTTGTTTTTTCAGTGCAGAAATATACAACGGAGAGGAGCATACTACTGATGGCTTTGTACTACATTGTAGTATGTACTTTATATTCTTGACATGCCCTATGCCACCAGAAAAGATTATTGAGCTCTATGAGGTCACGACTAAAGGGAAAGGCAAACATCATCCTTACAAACAGGACAGAGGAAGCCTGGACAGTAGAAGGGTTTTTCAGACTCTTACAGGCTAGGTTTTCTGGTGTTGCTCCCCAGCCATACCAGGCGTCTGAGACTGAAGACGCTACTACACCTCCTCCCTGAGAGGTCTTCGCCACCTATATGGTGGATCCTCCACCTACTATTATGCTCACCTACTATAATATTGGCTAGTTTAATTCCACTGACAAAACAGCTACTTACAAAATGCATTTCCATCATTAAAGTTTGGTTTTGCTAAAATGTTTACTAGCAGAGAATATGTCCACCAAACACTGGCCTTATAGTACCTAGATTAAAGGTTTTGATAGGGACTCGAATAAGTGATAGAGAATCAAGAGAAAGAGCAAGAGAGTGAAAGGTGGCGAGACACCTTGTAACTGGGCAAACAGTCAGAGAGCGTAGTGAAGGGCTGAACGTGCAACAGCATGACCACAACGATTCAGCAGTGATCCGTCACAACCAACCTCCTTAAATATCAAGGATAACAGGTGTGACGGATCACTGCTGATTGCACCTATTCCGCCTGGTACTGACTCATGAGTCCCCTCCTGTGGTAGCGGAAGGAGAGGCAACTGACATTGAGAGGCAGCTACAATGTGCTGTGGTGATGCAAGAGTGAAATGCTGGTCTGAGGTGGTTACTAAGCCTCCTCAGTCATTGTGATCAGCACTTCATGTACAAGGACAGGCCCCAAGATTCTCAGATTAAATTAACCTCTTCCAATACTGAACATGCTTGACTCCAACACATTCTCAAATTCAAAGTTCTTTTGATACTCTATTGCACTATAGCGGACACCTGTAATTGTTAAGTTTGATTATCGAACAGGAATGTAATATATTTTGTTTACTGTATTTGTCAGGAAGCTCAGATTTGGATAGTGACTGGTCTGAGAACAGCGAGATGGCACAACAAAAGGAGCTGCATCAGTCTCTTTCAATGTCCAAAGGTACAGATGAGTACACCCCTTAACCTAAAACCTTTCTAATCATACATTTTGTACTGCACTACCAATGTGTTTCTAGTAATTCTAGTAACTTCTCCTCAATATTATTTTGTAGATAGTGGCTGTGGCATCATGCTTAATTGCAAGTCAGTGTTCAAGATTTTGATTGCTGTTTTTCAGAAAACGATGTCCCTGTGTTCCGTGACCAGTCTCAATGTGTTGAAGGGGTGGCAAGACAGAAAAGGAAATCATTTCAGTCACTAACACTGAATGGTATGGTTTATCTTTACATATATATTTTACAAATCATCAGTAGATTTTTTTTTTCATTTTTGTTTTGTCACATATGACCGACAATCACTCACTAGATCACTAGATATTCATGTGGCTTGTGCATATTATTGTGCATAGTATTATGTGAATAAAAAAAAATTGATGATGTAAAATTCTGAAGCATTTCTTGCATGTTTTGACAGTGTAATAAGAATGCCATTAAACTTTACTATATAATTACTTTTTTAAAAATCAGAAGGAAAGCAGTGTAACACAATGTATGGCTTTTCTTTTAGATTCTTCAAAGTCAAAAAGACAAAAATTGACACCTTGAGGAGATTGAGGCAATGGAAAATGTGTTCATGGATTGGATCATGTCTGGGAGGGTCCCGGGTAAAATGCAGTGTGTTGAATGTAAATGGATGGCTCCAACAGCACATAAGGACAGAACGTGAGAAGCCATTAAGTTGCATGTCAAGAATCGCATAACAGCATATTTGAGTGTGAGAAGAGGAAGTGACTGACCTGTTGATCATTTCTGAGGCTTGTTTATTACAAATTATGTTTAAGTAACTCATCAGTAACTGTGAGCCATATCAAAGAGTTAAACAGTTAAGCAGTCAGAAGTCTCGAGTTTGTCCAGTAAGTGCTCTGTAACAGTTTTAAGCTGTCAGCAGTTTTGAGTTTGTCCAGTAAGGGCGTACTCACACTAGGCACGGTTTGCTCGTTCCGTGCTGGGGCCCGGTTATCCCCCCTCCCCACTCCCCCGCTGGCCTGCACTCACACTCGCTTCAGCAACCCGGCCCGAGCACGCTTACGTCATCACAACGCCGCTTTATTTGGAAAAAAAGCGCGCTCGCACAACACTATAGAGTTCACGATTCTCTTTTTATTGTATTTTTGGAGTGCAGAAACACGGTGCAAGCACAGATTTATCGATAATTTAACACAACGATTGTCTGCTAATCGCTTTGCCGCTATGACTGTTTAACGTGAGCGTCGCATCACTGATGTCATGTTTGAGTTCCAGCGAAATGAACCAATCAGACGAGGCACCAAGCGGGCCCGGGCACGGATAGCGCTCACACTAGAAGCGAACTGTGCCCGAGTCCACATGAATCGTGCCCTGGCCCACCTCTTCAAAGCGGGCCCGAGCACGGTTAACTGATCCGGGCCCGGGCACGGTTGGAGCGCTCACACTAGCCAAACGAACCGTGCTTCGGCAGACAACCGTGCCCGGGCCCGGATCACAGAGCCTAGTGTGAGTACGCCCTAAGTGCTCTTGAACTGTTTTAAGCAGTCAGGAGTCTTAGTTAACAGTCTGCAGTCCTGTTAGTTATGGGTTTATTAATAAGTACCCATAAGTCCTGCCAGTCTTGAGTTTTTTTTGTCTTAACTAGTCATGTCATGCCATGCCATGTCTCCTCCCGCCTTGTTTCCCCGTCTCCATAGTTCCCTTCGTCTGCCACGCCCCTGCCCTCAGTGTTCTCCAGCTGTGTCTTGTTCACGGTTCCCTATCTCTGTGTATTTAGTTTCCCCAGTCGCGTGCTTCCTTGTCAGTGGTTGTCGTAAGTCCTCTCTGTTCCCTGCTCACCCTGCTCTCTTCCCTCCTCAGTCTCCTGATTCCATAATATTATTATCCCCTGTGATTTCGCTATTGAGTATTTTGTTTCCCTTTAGCTCTTGCCCTTCTCTCCCATACAATAGTTTCTTCTTCTTCCTGTAGCCTGTGTATTTAATCTTCATTTTCTTGTCATTCTTAGGTTTGTATTCCCCACGTCGCTCCCTGCCTTTTCTTTACTACTATGTGCTTCCCTTGTAGCCTGTTCGTGCCCCGTTTTAATTGTTCTTTAGTTGCATTGCGCTTGCTGTTTTGTTATTTGTTGCACTAGTTTGGTTATTCATTCATACTCCGTATTCTCTCTGATTATTGTTGTCTATTTTGCTTTGTTCGTTATTCCACCTGTGGTTGTTTTCTGAGTATTCTGTTATTTACATTTTGTCATATCTCTGATGTATATCCTGATTCCAGTTGGTCTAGTTTAGTGACTGCTTAGTTGTGTTCTGTTTCCCAGTGTTTCGTATTTCCCGTACCTAGTGTTTAGTGCTCCTCTTATTTAAATAAATTTTACTTTCTGCACTTGCGTCATCCCTTCCTCAGGTAATCATTACAGGTCATCAGTAAGTGAGCTTTAGTTCAGTTAATCTTGAGTCTCAAGTAATTGTTTTTTAATCTTGCTAAGCATGGTTTGAGTTTTTTTTTATTAGTACTGACCTGTGAATTTTTTTATTCGAATTATTGGTTGTATTGGCCTATACATTTGTAGAGAAAATTAACTTTTTTCCAAAACCAGTTTACTTGAAGGCATTTTTGATTTAAGAAAAAAAATGTATATAGTGTCCAAAAATCCTGTGTTGATAAATGTACATTAAAATATAAAGAAGTAAAGATGACTTGCTTTAAAAAGAAGGCCAAATTTCATTTTATTAATGCAAAATTGATGTTTTGGGCTTCATAAAGGCTGAAATGTGTTGAATTCTAAATGTAAAGTTCAATTAATTAAAAGTAAGATGTTTCATTCGTCTTGTACTCAGTTTGTAAGAGTTCAGAGGCTCAATGTTGAATTTAAATGTTGGACAAGAACGAGTTAATATCAGTGATTTTGTAGGCTACTGATATTTAGCCATGTAGTTGTAACGTGGCGAGTATGTGAATGTACACACTGCATGAAAACAGAGAGAGAGGTGGACCCAAGTGCTGGCTCGAGCTGACCAAACCTATTACAGGATTTACTAGTCAGCGAGAGAGGCGAGCAGACACCATCGGTAAAAACACAGAACACAAAATACGCTGTGACAAATCAATGCACAACAAAAGAGAAACCAAACCGTGAGAACACAGGAGAAAACCAAAAATAAGCGAACACACGTGAAAATAACGTGGAATACTCAACAAGTAACAAACAAAACTCCACCGTAGAAAGACAGGAGAAAATAATAAAGGAAAAACAAAAGATGTGGAAAACTCCACGCACGTAAAAAGAACTAAAGATGCCAGGGGAAGTAATTGGCTAGCAGGCAAACGCAGCAACAAACAAAAAACCCTTCCCAAAATAAAAGTATAATGGATAGGAATGTAACGGGGAGGAAAACTTGAGATGGGCCAGGGAACGCCGCAGGAGATAGAGACTCGAATAAGTAGCAGAGGAACAGAGCAACAGGGAAAGCAGAGAAGGGCTGAAAGCGCAAGGGCATAGTACTGAAACGATTCAGCAGTGATCCGTCACAACAAGCCTCCTTAAGAAGAAAGGGAAACAGGTGTGATCACTGCTGATTGTGCCTGCTCCGTCTAGTGCCGACTCGTGAGCCCCCTCCTGTGGTAACCGGAGGAGCCACATACGAGCCAGCCCTGACAGAAGTGCTCAATTTCTCCTCCATCTTCTCTCCTCATTTCTTTTCAAAACTGATAAACAGTTGGATAGTCCCTATATGTCTATATTTCGTATATGCTTTACTTCTCTCCCCAGCCAACATGTCCACATGGGCCCCACATGTAATCTAACTGGGCAGTATAGGTTTTATCTGAGCATGGGCTTAGAGCTAGCTTTTTGAAGGGTTCTGTTCGGGCCCCAGTTGAGTTACATTTGTGGGCCCCACTGGGGTTATAAATCCTGGCCCCAGCTGGGTTATAGTTGCAGGCCCCAGTGGGTCCCACATGGGCATTATTTTTAAAACATGTCCGAATTTTTTAATTCAAACTACAAAACAATGGCAGAACTGCATATTTCTCTGGCACACAAACAAATGAATTGCATGGCGTTTCAGTTTAACATGTGAAGCAATTTTAATAACTAACTTCATTCAAAATGTTAAAGCTAAAACAAAGTTAATGTACCCACCTCTGATTTGTGGAATAAACCATTGGCCCAACACCCCTCACCTCCACGAAAGTCTATAACTTTCTCCCACTGTGACTGAAAGTAAGATTTTTAACGGCTTTGTAGACATCAAACACAAGTATACATTTCTGTTCCAGTTTCTGTATACTTGCTATGTGTTTACCTATGTGTACAATAATAAATTTACAAAAAATAAAAATAATTACCTCAGGATATGATGCCTAACATTATCTTTAATTCAAAACTATCTAAGCTAGCTAGCTTGCTACTAGCGAAAACAACCGTTAGCCGCTAGTATTAAAAGGTAGACCACAAGCAGTTAATTTGTAATGTCTAAAATGAATAATCAGCTAAATACATTAAAACATTTATAAAATTAAGTTTACAAATTTTCGACGCAACTAACCTAGATATAGTTAACTGTAGTTTTCCACTCGGATAATTAACTATAGCAGGGATGCACAACTTGAAGGAGGAGCCGGGCCACAAATAAAGTTAAAGCTGCTTGAAGGGCCATCCAGCACAAAGTCAGTGTAAAACCCGCCCTTCAGAAGCCTAAACCAGCCCAAAGCATCGCGATTGTAAATTGTAGACTGGGGGGGAGTGTAAAATGGAGACAAATTAGGTATTATATCGCGATTGATTCTTAGTGTTCACTTGTAACTCCCACGGTAGCCCAACTAAAAAGTAGCCCAAAAAACAACACTGTTGGTTCGTCGTTCAAATTCAGGCACGAAGCCAGAAGGTGAGCCAAATTATTTATCAACCAGCATCAGACAAAGCGGGCCGCAACGGAGGTGTCTGCGGGCCGCAAGCACTATAGTAACCCAGATCAGCTAAGATTCACACTGGTGATCAAATGTTGTTCTATAATATAAATAATTCAATAGGGTATTGTCTGACAACATAGAAAAAATTGAGCACTTACATGCAAGTATTGAAAAGTTATACAGCTTTGTTCCAAGGAATGTCCAGTGCGCCACACCCATGTCCAAATATGACACACCCTGGGACACACCCTTAGCCATCTAAGCTAACATGCTAACTAAGACCCTACACGAAACTGAGGAGCTACTACAAACAACAATGTTGGACATCTTACAGAAAGACCAGAAAATTCCAAATGAAGTTATAATATAACATAAAATTAATGTTATGTTAGGATAGATATGTCCAAGATAGTCCAAGAGGCTAGCTAAGCTTACTTAGCCAACTAAGCTAACATGCTACCCTACACGATACTGAGTACTACAGTACTTAAATGCTCCAATACTGTTTATAATCTAATGCTTAGTATTAGATTATATATTTAGTACGATGTAAATTTGTTTATTTGTACTCACAAACACAAAGGAGTCCTTCATAGAGCTTCGTAGCTGTTGTTCAGGCTAACTTCCGATTCACCGCCGTACCCAAACAACTGGACAAACTCCATCCAGCCTTTTCATTTCTGTGATGTTCAAACGTATATGTAGGCCTGTCATGATAACAACATTTTCAGAACGATATATTGTCCCAGTAATTATTGCGATAAACGATAATATTGTCATTTTAAAGTGCCATTATTTTTTTCTTGCTCCTGGGCTCCCCAGAGGAGTTTTAAGACAATGTGCCACAATAATAATATAGTAGCATAATACAATTACTCCAGTTTGCATTAATGTAATGTATTGTAAAGCTCATGTATGGGGTCATATTTGAGCTTGACCACATATTTGTAGTGGCAGAGTAAAATGAGATGTCTTTAATCTCCTTCAGAATGCCATCTTTCACTTCATTATATAAGGTTGGAATGGCAGTTTGGGAGATATACGTTTTCTTTGGCAGTTCATACTGCTTGTCAAATCTTTGCAGCATGTTTATAAATGTTTTCTTTTCGACCGTATTTAACGGCAGCATCTCTTTGGCTATATAGCAAGTTAAGCCTGGTTTATACTTGACGCGGCGCGAGGGTCCGCGTGGCGAAAATGACGTAATCGCAGTGGCTCCGCTCGTGCGCAAGGACCTCGCTACAACGCAATGAACAAAGTCATGTTTGTAGGGTTCATATACCTTAACAAGGTGGAATTAAAGCACTTGTACGTCACTTTCAAGGTCCATTTCAATAATTCCCAGCACGCTAAACCTAATGAAGTTAAGTATTTATACATATACTTGAAATTATTCGCTTTTTTATCACATTACTTAATGGTTGTTTATTTTCAAAACGCCCAATCTTAACGTCTTCACGTTCTCTCATGTTTCGTCCTGGAATTAACGTAATACAAAAGAACTGTCCAGTCACAGATATTTGTTGTGAAACGAACAAATTCCAGTACTTTTCAAACCTGAAACACAAAGCAACATTAAAATTTGTCAGGTAAATGTTCATTCCCTTGTTTTTGAGGGGTGTTTCTTTATACTACCACATATCGTTTCGAACAACACTGCAAAGAATGTGAGTATAAACACCTCCACCGTTCGCGGAGGTTGGCACAAGGTGGGCAGGTGGGTGTTAGTCACTATAATAAACAACCATTAAATAATGTGATAATTATCACGCGTTATTGACGCATACGCTCTCCGTGTACTGCACTCATTTCCTAACTGGTATATCGCTCTCTGATCACAGATTCGTCTTCCCTTAAGAGGGAGGGGGTGCGAGAGAGCAGCACTGCGTGCCTTTCTGAAATCTAACGTAGTTGCAGTTTATTCTCATGTAAACAAATTTGCGTGGAAACCCAATGGCCAATTATCGACATAAGCAAAAATAATCTCGGTTAAAAAATTTATCGTACGATAAGTCGATAATGTAATTATCACGACAGGCCTAAGTATATGCTATCAAAATATCAACTAACAAAATAATCCACGACTGCTTCAGTTTCCCCGAACAGGGTCATTTGTGTGTGTTCTGGGGAGCTCAGCTTATCTTAGCCTAGTAGGTTAGCATGACTAGACTCCAAATGGCTTCTTTTTGCCGATATCCTTGACGGAGCAAACATTCACCAATCATGGCAAGTGAGGGGTTGATCTTTTCAACTTCAAGTGATCTGTTGGTTAAAACAGCTATCAATCACTTCAAAGGCGTCAGCTGGTCTCAATCAGGCTTATTGGATGGCCCACTCCCCCCCCCTTCACACCTCACCAGGCAGAGGTCTGACAAGCTGTCATTCAAAGTCACTACCCCCTTCTAGACCAATAAAAACGACGCATTTTAAACCAGAACCGCTGCAGCTTTGTAATTTGCAGCTTTGTAAAATGACAGGAAGAGAAATAGGCTTGTGAAAACTTGAGGAATGTCAGGGAGCGACGCAGGAGAGAAATCTCGAAGGAGAGCAGGAGACAAACAAAGATAGAGAGAGAGGTGATGAGACACCTTGTAACTCGTGAGAAGTATACCACAGAGACCGAGGATACCGGCTGAAAGCGCATGGAAACCACAACGAATCAGCAATGATCTGTTTCCCAAAGCTTTCTTAAGAAGCCTTAGAACAGCTGAAACGAATCATTGCTGATTACGTGCAGCAAGTCTAGGACTGACTCGGGTGCCCCTCCTGGTGGTAGAGGGAGTGGCAGCCGAGTCAGCCCTGACAGTGATGTGTGACAGAAATTATTGATTAGATCATGTTTAGTTATTATAAGAGATCATTATGAACATGATTTAGGACATGTCCATTCTGACTAAGCAGAAGGACTACAGTAATGAAGTAGTGTGTTTCAGTGTAATCATTATATTTAGTTCATATTATGCATGTGTGCTATACTGTGACCCAGGTCAGGGAGAGTGCTGAGGGTAAGAGCACTCTGTTAATTGGTAGTCACTAGGCCAGTGTTTTTCAACCACTGTGCCGCGGTGTGCCGTGACAGATCGTCAGGTGTGCCGTAGGAAATTGTCCAGCTCATTTAAATGGTCAAAAAATATTTTACACTACAAATGAATTGGTGTTTTTGAGTGTCTGTGTCTGTGATAAAGTGTTGGCTGAATAAGTAATTAAACACCAATTTTTTGCCAGCGGGTGGCAGCAGGTAGCACAATAGCAATTACAGACGGTAAGGATGACAGGTGTCGTGAAAACAGTGATTAGCGGGAGAATTTTGTGGTAAAACAAGACGTAGAACAGCGATGAAAAAATATTTGAAGAGGAAGAATTCTGACTCCAAACTGGGCCCTGGACAAAATTCCAACCCAGAAGAAGGGCCTAGTACGAGTTGTTCTCCAAAAAAACAAAAAACGGTGAGCTCGAGGCAATACAGCGAAAGTTATCTTTCATTTGGGTTTACTTTTACCGGCAATCCAGCAGCACCGATTCCGTTATGCTTAGTGTGTGGGGAGAAGTTATCTAATAGTGCCATGGTACCGAGCAAACTTAAAAGGCATCTCCAAACTAAACACCCTACACTTCAATACAAAAACACTGAGTATTTTGTCCGCCTGCGTGAACACACTGACAAACAGGTAGCTCTCATGAGAAAAACGACAAAGGTTTCGGAGAGAGCTCTCAAAGCTAGCTACTTAGTGGCTGAACTCATAGCCAAATCAAAAAAGCCACACACTGTAGCAGAAACATTAATACTGCCTGCCTGCAAAGCCATCGTAAACGAGATGCTCGGCCCTGATGCCGTTAAAGAAATCACTAAAATCCCTCTCTCAGACAATACGATAGCCAGACGTATTGATGACATGTCTGCAGACATCGAAAATGTTGTTTTGGAAAAAATGCGCATCAGTGGGAAGTTTGCAATGCAACTTGATGAGTCTACAGACATCAGTGGACACGCGCAACTCTTGGCCAACGTGCGTTTTGTGGATGGAAACATGATCAGAGAAAACTTTTTATTTTGCAAAGCACTACCACAAAAAACAACAGGAGAGGAAATTTTTCGGGTCACATCGGAATATCTTGAACAAAAAGGATTTCAGTGGGAAAACTGCACGAGTGTGTGCACTGATGGAGCTGCAGCCATGATCGGGCGCACCAAAGGCTTCGTTAGTAGAGTTAAAGAGAAACACCCAGCTGTTATTATTACACATTGTTTTTTGCACCGCGAAGCACTTGTTGCAAAGACTTTACCAGCAGACTTGGCTCCTGTGTTGGATGATGTCGTGCGGATGGTAAACTTTGTAAAGTCCAGACCCCTGAAATGCCGTATTTTTGCATCTTTATGTGAGGAGATGGGAGCAGAGCATACAACCTTATTGCTCCATACAGAAGTCCGATGGCTGTCGCGTGGCAAAGTTCTGGCCCGTGTGTATGAGCTGCGGGATGAACTTAAAATTTTTCTGACTGATGAGAGGTGGGATGATGCAAAACTGCTTGCAAGTGATGAGTGGTGTGCAAAGCTGGCATACCTGGCAGACATATTTCAACATTTGAATGAACTTAACACACGGATGCAAGGCCAAAATGAAAACCTGCTCACAAGCACAGACAAAATCAATGGATTTTGTTCAAAAGTGCATCTCTGGCAACAACATCTTGAAAGTGCCAATCTTGGCATGTTCCACCTCACCCAAAAATGTCAAGAAAATGTCAACACTACTGCACTGTGTGAGGTAATAGGCAAACATTTGAAAATTCTTGAGGAAAAATTATCATTTTATTTCCCCTCAAACCTCACTGAATCCCTTGACTGGGTAAGGGACCCATTCAGCTCAGCAACAGTCTTTGGAAAGGACATGAGTTTGCAGGAGCAGGAGGAACTAACTGAACTGAGACAAGACCGCAGTTTAAAACTAAGCTTTGCTGATCTTTCTTTGGACAGTTTTTGGTTGAATGCTGCTAAAGAGTTTCCCATTCTGGCAGACAAAGCCATTTCAACATTACTCCCATTTTCCACAACATATCTATGTGAACTGAGCTTTTCAAGCATGACTGCTATAAAAACTAAAAACAGAGAGAGACTTAAAGCAGTTGAGGAAGAGCTTCGTGTGTGCCTCTCTTCAATCCCTGCCAGGATATCAGCTTTGTGTTCATCTAAACAGGCACAGGTTTCACACTAAGTAAGTAAATTCAGAAATTATATTATAATCACTATATGTGCTGCATTAAGCTAAAATGTGTTATTTTGTAACTTTTTTGAGTGGTGGTGTGCCGTGGTATTTTTTTTATTTAAAAAGTGTGCCAAAGCTCAAAAAAGGTTGAAAAACACTGCACTAGGCTACTATACTTTTAGCTTTTTAGGGTCATTTAGCTTTCTCTGTGTTCAACTGATACATCAGTTTCTTCCGTTAACTCTAGGGAAGTCCATATTAGGAGATACACACATGTGAGACAAAGCAGCCTGCTGGACGCCTTTGTTTTGGAACATGCTGTGCTAAAGATAACCTGCTTGTTAGAACTGCTGAATTGTGTTTAAGATTGTATATAAGCAGGGGGACTGCCCCCCTGCCTTCAGAGTTGTCATGCTTGAATGAGACTCTCATGTCTGTCTGTCTTTGTCCTATTTATATATATTTATATTTTTATAATAAATTAATCATTTAATCACGTCTGAGTCCTCATCCATTTCCAGAAAATTTCCACGACAGATGTTTTTCATTGCAAAAAGTGGTTTAGATCATCTACAGTGTTACTGTTCTGTTATGACTGCTTTAATTAACACTAGAAGCGCTAAAGCTCCGGTCATTTGACCGCTGTGCCGTCTACTACAAGCGCCGCCTGTGTGTTCGACCTAATTATACCTAGAAGCGCGGTTATTATATTATAAGTGTTCGACCTAATTATACCTAGAAGCGCGGTTATTATATTATAAGTGTTTAGTGGTTATTATAAGTGTTCGACCTAATTATACCTAGAAGCGCGGAGCACCGGTTACTTGACCGCAGCAGCACAAAAAAATAATATATTTGCACTGGATCCAATTTCAGAACCCTCTTTTCATGACTTTTCCCAGAATTGTCCTTTTAATAAACTAGTATTTTTACATTGTTAAAAGAAACCCTGCACAGGCTAGTTTAAATCGATTTCGCTCATATCTCTGTAAAATTGTCATCGTCGCCTACACTTCAAGACTGTGATTCTCTTTTCTGCCAACAGGTGTCGCAAAGATTCGTATGTCATTTAATATTTAGTATAACTAAATAAAGATCAATAGTTTTCAAAACTAAATTAATCACAAAGTTCAAACTGATTATGTGTAAAGAAAAAAACGGAATTCGTTGAACGAAAGTGAAAGCGTTTCACTTTCCAAAGTCTTAAAATATTTACTTAATTAATATTATTTAATATATATTATAAATAAGTTTACATCAACGGTTTTCAAACCGTGAGTGAGTCTTGCTTTGCCTAACGCATGAGACACTTTTGCACTGTGGAATGTTTCTCAGTGCACGAGTTCCAGGCATACAGATTATATGGACGCACAATAAGATGTGCATGATGGAGATGACTGAAGAGGCTACGCTTGTGGATGGGAAATTTAAATATAAGAAACTTCCAGATGGAAGTACAAACAAAAATAGTGTTATTTGCACTTTATGTAGGAAGGAGTTCGCTTATCACAGGAGCACATCCACACTTCGTTACCACCTCAACGCAAAACATGTTGGGGCTAACGCACAGGTCAGTATTGATAACTTAGCTGCTAAATGTATTCCCAGCAAACAGTGAACGTCCCGGGGACGTTCGCGGACGTTCTTATTAGAGGTTTTTTATAACGTTCGCGATAGGACGTTCCTAGGCCATAACGGACGTTCCCAGCAGGTCCCCTCGAAGTCCTGGCGGAACGTTCCCAAAGATACATTCACAGGACGTTCGGTGACGTCCCCGTATAGTCGTTGAAATAACGTTATTTTTGTTACATTTAGAGAACGTTTGAGAACGTCCGGACGTGGTCCCGCGACCGTTGTCATGGTGCGTGCGTGAAAGGCAGTCAGCTGATTTAGAGTTTTACTCACTAGAGGATTAGCAAGCGGGAACATAAACGCACGAGCCGTCTTCTCGCGACATAGGAACGTTAGCTAACATGAATATTCTGACAGAAGCCGTTATTTTAAATTCAAGGTGAGTCACCTACATTTGATTAAAATATGGTTAGCTAGTAAATACATATCTTAGTAAATTTATCTTCTAAGTTGCGGCTAATGTATGAGGTGATTTTAATAAACCCTCAGCTAACCCCTCTGGATAATCATAAAACCCGATCAGCAAAATCAAACAGTTGTACCAAAAACAGATGCCCATCTGTGGCTGGACATTATTTCTATATGGTCATGGCTAGAGCTAAATTATCACTACGCTACACTACCAAATGATAAAGTTATATGAATCACTGCATTAAGACTTCGATAGTAAGTAACGTTAACTGATGTTGATGGTCTCAGCCACAGATAACAGCCGACGATAGCATTCGCTATAAGTAGCTAGCCACATTAACCCTGATGAGATCCGGGCGTGGTCTACCTTCTTGGGGTCCAGCAGGGTGTGGGGGACCCATTGCATTTTTTGTTAAAATAATCAGCAGATTTAGCCCAATTGCAAGTAAAATAAACAATACATATGTTAAATTAGTTTGCTCTCATTTATTTATTAGTTACTTTTTTATTAAAATGTAACACAATAAGGAAATGAATCATAAATCATGCTGGCTGACAGGCTGGTCCTATGGCTAGCTGCTGACGGGCTGGTGCTAACGGAGCTGGCTGCTGCTCATCCTCCTTTTCATTATCACTATCAGACTCTGATATTTCAGAAATGTGATCCTGAAATTTCTTCTTCTGAATCACCATCAAAATCCTCTGTCTCTTCCAATAGCAGCTGTAAGGCAGTCTGAACTGAGAATCGCTTTGCCATCTTTTATAGCATTTTTAGCATTTATAGCATCATGTCCCCATGATTGGATGAAACACACACTCACACACACATACACACACACACACACACACACACACACACACACACACACACACAGGTCCAGAGAGGAGGAAGGGATAATGAGGGCTGAGAGAAAAGATGCTTCTTTCAGATCTCACCCCTTTGTCTCTATAGAGATTCTTCGTCTGCTGTCTGACAATATGCAATCAACCCCTGATGTGACAACCATCAAAAGTGTTGATGGTTGCTCACCTTTGCATGCCAAACTCCTCTGTCCTTTGTTTGTATATCCTTTAAAGTCATACAGACGACTATCAACTACCCAACCCAATGTTGATTGCCCACTTTGACTAGCCCAGGGCCCAGTGGACCCTGGACCCTGTATGTAATACAAATGTGAAGGGGGGGGTACGGGGGGGTGGTCATTGAAAATATTTTCTGATTTATGTTGCTCACAGAAAATGAGCCAAGGACCAATGAATCTCAGTTTGAAAAAAAAAAATTGTAGAATTTTTTTAAGCTGATTTTTTTAAAATGGGTCCCACAGACCCTTGGACCATATAAGGGTTAACAAGTTAATGCCAACTATAGCTACCTAGCTGGGTTAGCATTGATTTGAGTAGCTGATGTTCTTCAAGCAAAACGTTCAAATTACTTCATTTATCGAACGCTTTATTATAACTAGAGGTCACAAAATTAAATGTTAACAAACGTGTATCTTTGTCTATTTTAGGCTTCACCCCAAGAAACGTGTGAAAAGGAGGCTTGAAACGGCGTTCAAAATGCGCACATCAGACACTTTTTTCGCATTTCAAATAAAAAATAATAACTTGTTTACAGCCTATCATTTCTTGTGTGTTCATTTTTATTCCATATGCAATACCCGGATTTACTAAATCAATAAAATCTAAGTTGTTTTAGAAGTAACATAAGAAGTAGACCTAAACAATTTAACACATAAGAGACGTTTAAAGGACGTTCCTTAAACGTCTGCTCATTGTCCTCTGGATTTTTCCAGGTGGTCCTACAAACGTCCTTTGTAACATCCACTGAACGTCCCCTGAAACATTTTGGCGACCCTACAAAAAAACGTCCAGAGGACGTTCGCAGTGTTGGTTCGCGGGTTAGTGGTTTTTTGTTAGCTGGGTTCCTAGTACGAGCAGTGTCGCCAGTCAACACTCAACCACATGTCGGGGTTCAAATTAAGAAACAAAATGTCAAAGTCCACGTCAAACAAATTGACCAATTCACTGGCAAGATGGATTGCTGTGGACTGTAGACCGCTCTCTTACAAAAAGCTCTGCATATTGCGTCAGCTGATGCAAGTTACGAACTGCCGTCCAGAAAGACAATGTTGAAGAAAATCCAGCAGCTGTATGATGAGGAAAGGGAAGTAAAACAGGTTATTGTGAAGAGCGCCACAATGTGGCTCTGACTGGGGATCACTGGACCTCTGTTAAATCCCGATAAAACAGAATTAATAATAGTTGGGTCTAGGGCTGCGAGAGACAAGATACATAATGTAGCATTGAATCTACATTCTTTTACTATAACCCCCAGCGCAGAGGTAAAGAACTTGGGCGTCACAATAGACCCAGATGTCTCGTTCGATACACATATTAATAATATAACTAGGGTAGCGTTCTTTCACTTGCGCAACATTGCCAAAATTAGAAACATATTAAATATTAGTGATGCAGAAAAAGTAATCCATGCATTCATATCCTCTCATTTAGATTATTGCAACAGTCTCCTAGTTGGATGTTCTGGTAAATCGATAAACAAGCTCCAGCTGGTTCAGAACGCAGCAGCACAAGTTTTAACAAAAACTAAAAAGTTTGATCACATTAGTCCCGTACTATCGTCATTACACTGGCTGCCAATTAGATTCCGTATTGACTATAAAATACTTTTATTAACATATAAAATGCTGCATGGCTTAGCTCCAGACTATCTTAGTGAACTTATTGAACAATATAACCCAGCGCGTTCACTTCGCTCGCAGGACGCAGGGTTATTAACTGTTCCTAGGATCAAAAAGATCACAGCAGGTGGAAGAGCCTTTTCTTTTAAAGCTCCACAACTCCATCTTCCTGCCTCTATTCGGGACTCAGACACAGTCTCAATGTTTAAAACTCGATTAAAGACTCATCTGTTTAGTTTGGCCTTTGATTAATCTGTTACATATTTACTACATCTCGTATCTTTTCTCCGAGGTTCACCTGGAGAGTAACATTGCAGTCGGAGCCTACAATACCAGCATCGCTGCTCCGACACGGAATGAAAGCCTGGCGTTCATCAACAGACATTTACAGTGACAATATCATAACCCAGAACTTTCATTTTTACATTTACTTAGTCTGATTGTGTGATTTGTGTGTGACTTGTGTATTTGTCTGTATTTTGTGTAATTTGTGTGTTAACGGGCCGCCCAATGGAGGATGGGTTCCCTTTTGAGTCTTGGTTCTCCCAAGGTTTCTTCCTATTCCCCACCATCATAGGGAGTTTTTCCTCGCCACTGTCGCCTTTGGCTTGTTCATTAGGGTTCTGGACCCATAGTATTGTTAACCTTTTAAATCCTGTAAAGCGCTTTGTGACAACATGTGTTGTGAAAAGCGCTATACAAATAAACTTTGAATGATTGATTGATTGTTAGCAACAAGAATTATCTCGGTGTGACAGCTCATATTATAGATAATGAATGAAAGATCCAGTCATTTGCTTTGAGCATGCAGAAGACCACTTCTAGGCACTATAGGAAACCCGGATTTTATATCCACTCAGCTGTTTAATTTCAATGTACATAAATATTTAAGTTTAATTGCATTACTATCAAATCTAAGTAGGCCTATATTGTACTCATATTTGCACACACTGAAATTTACTAACAATTTTAAGTTTAATGAACTGAAAATTAAATGTTTTCAACTGATCAACTTAAATACTTTATTGTTGAACACTTTTCCGGCATTTTGTTAGCTTGCTGTTTGTAGTCAGGCCAGGCAGACACATAGGCAAAACACAAGTCCGAATTGCAGTTTTGGTTTAACCAATGCGGCTGATTTTTTTAACCTGCTGCGTTTTATTCGGTAGCCGGCTGTTTACGAGCTGTGATTTCTTTTAATATAAACTTTTATTTGTTGACGGACATTCTCACGGCTTTTACAACAAGTGAACCATATAGAATTTTGGTGATGGACAACTTGGCCAATCTACCCCAGGCCGTGTGTCTTCTTTTCGTCCTCATGCTGTTCACCTGGACTACCCTAAGGGCATGAAAAACACTTTCTGCTTCATGCAGCAAGTAATGCTCAACCTTGGTAGTCGTGAACTGCCACCCAAACTTCAGACTTCATAGGAGTCAGCTTGTAGTGTGAAACTACATGTTTCTGTGTTTGTTTTTGCTCTTGTGTGCTGTTTGTGGTGTCCACATGGCTGACGATTCATGAGCATGTTCTCTTTTACTTACTAGTCAGAATGTCTTTAGTATACCAGCAGTAGTTTAGAGAAGTCATTTTCTCAGTGTCTAAGTAGTGGTTAATGTACATTACTGTAATGTATAAGTAATTTTAAGTAAATACTACTGAACAGAAATAAAACAGTATTTTGTCTTTCTTTTTCACTAAATATTTGTAATCAAAGTAAAAAAGAAAAGAAAATATAAATCGATATTTTATTTCTTGAACTCAAGATACTTAAGATGGGGCAGTCATGGCCTGGTGGTTAGGGAACTGGTCTTGTGACCGGAGGGTTGTGGGTTCGATTCTTAGACCTGAGGCCATGACTGAGGTGCCCCTGAGCAAGGCCCTTAAGCCTCACTTGCTCACTTGTATAAAAATGAGATAAAAATGTAAGTCGCTCTGGATAAGGGCGTCTGCCAAATGCCATAAATGTAAGATACTAAGTAGAATTAATGGGTAAAGCGATTAGGATAACAAGTACAGAAAAGTTCAATCATTGTACCCTTGATGCAAACCAATTTTATATTTTAAGTAATACTGACTTACATTTTCATTGCACATTACTTACATTTTTTAGTAAACTCAACTTATCCCTTTAGGCAAAACAACTTTATGTTTTAAGTAATACCAACTTAAGTTTTTATTGTACATTATTTAAATTTTTAAGGCAACCGGTTTACTCATATTTTTTTAAGTAAACTCAACTTATCCGGTCTTACAGTGTATGTGTCACGGTGAGTCTGCCCAGACGCCACCAGAGGGCACTCACAGCAACCCGCACACGCACCAACACGCCCACTACCTCACAGCACACACCCTCACGTCTCAGGACACTCCCACGATCCCAATCACCTGAGTTCTAGCACCTATTTCACGTTTTTACCCCTTATATTCCCACAGGTCGCTCCTTCCAGCACTGCTCATTCACCTACTACCGCGCCTCGTTACGTTGCTACGTGGGAGAGTTCCAGCTACTACTTCTCGAGTGTTACTTCAGTGATTGGTTTTCTGTTGCTTTTCGTTTTTGCCTTTGCGCCTGAGTCCTTTTGTTCTATTTTTACTATGGATAATAAACCCGAGCTTACACCACCTCTGCCTCCTGCTGCCTCTGTCCCAGCGTCACACTATGGAGATGCCTGTGTAGAGGACTTTATGGCTGTGGCAGAGGCCTGAATTAAAGAAAAAGTCTACAATCTAAAATGGTATTAAAAACATCTTCTGATTTATTTCAGTTCTTCTTATTCTTCCAATATCATGAGCAAAGCTCCCAAAATTTTGGTTTCTGCACTCATCTATTGGTCTGTGTAGTAGTAGTGGTTGAAAAATAAACAAGATGTTGAAGTTTATGCTTATGTTCATTGATTCATTTATCATTCAAACTTAAATTAATATTTCTCATGTAAAATATTGAAATGCGATTAAAATGCGATTAATTTCGATTAATTAATTACAAAGCTTGTAATTAATTCGATACATTTTCATGCCCCACCCCTAATAAAAATATTATTAATCTCTTATTTATTCAACCATAAACACATACATGTTTATGGTTGAACATGAATATTGCAAATATCTCTAATTGATTCAATACAGTTTGCAATCCTGCTCATTTTACAAAACTGCACATACCTATAATTTTGTAATAAACTCCCTGTGAGCTCAAATCATCTCCTTTTGAGTATACATATATGTTTAGGAGAAGATTACTACAAAAGACACCATTACTGATTATTACTATTTTTAATTCAACAAATCTACACTGTGTTCATCAGTCGATTAACACACCAGAACACCTTGCAAATACATTTTGAAATACTACACCCCAAAAGAGTTCCCATGAACTTGTCACGTATGGCCTCGCCCCCTCCCTTAGCTGTCACTCCGGGTTCCCTCATGTCTGTGCTCCGTGCCCGTTCGTCCCGCCCTGCTCGTTTGTCTCCGTGATTTCCCGTTTGTTACCACGCCCCTGTATTATCATCCACACCTGTTCCTTGTTTTGGTCCCCTGTTTATAAGCCCCTGAGTCTCCCTTGTCCTTCGTCTGGTATTTTGACTGTTTGTTCATTGTACTTGGCCGTAGTGTGTTCCTGTTTTTTGATTTTTGTACTCGTGTCCCCTGTCTTTGTAATGCCCGTGTACGCGTGTTTCTCAGACTGCCCTCCCATTATGGACCCGGACTGGATAAGCGACGACGAAAATGGTATACCCTTTAATAAATCTCGCTCTTCTCAGCATTTGTGTCCGTCCTCTCGCTCCGCAGCGCGAGCTTTGTTACATAATACCAGACCTAGCAAGGACACAGCGAGAGAGCGAGACTCTGGTGAGTTCGAACACTGTGATGTGATGTCGGCTGGTTTAATCCGGTTCGACTCTCCGGTATTTCAGTACGAACAAACCAGAGACAGGAATACCCCTGGCGCTGTGGGGACAAGGAAGTCTCGTCACAGACCTAAGAAAGCGCAGCCACTTTCGGTTTCGGCTGGCTTTTGCGACGAGACTCCTATTGAGCGCTATGTGTCTGCCCGGCTTGAACACTACGAGGAGGAACATCCTATAGTGCAAGTCGCGGGCAGACGGTTTGAACACACTTGGCGGTCCCGCCCCCGGATGACGTCAGCGCGGTGGTTCCGCCCCCTGAGGACGTCAGCCCGGTGGTTCCGCCCCCTGAGGACGTCAGCCCGGCGGCTCCGTCTCCCGAGGGTGTCTCATCCACGCCAGTTCATGGCCCCGCGACCCTGGAAGGGTCGTCCGCACCAGTTCCTGATCCCGCTGCCCGTCGGCAGTCCGCGCCGGCTCCTGTCCCCGCGACCCAGGAAGGGTCATCCGCATCAATTCCTGTTCCCGCTGCCCGTCGGCAGTCCGCACCGGCACCTGTCCCCACGACCCAGGAGAGGTCGTCCACGTTGGCGCCTGTTCCCGCTGCCCACCAGCGGACCCCGCCTGTTCCCGCTGCCCGCCAGCGGACCCCGCCTGTTCCCGCTGCCCGCCAGCGGACCGCGCCTGTTGCCTCAGAGACTGTGCTGCCCTCTGTTGGGCATGAACCTTGTGTGCCCCCTACTCGGCCCTATGCCTCGTATGTCTCGTTGCCCGTGTTCCCCTTGCTCCCCGGTCCTATCCCTGGCTTTGTGTTGGTTCCCGTCCCCGTGGTTGTGTCTGTTCATGTCCATGTTCCTGTGTCTGTTTCCCGTGGTGTCATCTCTGTCCCTGTCCCCATGTCTGTTCCCCAAGTTGTGACCCACCTTGTGCCTGTGCCTGTCTCCGTTGTTCATGGTGTCTTTGCCTCTGTGTTTGCTTCCGCCGTGTTCCCTGGCCCCGCTCCAGTGTCCACTCCCGGTCCTGTCCCGTCCAGCCCTGCTCCCGTACCTCGCCCGGTCCCTGCCTGTGTTGCCATGCCCCGGCCCAGCTCCTGGCCAGTCTCTGCTTCCCCTGTCCCTGCCGTGCCCCGGTCTCCGTGCCCTGCTTTTCCCTGGTCTGTTCCTCCGGTCTGTCCTGTGTCCGCTGTCCCTCGCTGCGTCCCGTGATTCCCTGTCCTGTCTGCCCTTGCGTGCCCCGGAGTGGCACGCCTTGAGGGGGAGTAATGTCACGCAGAGCCGGCCCTGACCAATGTGGTGCCCTAGGCGAGATTTTGGTTGGTGCCCCCTGTATCATCAATTATTGGGTTGATTGTGTCACTATTAAAGAAACAAATAAAAAGCAAATGACTTAAATATTACCATATAACAAGCAATAAATATAAAAGGTGTTGCACAAAAAATATTTTAAAACTATTTTACATAACATAGTGCAGAGAAAAACTTTTAAATATTAATAATAAATAAAAAATAATAAATTAAAAACAACAACTACCACCAGTGCAAATCAGGGCAATTTGCCTACTGCAACATTATTATTTCAAAAGTGCATCCGCTACGAACAGAGGAGCATATGTGTGTTTTAGTATATATTTATTTTAAGCTAAGCTAATCATAGCACCTACTAGGATTGGGCAGTATAATGACAGTGGCAGTTTTCACTAAGATCTTACAGAGGGGAAAAAGCCACAATGACGATTGAGTGTTAGTTGTGAGTCAAGCGAGCTGGTTTCAAAGAAAAACACAACAGCTACAGATTGGCAACATTTTGGATTTGTTTCAAATAAAAATGAGAGACCACCCCACGCCCCCACGATTCTAATTCGATAATATGATTGGTTGATAAAACTGCCAATCTATAATAAAAGCTCTCAATGTAAAAGGGCCTTTCTCTCTTTTACCTAGAAACAACGGTGTGAAATAAGATTTTTTATTTCACCGCTGAAGTTTTTTTCAAGCACAAGTACGAAAGTGGATTTGAAAGCCGATTTATAGGAAAAATACAAATTATTGGTGAAGCGTTATTAACATATATTACATATAATAGATAAAGCATCCTTTTAAAGATCAATTAACCTTCAGAGAAGGCGTTGAAGTCCCTGACGCCAATGGTATAGTGTTAATTCACCACATATTACCATTATTACCTGTTTTTTGCCGCCTTTCCTCCCCCACGTTTCTCCTTTTTCTACCCTGGGCACCAGAGGACTTCTGCCTTTTTGAGGTCTTTACGAGGAGATGTCACTCACTCTGTGGTGTACAGAGAAACAGTAACGAGGTGCGCAGAGCGCGCGGGGGAGGGCGGGTTGGCGCGCGGGTGATAGGTGTCGTGTGTTGTTATTATAAGAATTATTAATTTGACTAATATTATTAAACAATGAAATTATGATTATGTGGACTTTGCTTGTTTTCACATTTATTAATTGTTCATTTGTTAAAAAAAAAAAAAAAAAACGCATGCACGCGAGCGCCCCCCTGGACAGCCGGCGCCCCTAGCATTTGCCTATATCGCCTAATGGAAGGGCCGGCCCTGATGTCACGTATGGCCTCGCCCCCTCCCTTAGCTGTCACTCCGGGTTCCCTCATGTCTGTGCTCCGTGCCCGTTCGTCCCGCCCTGCTCGTTTGTCTCCGTGATTTCCCGTTTGTTACCACGCCCCTGTATTATCATCCACACCTGTTCCTTGTTTTGGTCCCCTGTTTATAAGCCCCTGAGTCTCCCTTGTCCTTCGTCTGGTATTTTGACTGTTTGTTCATTGTACTTGGCCGTAGTGTGTTCCTGTTTTTTGATTTTTGTACTCGTGTCCCCTGTCTTTGTAATGCCCGTGTACGCGTGTTTCTCGGACTGCCCTCCCATTATGGACCCGGACTGGATAAGCGACGACGAAAATGGTATACCCTTTAATACATCTCGCTCTTCTCA